>NC_047072.1:16634635-16972980 GCF_902459465.1 Asterias rubens
CAGCATTTGCCGTCATTCTTTCACTGTCGCCAAGACATTATGTTATCAAGTTTTCTAGCCAGCAGTTTTCTCGGACGCCGAAAAGGCGGGAAAACTTACACTTTGCTCGATGTATTATTTTGTTAATTGACAGTTTTTCCCAAGAAATAATCAATCCTTTTTGATCATCATACACTCGGTTAAAAACAAAATAATAATTAGTTAGATATCAACAAACATTTGAAGCAATACAAAAAGAAGGTGAACAAGATGTAAGAATTATGGCCCCGCGTATATTTTTTATCTTCGAAATAAAATTGTCTGTATATTGCGAAATAATCAATCCGTTACGATAATAAATTCGGTTAAAAACAAAAAATACACTAGATTTGAATAAATTTGTAGCAATTAAACAAATAAACTCATTGTAAGAATGTGGATCCATATCAGCCGCGTATCGATTTCAGCTTTAAAATTAAGTTATCTTTACAAATTGCGTTATTATCTTCTTTGAAATAGACAGTTAAACGTATTTTTCTTACTGATGACGTTTCAGCTACTCATCAACTCACATTTGTTATCTTTAAAATTAAATTGTCTATAAATTGCTTTAATATTAATTATGCAAAATAGAAAGTTATGCAATGTTTTTCTTTTATATTACGTTGCAGCTTCTTATCAACATTGCGTGGCAGATTCAAAACAAACCGAAACCAGAGGAACAAGTTATTTCTCCAGGAGTTGTAGAAATAATGTGCAACACAAGTGATGCTGAGATGATTGTATCACTAAGTTACAATGTCATACTCGTCCTTCTCTGTAGCGTACATGCATTTATGACCCGCAAAGTACCAACCAACTACAACGAGTCTCGCTTCATAAGCCTGAGCGTGTACACCACTGTGGTCATCTGGCTGGCTTTTATACCATGTTACTTTTTACTTCCGGATGCAAAGGTCAAACTAGTCGTCATGTCAGTCGCTCTTATCTTCAGTGGCAGCATCACTTTGGTGTTTATGTTCTTCACGAAGCTATACGCAGTGCATTTTGTGGCTGAGGCGAACGTTCACGCTGCAGGAACGTACAAAGAGAACGGGTCTACAGTCGGGAATGCAAACCTTAATAATCTGAACATTGTTAATAAACTAAACGCTCAGAGTCGACAGAGGGCGATCATCAGTAATATTTTGAGAGGCAAGACTGCTGTAGCGCCGAGTACCAGTGACAACCAACCAATGGATAATGATGACGATGATAAGGGGAATACGGCAGAGAGAATTCGCCAGCGATGTTTTCATTCATTGAATGTTCAAGACCAAGCAATGATTCATGTCTCGACGGACCCCTAAGAAAAATCTTTAAAATTTCAATTTAACTTTTAGCAAAATATTATGAATATTTTCAGCACGAGTAATTCTGTTTTTAATGGTGTGAATATGTAATTAAATATTACGAATATTTAATAAGATAGAAACTGGGTTTCCCTTCTTCAGAACTAGAAATCAATTAAGCTGCCCAAAATGGAGGCAGTCCAAGCTACTTAATGGACCCCTGATCAACTTTTCAACTTAACTTTAACACTTATTTGCATAAATATTTATAGCACGAATCTGTGATTGAATAAATGAATATGTAATTAAATATCCTGAATATTTGATTTGACAGAGACTGGGCTTCCTTTCCCCAGAAAGGAATTGAGTTACCCAATGTGGAACAGTTCAAGAAGGCAACCCACGCCAATAGTAAAATATTTGTGTTTACTTGCACCGTTATCAATCGGCACTTGGCATGTAACGATAGCGCAATGATAGCGCAATAAGTGTCAACTGTTGTGTATATTTATGTAAATAAAATAATTTAAACAAACTTAGCACCGAATGTTCACAGTAACCATAGCAATAAATTAATAGTTCTCAATAATTAATTTTCCCGACGTGCTTGATCATGCTAATCAATCTAATCAAATACTGTGACACTCTTAACGACTCAAAGATTTGTTCATTACGATGTGTTTGTACACAGTGCGATAAGACAATTAATGGGATAGTGCTTCAAAACTCAACTAGTATTAAACATACAAAATATAGGTTATTAAGCATTCGACGGAAGAGGGCGCTAGACCTTTACAACACGCTTCAAACTGACAATGATTTTAATTTTAAGTAGTAATGAGTTGTGATATTATTTATAATCTTTTGCATACGTTGTATTATGATTTGTTTTGTTGCTAATTTTTTTTGTTACTGCATCGTACTGGCATATCTATTCATTATGAAATGAACCGAGATATGAATATTTTACTTGAAAATTTAAGAAATTAGTGGGATACTAGTTGTAGCAATGGTATCTGTAGGGTATTCTGGCTGGAAATGTTAATTTGCTAAGCAAGATTATTTGGTGCTAAGCAATGTTATTTTGTTCTAAGGAAGTTTTTTGTGCTTACAATGCTTTTTGAAGTTGTGCCCTGACCAATTTGTTTTCCTAGGATCTAAAACAAAATTAAAACAAACATAAACTGAAACCTACAATCAAATGAATATTTAAGCTGGGTTGTTTAGGTGTTTGACGGATAGTCAGCACAAAACATTTATATTAAGATTGTCACAGTATGGGATCACGAGTCCATAGCGAGACGGTTTTATGGGATTGGCAAGGCGACCCTACCCAATCACTCTCAAGACTGGACGATAATTATGTACATTTTGATAGGGCCCTTTCACAAAACCAAAATGTCCAGTGCCTTTAAACATCTTCAATGAAACTATCATCCAAGGTATTCAATGGGGTTCTTCGCTAAAAGCTATAAACAATAATTATTATACTTCCTCACAATCAGCAATAATCAATGAAGATGTATAATATTTCTCCATCAACTGACCTCCGCTATATTACATCCCCCAGGATTAAATACGATTACAAATGGTACTTTAAATGGTAATACTGAAATCCATTTAAGTTTAAGTTTTCTAACCTTGTGTCGAAGTCGTGGTCCCAACCTCCGTCATTATTATCTATCCATGTTTCAACGTTGTAGACTGGTGACACCATCTCGCCTATCCTCCTCTAGCAATGTGATCCATACGACAACAAACAGCGAATAACACTTAATAACACATTCCACACGTTCACCTCGGAGTCTCTTTAGTTTTCAATCATAAAACTCCATCAAAGCTGGCCTATTTATCCAATGCACCCCTCATCAATGGGTGGTTCGCCTCCCTACCATGGTCAAGCACATAATTCTGCATTTGTGTTTCTTGGTTGACAAGCTCCACAAACAGAAGTTCTTGGTTTTTGGTTGAAATGTTCCAAAGATAGTACCTAATCCAACATTCTTGTTTCATGGTTGAAAATCTGCCGACAGAGTAAAGACTAGAAAGCATTCTGTGCAGTGGTGTGATACATTCAACATTATGAGTTGCCAATGGTTGGATGTTCGCTTCGTGGTCCCGTTTTTGACTGAGTTTTATGTCTTGTATTCAACTAGGTCTAGACTTGTAAATAAATTGTCTTCAAGCAAGATGTAGCCCTGCCATGCTGTATTCCTTACGCGTGTATGTATACAGAATGACTTAACAGTGTATGAATGGGCTCGACACAATCGGACAAAGGGAACAATGCAATGCTTTTGTTATAAGCATTCCTGGATTAATTATGCAAGTCCTAATCAGGTTTCCAACCGCAGAATGCGTTTTTCAAAACGCATTGGAACGAGACTGTTGGCCTTTTTTATTTATAGATAATAGCGGACTATACAGAGTGTAGCTGTTTTGGGCTATCCTCGGCAATTCCTGTACATGTGTGCTAAGCTCAGAAGGAACTGCATATTTAGCGCTTATGTTGCCCTTGCAATTGAATAATAATTAATTATTATTTCAATCTCATTAAAAAATTCTTTCCACTGGCTGAAAAAAACCCTCGTCTTTTGAATTATAAATCTACCCCTGTGGGAAATCAAAACCCAAAACGAGAAGAGCAACACGTGACATCTCAGTGAATCATGAAAAAGTGGGGTTTTTATTATTAATACTTAGAGTTTATTGTGGTCCAAACAAGAGTATTTGTATAAGTAAATTTAATTTTAATGAGTCACGTGAAATCTACAATAGCCGGTGATTAGTTTTAAATTAGGCTTTATTATTGTGACCTTATTGCAATATTTTCTAATCATCAGTGGTTGCCTCTTTTAAACAGGTTGAAGGTTTTTAAGAATGTTTACCCCCTGTGTTACAATTCTGTTTCTTATTTTTTAACTTGTCCATTACTAAACGCAATGTTCAGCGCCCTTCCTAGAGCATGTCAGCATGATTAAGGCGGTATAAAAGTGTAGGTATTATTACTATTATTATGAAGCTTTTGTGTTTTCTCTTCGGAAATCCATTATCTCCAATTGTATGTAAATTATTGATTTCCCTCACGACATAGATTGGAGAGATTATAGTAGTAAAATGCAGAATGACCATAACTAGGAGCTGTGTTCAACTCTGTTTCTTGCTATCTCCATTTCACGTCAAGGTTGTTACCGATCTACATTTGTGATTTACATTTATTTTAAAAATGTTTTTAGTGTATGCAATTAAAGAACAACCCCGTCAGTTTGTTGTGGACATGGGGGGGGGGGGGAAACAATGGCTGAGTCCAGTATGTAAGTGTTGGTGTTATTCATGCTACTCTCACACTAAACTGGATAGTAATTGACAATGGAACAAGTATTTTTTTGGTTTCGTTTTTCACTTTTTGATTTACTTAACCTGATTTTATTTGACAGTCAGACAGGCGCTAATTTCAATCTTCAACGCTAGCTTTGAAAGGAGTGGAATACCAGGCACTTTAAATGTCAGATGCAATTACAAAGTATGTGAGGCGGACATTGTAAAGCGGCGTGCGTTTGAGTGTCAACGGATTGGAACTTATACTTGTTAAAAGAGCATTACAGATTACAATTTTTGTTAACAAAACAGTTGGTGGTAGTGTAAGCACTTGATGTAATCCACCATATACATAAACTGACAAATCTGTAGAAGTTTAAGACCGAAATACCATCTAGGTCACGGGAGAATAGTGAAAAACCGATTACACTTGACATTATTGACTTAAAAAAAAAATAAAAAGGATAAAATGCCAACTGAGTAATAAACTTAATATAATACGGGAAATTAGTTTTTTTTTATATTTCTCATTCTAAGGGACGTTTTCTACTGAAATCGTCATTAGACTGTGTAATTTGTTGTTACATATGTGATCTATACGAGTTTTTTCACACAAACTCTATAATTATTTTGAGTAATTAACAATGTTCACTGCCTTTAATAATATCCTTTTGAGATATCGCCGAAAATTCCATGCGATTAAGTCCACGCGGGAAGAATTATCTCTAATATAAATACACAATATGAGAAGCGTTACTACTGAAACGTTTCCCAGGTTTAAAGTTTTTTTTTTTTTTGAGAAATGTTTCTCAAAATGTTTTTTTTTTTACAATCGAAAGCTGATGTAGGCTTCTGACAAAAAGTTGTTACTGTCATTCATTTAAAGAGTGACTATAACGAAAGTAAACCTTCTAACTGACCAAACGCCAGAGGCAGAAGATCAGGTTAACAATGAACATGCCTGCTAACAGCAAGCTTGTATTAACGGTTTTGAACTCTGTCAATATAACCAATTATAGATGGATCAATAATTAGGGTGTGTATATAAACGGCTTACACGCACCTGTTGCGTGACACAGTTACACGGTTAAAGACACGGGACACCTTTGGTAATTGTCAAAAACCAGTTGTATCCCAACTCATGAATACAATAACAAATCTCGGAAAATGTAGACTCAATTGGTCATCGAAGTTGCAAGGGAACAATGAAAAGAACAATACCTTTGTTACAAAAATGTGCTTTCAGATGCCTAGTTTGAGGCTTCAGGCCTGAAGTCTTTTAATATTTAAGTGAGAAATTACCTCCTCCTAAAAAACTACGTTACTTCAGAGGGAGCCGTTTCTCATTATAGTTTATGCTATCAACAGCTCTCCGTTGCTCGTTACCGAAGTAAGTTTTTATGCTTACATTTATTTTGAGAAATTAACAATAGTATCCAAGTGCCTTTAATGTCAGAATACTTGAAATCATGAATTTGACATCAACCTGCATACAAAGTGAATACCAGTCGATTGACTTCAATGTCAACTATGATCACCACCTAATTAAAAATTCAACTTTCTAACACATCAATTATTGTTTTTATAAGGACGTTCAAAACAAATATGAAATGAAGAGAATATAACTGACCTGCCTGCATGATTCTATTATTATTATTATTATTATTTTTTACGCAAGTCGCCAGACACACAAGGTTTAAAGCCACTTCAGGGTTTGGGGTACAATCAACTGTTTTCCAGGGGCCGTTGCCACCTACTCTTGGGCTGAAACAGGGTTACCCCATATACAGTCCATACGGATGTAGGCTTGGGTATCATCAGTACAAAGCCTGGCTGGTAATAATGTTGCTAGTCTGTAGGCGGTACATGCCTTCTTTGATTTTACCGATAATTGCTTTTTGGTTTCTGTTGTCTCCCTCCCTGTGTGTGGTGATTAACAAAGACCTTGTGGGGACTAACTCGTCCTTTGTAGATAATTGGTCGGTTGATTATTCCTGGAACCCACGTAAGAATTGATCCATGAGGTGTAATTCAACTCAATGTTACTAACATCATAGTATTATTACATATTTCCTTTAATAAATCAAGCCTCTATATGCCAGTGTACTTTATTGGAACAATCTAATTTACAATTAAAAATCATGAAACAGTTTTGGGTTATAATGAAGCAGAGACATGCAACAGTCATAGGGTTGTTCCCAACTACACGTTGTAGACGAGAATGTCCATAACCAATCAAGGCAAGACATCATAATAGGCTTAAAGGGCTGGAACGGTGGATCTCATTCGGAGAGTTATCGAGTCGACTAAAGCAAGGAAAAACATCCATTTCTGTTTATTCGACACAATTGTTTTACGGTGCAGCTCAAACATAGGTCAATACAAACTTAAATCAGTAGTGGCTTTAACGGATACGTCTTGAGTCACCCACCCAGGTTATGTTACATCCAATTATAGTCTCCATGGCTACAGCTGCGGATTTGGCTACCACCTTACAACGTTGACGAATGGGACTAATCATCTATCTGACCTTTAGCCACAGCCACACTTTGGTCACTGGCTCGACTCTTTATTTCAACAGACACGATGGATAGGATTTGATGAAACTTTGCATGGTGAATATACGATGCTTGCGGTTACACCGTGTAATGATAATCTCTTAATGAGTTTTAGGTGGGTCTGAAAAGAACCGTTGGTTTCAACTCGACGTTTCGATCAGTATGCTCTGATCGTTCCCTGGAGAAAGCTGTACCCTGATGTTGCGTGCTGCTTTGTTCATTGATGCGGATTAGCTTGGTGATGCACGAAGGCAGTGCACGATGGAGTAAAATACTTGATTTACTAACACATGATCTTCACTACGGGGTGTAGAGTTATAAGGAAGGTCGAGGCAATAATCATACATAGCAACAACAGGATTCAACGAATAAGAATAAGGTTAGTTTCGATCAGTATATAGCTGAATTCACTTAAAATCCAATGCACATTTATTTTTCATATTGTATATATAACAATTTTAATTGTCATAGCTATTTCAACAGTATGTTTAAAAACATGAAAGGACAATGAATATAATCACGAAGTGATGGATGCCACATAATTCAACCAAAAATTGTACCGACATTTCAAAAATAATATCCAACTTTAATTAACATAGCTAGCAGATTTTGGTTTGCGGTAACACGATATGTGTGTGTCTACTTACCAGACAGACTACGCTCTTCAAATAACTGTATTGCTTTATATTCTACTACCGCGGAGTAGATTTTCGGATTTCGGGAAACTTCGGGAGACTTCTCAGTTCTGAAAAAGAACTGTCCTTTAACTACTACCCGGGCGGAAGGTAAAACATCGGCCCAGACACCACTTTAGCTTTTATACATGAGGATCTTTATTAACGAATAATATAGCAAGACAGTGAACTCTCTAAAGAAGAAAAATTTACCTGACATGATGGATGAACCGCGAACCAAATAATATACTGATACCTCATCATGCATGTACCTCAAATACAACATTTAGTACCTTGACATATCATAAAACCCTTCTTGATTCGCATTACGAGTAAAGGGGAAAGGTTGATAGTATAAATCATTGTTAGAAACGTAGTTTTCGAGAAAGAAGCAATTATCTACGAATTTGATTTCGAGACCTCAGATTTATTATTTGAGGTCTCGAATTCAAGCATCTGAAAGCACACAACTTCGTGTGACCATGGTGAGACAATGGTGTTTTTCCCTTTAATTATCTCGCAACTTCGAAGACCGATTAAGCTCAAATTTTCACAGGTGCGTTATTTTATGCATATGTAGAGATACACCAATTGTGAAGATTAGTATTTGACAATAACCAATCTTGTCCAGTGTCTACAAAAGTGGACTGACACAACCGCTCGGGATGTGGATTTCACTACACAAACTCCACAGGTTGGTTATATGAAACAAACCCTTTTTAAAAGTGACGATGCTGGGTTAAAACTGTGGCTTCTGTACGCAACCAGCGTCATGCATCATGAATATAATTAATATATCTTCTTTCGTTGACCCAATTGCTCAATTATTGATTACTAGCTTAGTCACAGATGAGCGGTCTAAAAAGCACAGACAAAGTTAAATGGACGACCATTTTGATAATTATTGTATGCTCTTTGTGTGTCTGTTTGTGTCTAGGTGCGGGTTAAATTGCAGTTGCCATTATTGGTAATGACTCCAAATAATTGTTAGCATAACAACACTTAGTTGGTTCGAGCAATGACGAGCTGTTGATAGTATAAAACATGATGAGAAACGGCTCCCTCTGAAGTAACGTAGTTATTGAGAAAGAGGCAATTTCTCTCTCAAACATTAAAAGACTTCAGCTGAAGCCTTTTATTATGCATCTGAAAGCACTAAATGTTGGTTACCAATCAAGGGGGAGGGGGAGTTCTGACAAAAGGAAAAGTCTCAGAAGCTACTACCATAACCACTTATAACACATAGGCTTTCGCATATAATGTACACAATTATTTCAACCACCAAAATATGACGCCACCTTTAAGATACATCCTTACTAATTAAGGCTATTATCATTCCTCATTAACCTGTGCTTCTTGTCAGGAAACTGAAACACATTGGGCAAACTCAAATAATCAGTGAGCTGTTGGTGAAAGAACACGGCATCGTCAAAGTATGTACACAGTTAGTAAATACTATAGGTTTTCTCGGTCAAATTCGGCAAATGAGCAGCCAATTTAACCATCAAGCTGTTCTATTTCGCGCGAAATCGAAATGCTACTGAAAGGGTCATTCGATTTCGTTGTATGATTAGTCAAATGTAATGTTGCGTCTTTCGATTTAACAAAATAATCATTCTATTTAACAATTCATCAAAGCAGCATTAAAATTCGCAACGCTTCTTGAGGCGTGTGTGCCACGAAAAAGAATGACGATACGCTAAACTGAACAGAGTGCTAAAGGAATTTGAATCGACTTAAAACGAAATTGAATGGCCGAACTCTGAATTTGAAACGCAGTAACAACTGCAGAGGCAAAACAGCTTTAACTCGAACGCATGAAAATGAAATTGGCTGCTCATTTTCTGAATTTGACCGAGAAAACCTATATTGTATTCATCTATGTCACATCAACTAATTACCCTGACAAGTCACTCTCAAAAACATGATGTGTGTTGTAATCATCAATGGTTAAAGCCGAGAAAACCTTGAGTAATTATCAAAGACCAGTCCTCTCCTTTGATGTATCTCAACATATATGCACAAAATAACAAGCTTGTGAAAACGTATACTCAATTGGTCGTCGAAGTTGCGAGAGGGACTTTTCGTTTCCAACGACGGATGGTTCTGCGACGGTAAAGATGACATTCGGCGTCATCTGCGCATGCGTCGGCTTTGAGGACGGTCGTCTTGGGATGAATCTTCGTTGTGCTGAAAACGACAACGTTTAGCTGAACAACCGTCGCAGAACCATCCGTCGCCGAAAACGAAAAGTGTCTTACTATGGAAGAAAAAACACCCTTGTACCACCAGTCGTGTGCTTTCAGATGCGAAAAGAGCCACGTTAAAAAAACACCACTTGACCAATTAGAGCGCTTGAACTCTCCGAGGTGTATTAATCCCTCATCACTATTGTTAATATTTATTATTTCCTTATTCACGGCAGGTCTGTGCAAAAGACGACATATTGTGTAGGGAGCACTCTTCCATCCTGTCTTTGAAGATAATGAAGTCTCGAGACTACAATTAATTTGATTTAATGATCATCAGCGAATGTCTCGTCTCTGCAGGTTTCCCCAAAAGCAAGGACATTAACGTTATATTGAGTTTGCCGTTACACCATGTGTACTTGCTACATGTAGAGTTTGTTCTTTAGAGAACTGTCTTGATTTATATTCTACTACCGCGGAGTAGATTTGTCTGATTGTTCGGGAGACTTCTCAGTTCTGAAAAGAACTGTCCTGCTTTTTAACTACTACATATACCTGGGCGGAAGGTAAAGCAAATCCAATGGGACTCCTACTTTAGCTTATATGATTGTTATTAACTGCACTACCACGGAGTGAGTTCTTGAAGTGATCATGGACATCGTTTGGGAATTTGAAAGTAGTGACATAATGTCACTTTAGAGTTGTTGCTCAGACGCTCTTTTATCAACCAGCATATGTGATGAGATATCAGCCTGAACACGTCACAGATAGACACCAAGCTAGAGTATGCTTTCTCCTATACACTACCGATGCTATCTAGTATAATTTTAAAAAGGTTTTCAAGATCGTGCCAGCGTCGAGGGCTTGTCAACAAAACCCAATTGACGTTTTAGGACAAATCAAATAAGCGCTCAGTGAGAGTGTAAACATTACATGTCACGGCTTCGCAGAATAAGAATTTTGCTTCAAACTATTGCCTGGTATGGTTCGGGTTGATTCGATCTGTTTACTGTCTTTGCTTCAAGCGTGATGTTTGATCAATATAGATATACCCAAAGTCTCCAACCCGACTGAAAAACATTGTGTACGGGTCTTTTAAACAGGATCAAATACACCGCGGAAGCTGAGTAAACCTGGAAAGCTGAACGAATTGATTACTGAGGAAATATTGTCACAGCTTGTAAGATAAGTCACCAGACTACTGCTTGTATTGGCCAGAATCACGTCCATGACGTCATAATTAATATCGACGCCCAATTGTCACGATCGTGTTTCACGATACTGAACATATCGATAGTGAGAAGATCGATTTATCTGCCAGACGAGACAAAACAAGATAGCGTTTATTTGGAAATTCTACAAGAGTTTCAAGTGGCTGAGTGCTCAACAAAGCAAGAGAAATAAAAGGAAGTTGTCAGCTACGCAAGTTCAACGCTCTTCGGATGGTTTGTAACTGACGGTAAACCTTTGATAACTGTGGTACTGATACAACCATTCACTTGAATGAGAATTTAAACTTGATTTGCAACACGTTTGGAAAACAAAATGGCGTCGACTTTGATAACAGTGTTGGTCGCCGTATGTGTGCCTTTCTTCATCGTGGGCATCGTAGGAAACATTGGTGTTATTTTGTGTATATTTGTAACGCCATCTCTCAGGACTCGAACCAACGCTATCATAATCAGCCTAGCAACAAGTTGTTTAGCGTTTCTACTAATGGTAGTTCCCTTCACCGTGGATTCTTTTCTGCATTCTAGCTGGCGTGTTGCCTTGTGGTACTGCCACACTACGGCTTACCTAGCCTTTGGATTTATAGGTATTACAGTGTGTAACATCGCAGCGTTATCTGTATACCGTTACTTCTGCGTGGTACATCCAACTAAACTGTTTTTGAGGAGTATTCCCAATGTAGTTTTCCTGATTGTGTTATCATGGCTCATACCAATTCTCACACAGACATCTCTTGCTACGTTTCAAATTGCTCATACGGAGTTTAACCCGTTGTATGCCCGATGTGTCGTCATCAAAAAGGGTAGCCCTATCGTGTATAATGGGCTAGTGTTTGGTGGGTTCCTGTCTACTCTTGCTATAACTCTGTTCAGTTATGCAGGTATCTATCGCCATGTAAGAAAAAGCACAAACAGACTTCGCAAACAAGCACAGATTGGTGCTCAACGAAGCTCTCACCCGGATGTTCAAACTGGGCAAATGATCAATACAGATGCAGAGACTGATGGGACGTCATCGACGCCAAACGCTGTCAGGACACCAGACCATAGCCGTGCAAGGGATAAACGACCAACTTCAAGTGGAGCTACCAACAGACACACAAAAGAACAGAATTACCTGACTAAGATCTGTGTTGTTGTATTCGCATTGTTCATGGTTTGCTATGGCCCTATTGTTATACTGTCAGCTGTGTATGCTAAGGACGATTTCCCAGCTGATGCTTACACAGTTTGCACCATGATCTACTGGTTGGGTAGCTGTTTGCACCCGCTGGTTTACGCAACACTACAACCTCAAATGCAGAAGTCTGTGTTGCGTTTCTTGAGGTGCTGCCGCAAAACACACAGTGAGAACAGAGTTACTTCAGTTGCTGCTGATGTGGCGTAGTGAGAACAAAAGGGAGTTAAGAATTTAAGAAATGTTAAACTTGCATCAGGGATCAAGAACATCACTTGGTTTCACCTCTACACATTATGTCGTGTTAGTATACTTAGTACTTTCACGAGTTCTGTGAACAAAAGTCCCACGCACATTACTCGAGTGGGATTAGAACCCACTACCCCTGCCAATATGATGAACGTGCTACGTGTTCCTCAAGTGAAAAAAAAACAATGTTGCCTGTTCACACGAGGGACATGTTGTACAACTTTACGACCCTGTCTCTTTGTGTGAAAGAGGCTGCTTAATAGTTTAATTAAAAATTCAAGGGAAACTTGTCAGTTCACGGAGAGCTAATCCTTGACCAACTACAGAGGCTATATAATTAATGACTGGCTAAATAAATCGAAGGAAGTCTTTACAATTCTGGTCAAAAGATTTGTTTGTTTTACTCTTTCTGGGTTATGCTCCTTTCTTCTAGGAATGATTGTGTAATGTTTGTTATTCCTTATTGTACAGTAATTATTTGCACCCTGTGAAGTGGTCTGTTATTTGTGTACACCCGAGAGGGCAAACTGTCAATTACCCCTTACAATAAAAACGTATCCCCACTTCGTAACGCGCAACAACTGGGCCCAATTTGGCATGAAATTTCTTTCTTGATATAAACAGGATTGCCAACCAAATTTCCATTTGTTGCATATTGCTTGTTACTGGTATTCAGCTGTTGTTTGCTTATCCTGAAAATCACGTGGAAAGTTGGTTGGTAATCCTGTTTTTATCAAGGCAAAAACTCCATGCTAGGCAAATTGTTGTGCTTAGCAGCTCTATGAAATTGGGCCCTGCTTTGTTATACCACTGTAAACTATTGAAGGCGAACTGTTGAGGGCAAACTGTATAGTAATTAATGATTTCTAAAAGGCTTTGTACCCGGTCAATGTATAAAAAGTATTTGCAGGCGAGGAAGTGAAAGTTTGGTTATTTTTAGGCAATTTCCTTCACTTGGTTTGTAAATTATAAAATTCTCTCTTAGGTTTTAATATTTGTTCTTTTCTTCTTATACTACAACTGCAAGTCGTACAGTGATGCTAAACAAGTAGAAATCCTAAAGTTACAGCAAAAATAGTCGCAAAAGAGAAAATGAAAACCTTGTTATTTTGAGGCAATTATATCACATTTTGTATATTGGTTGATTATCAATTTAGAATTCATAAAGTGTTACAAGTAAAGAGAGTCCTCTAAGGTCAAGTTGGTTATTAATTTCATATTTCTAACGAAACATGCTGGTATTTTCTTGCTTTAATTTACAGTATCTTACTATAAAAACATGGTTTATATTTGGTTAGGAAGTCAATGGGGTGAAGTAATCGAAATTCGGAAATTTAAGCTGTCAATAATCCAGAAATGTCAATATTTCTTAAGGGTCAGTTATTTTGTTTTTAATTATTATCTGAAATAATATTCAAGAAATTTGTGTTTTATAAACCTGGATGTTTTTGTATTAAATTAATAAAATTCGAATGAACTGATATTTTGATTTCAATATTGATAATGAGTTGTCAATGCCATTCATTCGCCATGCTCCCCTAAAACAAACATTTGAGGCGTACACCTTTGTAGTTAGGAGGAGTAGTTGTTTGTTTGTTGTGAGTGTTTATGACTATAATAGATTCTTAGAGTGCAAGGTTGCCCAAACAAAATATTTTGAAAAAAATAATATTCCAGATACTGTGCGCCTTATAAATTTTATGTTATTATTATTACTGAATATTAAAGCTCAAACTATCACAGTCACGTCAAAACGAAATCTAAACTGTCATAAATTATTGAATTAAATGATCATCACTATTGCTTATTTATAGCATTACGTGTACACAGATGCTCCTTTTTAACCAGCAATTGTTGTAGTCAACGGTCCCAACTAAAACTTTGATTTGTTTAAATATTTGACTACCAGTACTTTTCCGCACCTGACATCACAGTTCTTGCTACATTGCTCAACTCACATCGGCTCATTACAACTTAACATTTTTAGTCGGTCAGTCGTTCAGGAAGGATGTTTTCAGACCAATTACAATTATTGTTAGTAGAAAAATGCTGCTGGCTCTTTTTAATCTACTCTTGATTTATGTCTCAATAATACATTTTAAATTAATGCGCCATTACATAAATCATGCGATAATGGCTAGACATTTAATTATTTGGTTGAGAAATTACCTCTTCCTCAAAAACTACGTTACTTTAGAGCGAGCCGTTTCTCACAATGTTTAATACTGGTATACCACAATCTCGATTAATTAAAAGGCCGCGTCCATGAGAACAAAACAAACAGCAATTTCCAGTAATATCCTGAACGAGAAATCACGCACTTGATCATTGTGTTTGGTTTTGAGTGGAGTGGGGTTGATTGCTACCAAGATGCTTCGAGAAAGGTGTAGAAAGAAATATAAAAAAACGAATCCTTCAAAATAACAATAAAACCGAAAACCAAAAGACCGCCCTCTATCTTTTTGTTCGTGAAAGTTTGTTTCAGATTTTAATCATAGGTTTAATCATAGTCTTTATTTCCAATGTGTTAGACATTCTTCACGGGTACTCTTTTAGTTTCTAGTATTTTTGTTCTTTTAAAAATTTTAATCTTTGATTTAATTGTTTAGTTGTTTGTTTTGAGATTTCAACTTTTGTATTGCATCCTATTGTTTGCATTAAGGTTCGTCTTTTTGATATAGTGTTTTTTATTGTTATTGCTGTTGCGTTTTTGTACTTTATTGAGTTTGTCTTTTTTTATAAAATCTTATCTTTGATTTTTTGTGTTGTCTTCTAGTTTACAAATTAATTAATTTTGGCCCTTTTGGCTGCCCGTAATCCAGTGCCACGCAGTAGCTGCAATTTGTTGCCGTGTGGGTGCTGAAGCGTGTGAGTGAGAAGCCCCTGCTTAGTATTTTCTTCCTCCATGGTACGCCGCACAATCAGTGCACACAATTACTCTTGTTCTGCATATACCATTTGAGGCTTTAGCTCCAAACCCACATTTTTAGGAGATTTTCAAATTGTACTTTATTTAAAGTAAGGTCCAAGTGTATTGGGTCTGTTGCTTGATATGGAACAAACTTTGAGACGAGGAGATCCAATGAAACAATGAAGACTAAACCTGCCGTCCGTTTTGCGTTGATTTACGGATTTTTGGTGGTTGTCGCACTGGGATATTTTTGGCTACCATCGCGTAAAGCAGACGGTAGGAGTTTGTCAATCACAACGCCAAGACCAACCAACAAACATACAACCACTGAGATAACAACAGTGGAACCAGTCGTCAATCCTCATCTGTTTAAGTTTACAATACACAACCAAGCTGCCTGCTTCAACAGGAGCAACTCAAACGGAGAACTCTTCTTGGTTTTTCTAGTCAAATGTGCGCCGTTCGAGAAGTTGGACCGGCAGCAAATCCGGAAAACTTGGGGAGGTGTGAAGGAGGTGCTCGGTAGACGGGTCCTGACGATGTTTCTTCTGGGGGAGTCAACGGACCCCATCATTCGAAAAAAAATTCAAGAGGAGGACAATACATTTCATGATCTTATCCAAGTAGACTTCATCGATGCTTACACAAATCTGACTTACAAGAACATGATGGGACTGAAGTGGGTATCCATGTACTGCCCTCAAACCAGCTTTGTGGTGAGTGTAGATGCTGACATGATGATTAACATTGTTACACTTGTAAAACGTCTGTCTACAATGCCAAAGACTAACTTTGCAGAAGGACATCTTCAGACTGATATTCCCGTAATCAGGGCCAAGACAAGTAAGTGGTACATGCCAAAGGAGGAGTTCGCTGAGAATGTGTACCCACCTTATCTTCGAGGTGTTTGTTACTCTATGTCTCGAGATGCGGCTGTGCGAACGTTCGAAATATCGAAGTATGTACCGTTCCTTTTTATCGACGATGTATTTGTTGGGATCTGTTTGACAAAAGCTGGTGTCATTCTGAGGTATTCGCAACTGTACGAGCAGAATAAAAGTATGAATGATCCTATGAAAAAAGGAGGCATTGGGGTTAAAGCGATGAACAAAGGCATTGGCGTTGGGATACTCCATAACAAGGATCATCTCAACCAACCAGCGCTCAAACTGTGGTACAATATTGTTGGCTCACAAATTGCGGACATGTAAACACGATAATGATTGTCTCTGCGACAATGTCGTGAACTTTGTCATCTGTCGTTTATATTAACGACCTGGATTCCTGGGACTGAGTCCTGAACTTTGTCATCTGTCGTTTATATTAACGACCTGGATTCCTGGGACTGAGTCCTGAACTTTGTCATCTGTCGTTTATATTTACAACTTGCAGTCATTTTGTTTGTAGTGGTAATTCATTATGTATTTGTACTCTCCATTATAATAATAGTATGTTTTTTGGTTATTATATTGTGCTCTCTCTAGAACCAGCCTGAAATATTCGTTAATTTTTTTTAATTTTTTTTTAGGATTTCATTTTAAATTATTGGAGACATTTTGTGAACACTTTGGGAAAAGAAAATAGAAAAAAATAATATCCTAAAACTTTGAGAGTTGAGAAACAGAAACAGAGAAACAACAAATAATTGTTCGATAGCCTTTAAGACCTTTGTATGAACCGATTCAGGCATCTTCATCAATCTGTTTTATTTATCTTCAATATTCTAAGCAAACCTAAGTTCACTTTTTTTGTTTAGCTGTTTCAAAATGCTTCCCAACCATAACTACGTACAGTAAACGTATGCAAAATAATTATTGTTAACGGCCTCACCTATTAACCTTTACAAGAATAGGCCGAACGTGGGCTAGGCACAAAACCAATCCTTACACATTCAGCGAGGCGTACTCTCTCATTGTAAGATAGTGTATATTTCATGGTCATAAACTACAACAAAATCCCTCACGTAAAACTCGATCAGGTTGGGACTATAATGGTCTCGGAATTTCGCGCGAGACTTGCTTAGTCTACACAGACTGTAGTGAATAATATATTACAAGCAAATGCAATCGTACAATTACAGAAAACAAAACCTAAAAACCAAGACAAAAACAAATGGTGGAGATGGAGGGCCCAGAAAAAGCAGAGCTTGTCGATGGATTGATATACAATTTGGCGAAACCAAACTTTTATCCTTGAACCGTATGCATGATTTATTAACTCTTTCTTTTCACGTAGCTAGTGAGGTCAAAACGTGAGGCCGGCGCACAATGTTGCAGTTGGAAGCGGTTTGACATCAGCCATTTCTATTACCTTTATAAATAAAATCAGTAAATTAATAAGTTTGCTTGGTACATTAAATAAAATTGAAGAGGACGCCTGAATTGACTTATACAGTCAGAGATGGACAACAGACTAATGTGTTGGACTCCACACTACAAGTGGTTAAATAGGTATAGTGCAACTCAAATACTTATGCTGATGTTTTCATGATGCCAGCATCAACAGGAGGTTCCAACCACTCTCTCCTGCTTTCAAAAACAGCCAAAATATTTGCATACGACGTGCTGTACAGACTACGTTTGTACAGCTTTCATGAAGATACAATAATCTTGTTAATTGAATGTTAATTACTCGTTAATTAATCACGTTGTGAACCAAATTTGTACAGATCTATCTGTATCAGTTAGAATAGAATAATGTTTTATTGTCACTTGTAAAAAAAAACCAAATATTAGTACAGTGAAATTCGTTTTGGTTTTGCGTGTCTAAAAATATTATGTTATATACAAATACACTAAAAATTTACCATTTACAAAAATACATAGAAATATAATATAAACAACTCTGAAAAGTATTACAATATACAGGCGAAATACGAAAGATAAAAATAGTACGATAGAATTAAAATCAGAAATAGACATTCATGATTAAAACCTGTCATGTAGAACACGAACAACTGTGGGATAAAAACTCTGCAAAGTACGGTTGGATCCAGATTTAATTGAACGGAAACGATTCTTAGACCGCATGGGCTGAAAGAGGGAACGTGCTGGTGAAACTGGTCATCTACTATGGAGAGGGCTCGTTTTTTAACTCGAGAGAGATACAGTTGGCAACCTATGATTTTACTAGCGGTGCAAACGATCCGGCTGATACGCTTCCGGTCATCGGCTGTTGCATTGCCCCACCAAACGATCATTTACTGTGTCAAGACACTCTCAATCACCGCTCGGTAGAACTTCAACAGAAGTGGCTGACTGACATGGAAGCTTCTCAGCCGTCTCAAGAAAAATAATCTTTGCTGACCTTTTATTAACAATTGAATCTGCATTACATCCCCATTTCAAATCAGATGATAAATGTAAATCTAGAAATTTAAAACATTTACTATTTCCACTTCAGAACCATTAATGACCAAGGGAGCAAAAGCTGCAGGATTTTTGCGAAAATCAATGACAAATTCCTGTGTTTTATTGACATTTAATTCTAGATCGATCTCAGTGCACCAGTTAACAATAGATTGTACTTCATTTCGGAACGATGTCTCGTCATTTTTAATTAATCCACATACAGTCGTGTCATCAGCGTACTTAACCATAAAATTGCTGGCTGAAGTACTGACGCAGTCGTATGTAAATAACGAGCACAGCAAAGGAGACAAAATGCAACCCTGTGGCGTCCCGGTATTTAAAACCAAGGGTTTGGAATAATCATTTCCGACTCTGACAATCTGAGAACGATCCAATAGAAAGTCTAAAACCCATTTACAAAGATTAACATTTAACCCTAGAAGAGTCAACTTGTCATATAATTTAAAAGGCGAAATCGTGTTAAAGGCCGAGCTGTAATCAATGAATAAAAGTCTGGCATAATTAGGCATTTTTTGATCCAGAAACCGTGTTACATTAAATAATGCGAGAGACACTGCATCTTCTACTGATCTGTTTTTCTTGTAAGCAAACTGATAAGGATCAAGAGCAGGTGGAATATTAGCTAAAATATATTGCCGTACCAGAGACTCTAAACACTTTGCAACAATTGACGTCAAAGCAACTGGTCGGTAATCATTTAAACAGGTGTACGCTTGGGCACAGGAATGACAAATGAATGTTTAAATACCTTAGGAACATGACAAAATTTGAAATATTGATTAGGTAAACGAGGAACAATGCTGCTGTAAAAGGTCAGTCTTGCAATACTCACTTTTTACAGCATTTCCTAATTATTGTGTTATAACAACACATCTCTTTTATGTTAAAACACTTACTATACGCTTGTGTATACAATTTACGCCACCTTTGCGTACATGCTTATGTTACAGCGCCCTCTTGTAATGTGAACAGTGAACAGTGAAGAGCAAGTTCAGAACGAGCCTGAACGTCTGACGTCATTCTTCAAGGCTCGTGAATAAAGACAGGGGCCCAGTCTAGTTCAGAACAGAATCATAGGGAAACATAAAAGTTCCTTTAATTGTTGATTATTAAAGTGCACATCTATCCCATCTCAGGCAAACAACTCAATGAGAACACATCTAAGAATGATGACAGATCAGAAGGAATGAACTACAAAGCATTACAGGACAAGAAGCTCACTGTGACAGAAGTTACTTCAGCACAAAGCCTTGAAGAAGTTACGCTACCCCTCTCTCAGATCCTGTTTCTTGTCTCTACCTTCGTTCTTTCTTCTTATCTGGTTCTCGATGCTTCAACTTAACATGTTTTTCTTTTTGGGACTCTCAACCCGGACTTGGTTCAACTGACAAACAATGGTCAGGCTTTTGGTAAAGTTGGGTTGATAATAGTTATGCAGTTTAGATAGTAGTCGTACTCCAGCCTTGTTGCTCGGTTCTCTGTTCTGAAGCCCCGAGAGCGTATACGCAAAGCGCAAAAGTTGTGTGCTTCAGATCCTTAAATTATTTGAGTGAGAAATATCTCTTTCTCGAAAACTACGTTACTTCAGAGGGAGCCGTTTCTCATCATGTTTTATACCATCAACATCTCTCCATTATTCGTTACCAAGTAAGGTTTCATGCTAACAATTAGTTTGAGTAATTACCAATAGTGTCAAGTGCCTTTAAGGCGGTAAAGAAAAAGATAAATTAAAAATACATGTTTTATGTTCTCAAATAGTTTCCTCAGACAAAAGGATTGACAACCTAAAATATGTATTAGAACAGGTCCCAAATGATTATAAATTAATAAATATTACTCTTGTAATTAACACTCGCACGAAATACTTCAGAAAAACACACAGATGACTTTAAAAACACAAACATGGTCTGCTACGTATGAAACTATGTTGTTATATAACACACACAAAAAACACGTGCGAAGGGCAATGGGTCAGTATTTGGCTGGCTAAACAAAACACAAGTTTATAGTTTGATAATACCGGACTGACATGACCCTAAAAAACATTGAGCCTACTCTCTAGACCTCTAAACAACTTACTGTTAGTCTAGTAATACGCATGATGGTAAAATCCTGCTTGTAAACACAGAACATGTACACAAACAATCTAAAAGCACATCAACCGTAGCTCACAAAAATATAGTTAAAACAACCCGACTGAACAAGCTTTCCCCCCCCAAAAAAAAAAATAAATAAATAAAAATATTCACAGATGTTCACCAACAATGATAAAGCACCATTTGAAAAACATTGGGTTAAGAACAAAGTAGGTTCCCAGATAGTTGTGATCGAGATCTTATTTAGGACAAGAATGCCAATAATCGATGACGGTTTCACCCAGTAGTGCTACGTCACTAAACATGAACAATTAATTTGGGTCTAATAGTCGAATTCCACATGACGTCATTGACCGCCATCATTGATGTTAAAACAATGGAAAAGTGAGCAGCACGAATCACAGCCAATGCAAGCTTTTCATACGCGCACATTTTAATCAAAAATGGCGGCCAATACATGGAGTTAATTTTTCATTAGACATGATTCAAGTATATCCGCCGTCAAAATGTAGCATAGTTTGGTCCCGCAGGGCACAGGTTGGGTGAGTTTTCTGATGTTCGGCGATAGGATTGAAAATAAAAAAGACTCTCACGAATTTGAGACTTGAGTCAAGTCTAGGGTTTAACAGACGTTCCTAACTGACCAGAGGATTGCTGGCATCACTGTGTCTGCTATCCAGAGCTAGCTGTGAGGCCCCTAGTTCTCTGGGAACCCATTGATGGAAACAGGAGCAAGGGCAGGAGGAGACTATCATACGCAGATAAGTTGAAGAAGGACGCAACACAACAAGAAACAACTGAGCTTAATATGCTGATGCTGGACCGGGATACGTGGAAGACGACCATCACAGATTCCCGGGAAGGCGTCGGCTGCACTGCAACTGACACGACAGTAGACATCTCTCTTCAGAGTCTGAATGGATGGCGTCTTTGTAGCCAAACGAGAAATAGTAAAGCCACAACTGTAAGACACTGGACACCTCCCATTACAGTGAAGGCTAGGGTATAGCTCCCGAGAATGTCATAGATTAATCCTACGCACAATGAATAAAACAAAACACAAAAATCAGGATTGGAAATAAGGCGCGCATACTCACGCGACCTCAGAAGTTAATAACAAAATTGTTTGCGATATTTTTTATTTCCTTCCGGAATATGGATGGTATGGCCTACAACCTGGGTCATGTTAATTAATCATTTTAATACGTATTAAATCATCTTTTAATTTTTTAGCAGACTTAAGGAATTATTTTTATTTTTTTAATTGTTAAGTGTTGGCTTCTTTTGCGGGAAACGATAGTTGTATGCTTAATTGATTAAAGACGCCCTCGTTGTTTTATATTCTGTCTCCTAGAGGGCCTTGTCACACGAGGCCCTCTAACGAGCAACCTTGAGACAACCAACTGCAGTGAGCGCTACAGGAACACTTTGGTAACTAACCAAGTCGAACCATTGAATTGTTCTTGTAGCGTCGGTAACATCACAGCAAGACCCTTAATCATACCCATCCATACAATCCAAGCCGAGAATAAACCCAGAACACCAAGCCAACCAATACGGCCACCATCTTTAAAGATTTTAACAACCAAATCAACATTTTTGAGAAGGCAACCCAGTATTGGACACTCCTGTCACTAGCCGCACTCAGCTAGAAGTACCTTCTTTCCAAGAACTGTCAAAAGTTGAAACTCGCTCGCAGCTGTGTTGTTGGCCGTCCCCAACCTATTAGTTGTAGAGTTGCATAAACCCTAAAGTATCGTCAGCAACCCAGTAGTTGTTAACTCGCACTATGTCTAGTTCCCAACATTAATTGAGTTCCAGTTGTCTTGTCATCAGCCACTCAGTTCTTCAAGTTTTGTTTCTGATAACACTTGTGTGTCCGATCAGCACTCTGCCAACAATCAATCACCCTTGTCTGAACGTCCCCACTTATCCTGGCGAGTTATCAACGTAAGCGTAAACGTATCACGTAAAATTGGTCACCAGGGTGAGTTCAATGTATTTTGGCAATTCACTTAAAAGCACACTATTGGTAATCAATATTCACCCCCATTCTGAAACAACTACACTGGCTCCCAGCCGCTCCCTATCTCTCAACGAATCATCTTCAAGCTGATGCTCATTGTCCACAAAGCTCTTAATGGCAAGGCTCCCCACTTCTGAGTTCGTGTGCGTGGCAATGGGTCTAAACGGATATGCTACATCTACATGGTCCTTTCCTTTTCCTGTTTATTTTGGTCCATCCTATCTTATCTTATTCCTGAATCAACGAATAACAACTTATCCAAAAAAGGGACATCACAAAAAATGCATGAATTAAAGGATTGCACTCGGACGTTAAATTAAACACTGATGTTTTCTATAGGCCATGTTAGTTAGAAGGAGAGGTAGTTTTCCACCATTCAAAGATGATGAGAGATTCTTGTTTGTATCTCCTCTCCGAAGTCCAGCACATTAGACACACATTTTCAATTTTAGACAAAACCTCAGATTAAACATATATATCTATAGGAAACAGCTCACAAGATAACGCAGTTTCAACCACTGGTTTGATACATGACTTGTGTTCAACACATGTGCTGCTTTAAAACCGGGAAACCGTAGCATCGCTCCCTGGTTCATGCCGCAACAGCATCGTCAACTAATTTATTCAAACACAACAGCGGTAACCATAGCCTTCAAACTTGTCATTGTCTTGTGTATTAGCAGAGTTATTGTTTTTTTGCGCCACGAGAGTGTCATCATTGACAGACATTGCGCACTAGAACTGATCAACATTATTCATTATTATTATGATGGTTCAAACGCACCAACCGTTGACAAAGTGGCGTATGGCCTAGTTCACATAAATTATACCAAGGTCAGGGGCGTGTCTTTGAAGCGAGTCACGGCGAGACGTTGGTAGATCGGGCAGCAGTGTTCCCTCGTGTACATTCACGACTGTGTGGTGTTGCTGAAGTAGCTGATTTATCAACAAGAATAAGATTGCAGCTTCCCGGAGAATGATGGAGATGAAACAAGTTCTTTGTTTGAGATGGGTCCTTGCGGTGTGTCTTCTCTCACTGTGCTGGGCTCTTCAAGGCAACGAGAAGACAAGCTTTGCTTTATATAACGACCAAGTCCGGGGAAGTCTTCACCGTGAAACAAGGGAGGTTCATGGGGAGAAAGTGCGCGTTGTACGGCAGGCCTCTGGGGTGAAGACGTACACAGATGATGAGCAGAAGTCTTTACTAGATGCTCATTTGGAATATAGAAGGAGCGTGAGCCCTGGTGCTGCAGATATGAACAAAATAGTAAGTCGACACAAATTGCCTGATTGTCAGTTGCAAGAAAATTTTGTCAATTTAATGTTACGATAAGTGGGACACACTATAAATAGGTTTTAATTACTTGTGAAACCAATATTAGGAGTAGGCCTAGTGGATAATGTTTCAAAAAGCGTGCGTGTATATGCCCAATATATTTTAAGGCACTAAAATATAAAGGGCACTATTTTAGGGAATATTTATATAGGGAGTGCACGGGAAAGTGATTTTGTTTTCTTTCGTTGGTAGACCTGTCCAGCAAACCCAGCCTTAGCAATGACAACCTCAACTCCTCCATGTAAAACCAAACAAGCCCGTAATTAACTAATTCCACCACGGAGCAAGAAATAAACAAAACCATATTTCATGTTAAATCAAGACGGTTCACACTCACAAAACCATACATCAAAAATTAAATAGATCACACAATGCACGGTACCACGCGTGCTGCATTATGGGGGTAGATAATAATAAATTAGGGATACAAATTAGTTTCGAGATGCGAGTTCAATGCCGATACGACCGTCTTTCATCAGCCTGTATTAAAACGCTCCTTATTTCTAGTTGACCGATTTCAAACATTCCCTTTAAAGGCACGTGACACTATTGGTGTAAGTTACTCAAAATATATATTAGCATAAAACCTTCTTGGTAACGAGTAATGGGGGAGCTGTTGATAGTATAAAACATTGTGAGAAACGTCTCCCTCTGAAGTAACGTCTACACTCAGAAAAAGAATGGTAAAAAAAAGTTATGTTAAATGTGTTAAGTGAAAAAATACTTAACATAAGTAAAAATTAATGAAAAATTTAAACAAAATGTTTGTGTAAATAAAAAACTACTCAAATAGTTAGTAAAACTAATAGTTTACATAACTTAGCAACTTTAAACACATATTATGCAAATTTTACTGAACTGGTTGTAAAAGTTTACATGGTGTTTAGTAAACCACGATATTTTACTCAAGTATTGTGCAAAATACGCAGCGTGTGACTTGTCTGCTGGGGTCGCGCTCTGCAGTACCACAGTGTAACCACACACAACGTAACGAAATGGATCTCATGAAAAAAAAACCTTCTTGAGTGGAACTTCCCTCATTTAGTTGAGACGTTTGAAGGTAAGTACTATAACATATTTCTGTATTGATGTTATTATCTGTAGTGATAGACTATACACGACTCGTTAGCACGAGTTAGCACAGATAAAGGGACAGTTGAACGTCATATTTTGACTGACAACACTTTTGAACAGTGACTTGAATATCACAAATACATACGTAGGTCTGATCAATGGTCCCCGTATTGTGCACATAGTATACGTACAGCATGCATCGTTGAAGACCATTGTACACATGTACATCGCCACTGTGTTAAAGCACCACCACTGCATACAGCCACGGTGCATCAGGCCAATGATTGGGCTAACTTTAATCTCTCATTTGTTCAGAAGAACAATCAAATAACTTTTCAACATTTTGTCTTTACAAGATACTGACAAATGATACAACTGACTTAAAATGCAAATTCTGGGAGAGGGGAATCGCACAAACACATCTACCCTTTGTTTATTTTAACCTGTTAAAGGAATTATTCAAGAAATCTCACCCCCCCCCCACACAAAAAAAAAAGGACGAAAGAAAAAGAACAAAAAGAAAAATCAGATAAAGATCAAGAAAAATCAAAGTTTTCAGGTAGCCTACTGTTATGTGGGATTGCATATATAGCACCAAAATTATCTCTCCTCCTGGGATCCTATCACCTTATTCCAGAACTGCAAGTCTCCATCATTGAACCTTTTGTTGATTTGTTTATTTTTTAAGCCCCTATGTATTTGTTTATTTATTTTATTTTATTTCAATTTGTATTTGTACTGTTTTAAATTTATGTGCATGTACATCATGTACAAATTGTATTGCACATACATTGCAGTACTGGAACGTTGTCTCTATTGATCTATAAGTGTTGTAATATGATAATTAAACCACTATTGATATAAAATAATGGTTTAATCTGACATTGTGTGTACCCCATCCTTAAGACAATCAGATTAAATCATTATTTTACAGCAAAATTGGTTTAATTGTAATATTACAATACTTTAAGTTCATTACAGACAATATACACGTGTCATACAATTTGTACTGCACCCCCATTGAAATTTAACCTATTGTGTTTAATATTATTCCCCTTTATGCAGGAAAACACAAGTTTGGACCAGTATTTGAAAGACATCAACAGGGACACCAGATCGCAACCATGCTGATATTAGGTGGGTCTGCACTGGCTCCACAGCAAGTGTTCGTAATTTTTGAGCAAATGCATTTGAACAGTCATCCCTTGTGAAAGCACTGGATGTGTGTTTCAAAACACATTTTGTCTTCGACTTGAGCTACCAGGAGGAGTGTTCTGGCGTTTGGGAGTTCATTGAATTGGTTGTGTTTGAACTCAAAGGCGGTGTGAAGAGCAGCACTATTCGAGAGTTCAGGGCTTACTGTTCATCTCATGATGCATCTGATTAATGTTGACCATTCCATAAGCATTGTAGTTAAAGAAGTTCTTGCACAAAATGTTTGCAAATACGTATCAAAATCATAAGAGATGTGATAGTTGTGATAGTTTGGATTTATGGAACAACCTTACAGTTTAAATAGGAACTCAAAGGTCAAATTCAAATTTGTATTCAACACCCTTCCAGTTTTGTCAAATTTGTCAAAATGTCAAATTCAACGCCGTTTTGATTGCTGAGCGACAGTGAGGATAAACCAATAATTCCCCATACAAATTGTTCAAACCCAAAATTGAATTTTTACCTTGGAGTTCTTCTTTAAGCTGTGTTAGCCTGGAAGTATTTATTCTGACCTTGCCAATTAATGTAATTTGACCATTCCAGAAGCATTGTAGTTAACCCTCTAGTCCCTGCACCGCCCGAGTTTCTGAAAACCAATTTTTCAAGATTCTTGCAGTAAATAACTGGAATCGTAGTTCAATTTTTAAAAGATAGCTTAATATTTATGCACAATTTTTTACCCTTTCGGTAATGTTTGTATAAAAGTACAAGCTCCCATTGGGAACAATAATCGGCTCTCGAATATTTTTTTGGAAGGATAAAATGGACACAATAGCTTTTCAAGGCTTTAATCTGACTCAATGCTCAAACTAATTAAATGCGAAGGCGTTAGTTTTCGACAATATCAATATTAATGATGAATAAATACAGTTTCCTTTGTGTTTACTAATTGGTATGAGCTAAATTATTTCATCGTCATTAGCTTCGATGAAATAATTTAGCTCATACTAATTAGTAAGCACAAAGGAAACTGTATTTATTCATCATTAATGATTGATGATATTGTCGAAAACTAACGCCTTCGCATTTAATTGCAAATACGTATCAAAATCATAAGAGATATGATAGTTGTGATAGTTTGGATTTATGGAACAACCTTACAGTTTAAATAGGAACTCAAAGGTCAAATTCAAATTTGTATTCAATACCCTTCCAGTTTTTGTCAAATTTGTCAAAATGTCAAATTCAACACCGTTTTGATTGCTTAGCGACAATTAGGATAAACCAATAATTCCCCATACAAATTGTTCAAACCCAAAATTGAATTTGACCTTGGAGTTCTTCTTTAAGCTGTGTTAGCCTGGAAGTATTTATTCTGACCTTGCCAATTAATGTAATTTGACCATTCCAGAAGCATTGTAGTTAAAGAAGTTCTTGCACAAATTGTTTGCAATAAAGTATCAAAATCATAAGAGATGTGATAGTTGTGATAGTTTTGATTTATGGAACAACCTTACAGTTTAAACTGTGTTAGCCTGGAAGTATTTATTCTGACCTTGCCAATTAGGTAGATTTTTTGTAATTTTTTAAATTCACTGAAATTGTTGACTGATTATGAAACATACAGAAAACCCCATTTTGCACATGTGATGTTTTGGATTGTTAATATTATTACCATTAAATTTTTATTAAAAAGTTGTTATCTTGAAATTCATGTTGTAGTCGCCAAGTCTCAGTATTTATGATGTGTCCATTTATTACAGCCCTAAACTCCATGAAATAACACTTTGCTAGTATTCAACACAAGCATTGTGTATATTATTACCAGTTTTAAAGGCACACAGTTTACATTAAAAATCGGTAAAATCTATACTTCAAAATTGAGTAATTATTTTACATGAGTGGATTTATACCCAGCAATTCAGTAAAAAAAATACCCAATATTGATGTAAAGTTTTACACAACTATTTACATTGTAAAGCGGTAAAGTCTTACGTCACAATTAAGTAATATTTTACATGAGTGGGTTTACCCAACAATTCAGTAAAGAAAACTACCCAATATTTATGTAAACTTTTACACAGCTATTAAGCAAGATATTACCCAACGCCTGTTGGGTAAAGTTTTACCTAATAGTTATGGTGTTCGCCCACTACATCTAAAACAGGTAATATTTTACACAAGTTGTGTAATCTTTCCTCTGTGTGTATAGATTTGAGAAAGAAGTAATTTCTCAATCGACTAACAAAACAATTTTATGGGTATTTGAAAACACACAATCATTGTGGGAGAAGGTTTTTTTCTTAGTCTCTATCTTCGATGACCATGAATTGAGCCCAAATTTCAACAGGGCTGTTATTGGGTGCGTTCGTTTAGCTTCCCTGGGTCGACCCCGTCGTGTGTGTTTTTTTCTTTCCAGGACGAATGTGTGCAGATAATTACCCACGTTCGTCCTGGAAAAAAAAACGCCACACACCGGGGTAGACCCAGGGCAGCTAAACGAACGCACCCATAGTATGCACTATGTTAGGATACACACAGCTTGAATACTATTATTATTATTATTATTATTATTATTAAGCATTTAGGTACGCTATTCATGGTAAAACCATATCACAGCGTTTACAAAGAGCAATACATTAAACATTATACAAACAAACAACAATAAAAACAAAAAACAAAATCAATTAGGAAGGAGGTAGGTTTTAAGAATCTTCTTAAACACATTCACTGTTTCAGCAGATTTAATATAGGAGGGAAGTTCATTCCACTCTTTAGCTGCTGAAACAGTGAATGTTCGATCTCCCGCCTTACTGTGAGTCATGGGAAAAGTAAGGCGAAATGGATCTGCATTGGAGCGAAGAATACTGGTCATTACCAGAGGTGCCCAGTGCCTTTAAGCCATGAGTCATTTTATTCCAGTCTGCATCAATGTTGACCTCTTTCATGGATTATTTGCAATCTCTCTACCCTCGACCCAATCAAGCCCGAATGCAGACTGTATTGGGAACGGGGTCATTATGTAGTGACTGTCAGATGCCTTAATAAAAATAATAATATTATATTAAAAAATAAATCACGATAGCGCATCATTTCATGCAGACTCATATACAAAGCTCTCTATAAGATGCAGAAGCTGTACAGAGCAAAATATTAGCATTTTGCAAACCCGAATAAAGGTATTTTATATGATTGTTAAAAAAAAAGGTTAAAAAAAGAAGAAATACTCAATGATTGATAGCTATTAAGATTTATACCGCGTGCTAATACCATTTCCCCCGATGTATACACAATGGATTGTTTGAACTTCGCTACACATCTTTAACATTTAACTTTAAAATGTTGATTGTGAGATGTCTGGTTTCCGCATTGGTTAATGTTAAATCCAGATGCGTTGACATTGAGTCTGGGTGGAGGTTCCTTGAGGAATTTTATGAAAGCATAATAATTCACATAACGGCGTTGTTGTCTCAAGGAAGTATATTCACATAATTTGAGGTGAGGGACCAACCAATATGTTGGTTATCGGTTGGGTGAACTGGTAAATTTAAATTCATTTTATTTATTTATTTATTTGGTCTTCTTTACCCTGGGGAAACCTTTCGGTGAAACACTGTTTTTCAGAGGTACCCAGCAACTACAAACACATTAATTTTTTTAAATTGTATTATTAATATAAAAGTTTATTTACAATAAAATATTGATTAAGAGCGAATGAGCATTAAAAATAGAAACAGCCAAATTTAAATAAAGACTGCGGATATACGACAACAGCACAAATACTTTACAACAAGAAAAATATACAATAGAAACAAAGGTTAACAATTCAATTCAATTCAATTCAATTCAATTCAATTCAATTCAATCAATATTTAAGTGTAATATCATAATAATAACCGTATTTATAACGAGCCTTTTGCCAAAGGATACAAAGCGCCAGGTATTATTACTGCAAGGAGTGGGGCGAATTTTGAGATACAAGACCTAATCCTTAAGCACCATGTAATGGTTTACAAGGTGCTATGGCGCAATATGCTGCCAATCCAGCCAGGAACACCGGGCGAACCCCTTCTCTTTTCGATAAGTGCACTGGGTTCTTTTACATGCCTTTGCACAACACATGGGACCAACGGCTTTACGTCCCATCCGAAGGACGAAGCAATGGTTATGTGTCTTGCTTAAGGACACAAGTGTCACGGCTGGGGATAATATGCACTTGAAGAAAACATTTGCTTGTTGAATCGTTCGATGCTTGTTAAGTTGCTTGATGGTTTAAGTCCTAATTAAGCATGAGTTTTAGCTGCAATGTAGATTATGATTCAAAGTGACACCAATCATCAAAGCAACTCGGCAAACATTACCTTTAATGATTATTCTGTAACTCATATTTCCATTTATTTGTTCTTTCGAAGGGTTGGAATCTAGAACTCGGTAACCTATAGCGAAGGGCTGGGCCGAGGGGTGTCAAATCGAACAAAGATATCTTTATGAAATTGGGCCCAGATACTAATATAAAGACACAAATCATGTAAAATAGTAGCCACCCGGAAAACATTATGATTATTTGTGTGTTCTTTTGAAGGGATGGAATCTAGAGCTTGCTAACCTAGCGAAGGGCTGGGCCGAGAGGTGTCAATTCGAACATGGGCACCCCTCGACACCCCAATCATTCAATGGAGCGATAGCTCAGAATATATGGCAGGGGAGTAACTCTTATAGTTTGACGAGAGCTGTTGAAGCATGGTACGAGGAGACCGAAGATTATGATTACGGTTCAGCGTCTTGTGCTTCGGGTAAAGAGTGTGGTCACTACAGAGTGGTGAGTTTTGGGCTCAGTTTAGTTTTGTTTCTTTAGTTTTCAGCAGTTTGTTTCTAAAATTTTGTTTTAAAAAAATGTTAATTTCTCCTGATGAAGATCAGAGCATACTGATCGAAACGTCAGAGCATACTGATCGAAACGTCAGAGCATACTGATCGAAACGTCGAGTTTAAAGAACTAACCCAACTCAATTCGATTGCATGATGTTACCGCAAAACCTTAGGCCTACCATCGGTGTATTTTATTTACAAGAATTTTGTACAAATGTTAAAAACATTTGATTCTCTATAATAGTGAAATACAGTCTTCCTTCAAGTAGTTATCTTGTATTCCATGTATACGCGCAAGACTTGCAAAGTTTATTGTAATTTTACACCAAAAACGGAGCTCTATAATAGTCTGGCTACCATAGGGCCCGCTATCAAAAGTTAAAAAAATACTCTTTAAATAACCTTTGGAATTTGAAGGCGAGAAACCCTTGCATAGTTCACCGTTTCACCTCTTGGCTTTGAATTGTAAACACCCCCACATGAGCGCAGGTACAGACAATAAAATATGCGTAATTGTTTACAGCTGTTAATGTTGTGCTTTTCGCCATAACCATGGCCTAACTCTCGTTCTACCCTAAGGAATATTTGGAAAGTTTATATATGTGCATGTTGTTCTGCGCCTTTGAGATTTTTTGATATTGAGACCCTTTCAAATTAATTTTTTTTATGTAAAAAAAAACAAAACAAAAAACATTGAGGTAGGTGGTAACACGATATTTCGGAATGTCGACAACTCTTCGAAGAACTGATATTTTGGGTCAACATTAAAGGGAAGGTACACATTTAGTAATTGTCAAAGACCAGTGTCCTCACTTGGTGTATCCCATCATAAGCATAAAATAACAAGCCTGTGAAAATTTGAGCTCAATTGGTCATCGGAGTTGCGAGAAAATGATGAAAGAAAAAACACCCTTGTTGGACGAATTTGTGTGCTTTCATATTATAAGAATAAAAGACTTCTAGCTAGAAGTCTTTTATTATTTTAGTGAGAAACTACCTCTTTTAAAAAAAATATGTTACTTCAGAGGGAGTCGTTTCCCACAATGTTTTATACTATCAACAGCTCTCCAATGCTCGTTACCAAGTCAGTTTTTACGTTAATATTTGTTTTGAGTAACTACCAAACGTGTCCCTCTAACTGAACACTTTAGTTTCTAATCCTTTGTCCCCAGCTTTTATTTATAATATTGGAAATATTTTACTACTATTATTATTGTTTTAATTTAACCTACATACAGATGGTGTTCGGAAACTTACAAGAAATAGGATGTGGCACAGCAGTTTGTGGAGAAAACACCTTAACAGTTTGCAACTATGGACCCAGGTAAGAATGGTGATTTGTTGATAGGTTGGATTTACTGAGGTGTGTGGCCATTGACCGACATTGGATTCTTATTTTGAAGATGCTCATGGCATCACTTAAAGGCAAGGCACACTATTGGTAATTGTTAAAGACTCAGTATTCTCACTTGGTGTATCTCAACAGATGCATAAAATAACAAAATGTGAAATTCTTTGGCTCAATCTGATTTGCAAGAGAAAAATAAAAAAGCACCCTTGTTTTTTATCGAGAATTAATACTCATCCAGGGATTGAAAAATATAATTTTGTGAATTTGTATAAAACTTCTATGGAAATATTATTTGAAATTATAGTCCTATTTGCTGAATGTTGGTTTCGAAGTAGGTTCCACTTCACTGAAACCGTACAGAGGTCACGCATGATTAATTATATAGGACACGATCGAAGTGACTGGTATCATGCATCATCGATGCGGCATTACTGTTCACTTAAAGACAGTGGACACTACTGGTAATTACTCATAAAGTTACTGTTAGCATAAAAACCTACTTGGTAACGAGTAATTGGGAGAGGTTGATAGTATAAAACATTGTGAGAAACGGCTCCCTCTGAAGTAACATAGTTTTTGAGAAAGGAATAATTTTCCACGTGGGTAAACTAACTCAAATGTTGAAAGACTTCAGGCCTGAAGGCTTATAGTCTGTGAAGCACAAACACTATTTTGCGCAACAAGGGTTTTCTTTCCTTCATTATTTTCGTGCAACTTCAATGACCGATTGAGCCGAAGTTTTCTCAGGTTTGTTATGTTATGCATATTTTGGGATAGGCCCTACACCAAGTGAATGGTATTTGACAATTACCAACCGTGTCCAGTGCCTTTAAGCCTTTTTGTTAGACATCTGAAAGCACACAAATTAGTTGTGCAACGAGGTTTTGTCCCCTTTCATTATTTTCTAAAAACTTCGATGACCCATTGAGACAAACATTTCACAGATTTGTTAATTTATGAATATGTTGGGATACACCAAGTTAGAATACTTTCCAGTGCCTTTAACCTTCATTCTGATTAGTCACCACCAGCACTGTGATCATCACCTCGTTATGGAAGACCGAGCAAACACGCTGGTGCTTTAATTACCACTACACTCGAGTCTTTTGCTGTGGAGCTGACAAGTTCACAATTTATTGCCACAGTCACTTTCTGACTCAGCAAGAAAATAGACATCTCCAGTTACCGAGCATAATGTTTCATTATAATTACGCCATATTGAATGTTCGGGCTTGTGACTTTACTGCAATAAGTAAAAAAAATGTTTTCACTGCGAATTGACTTTGTAACCCGAGACTTTTTTTTAAATACTTTTCCTTTCACAAAGATACACTGTATGATTATAGTAGCACTAGACTTGACAAGTCGTGAGGCGCTGCCTTTTTGCTTTTACAAACAAACACATTATGCCGTTCATGCAACAGTCACAGTGCGATTATACATTCATGCAACGGTCGTAGGTAGCGCGTGTGGGCAGCTCCAACACCACTGACTCACACACACTGGGATCGAGGATGAGTGTACCGTCCCCGTAGCTACACCGCGCTTAACAATTACCGACTTGATTTCAAGACTATAGTAGCACAGAAACATGTGTTTTTCTCGACTAAAACTTTTTAACGTAAACATGAACTAGAATTACTCATTATTAGTAAGAGTCGTTAGTTTCTTATTTGTCAGCAGGCTCAGGCAAGATGACAGGTTGAATGTTTCTCGTCACATTGCACATAACAAGCGAGTGCCCCACTTCTACATTACGCAAAAAATAAACCACCAAAACATTTTATTCTCTTTATTTCCTTAGTGTATCCCCAAATGGAGTGCCATACAAAGCTGGCCCGCCATGTGCACGGTGTTCATCGGGTCAAGGGTGGTGTGATGACAAACTATGCAGTAAGTCAAATCATGTGCATAGAATCTGAATGGGTTTTGATCACCTGGTCCAGGTCTCACAAGGTGTTTAAATCTCAGCCCGGGTTAAAATCTGAACCCGATAGTTTATCTAAAGTGTTGTATGTGTCAGATTGACGTTTAAAATCATAAAAAAAAAATTGTCAAGTCATAATAACAGAGGCCTAAATATTACCTTTTTATCGTGGCCGTGGGGTTAAGTGCACTGGTCTTCAAATTAATGCTGATGGGGTGCATTTCACATAGAATTAGGGATTCGTCCTTTCTTGATTTAGGACGAGTTTACTCGGCCTAACTTAGGACTAGCCTGGAGTGTTTTATATCTCCTAGTTCTAGTCCATAACTCTTTGTGAAGTCGACCCTGGTACTTCCGATCTGCAGAGTGTGGGTTAGAGTCCCTGTATTGACACTATTGCTTCGTCATTGGGACGTGCATACATTGGTGCCATGTGCTGTACGTAAAATAACCCAGTTACACGTATCGCTAGAAGGGGCCCGGTGTTGATTGCAGTGGCTGCTGCATGTTCCGTGGCACAGTTTTTTTGTAAAGACACATAGGCCTAAAAGCTGCTACATAAAGTTATTTAAAAATATGTATAGTCATTGTTATTGAATTTCTACATTACACCGTTTTAATTAAATTTCAAATCTAGATCAAGACTGTTCGAGTGGAGGAGAAGGATGTGGTACGTATGAATACTTCATTCACAATTCGATTGTTCATGGATCGATCATAACATTGATGCGTGAGACAGGGACATGTTATTACATTACATAATTATTAGCAGAACATAATTACATTTTGTATATTAAGCACAAAAGATAACCGTGGACAACATACTTAGTAGAAAAAAAGTCGCAGTGCAATATTATGTGTGAGTAATACATGCCATGCTCATTTCAGCTTAGCAGACATATCATTCAACAACTTGCAAAAAGGTGCAGGTGTCTCGAATGTGCAGAAATAGGAAGATAAAACCCACCATATGGTTGCTCGTTGAATATGCTCATCAGTGTCCGACCAAAGATAGGCTTAGGCCTCGCCTAATGTTGCTTAGCTTTGTTTAAAATCTCTAAATTATATGCAGCCTTAAAGGGCAGCTCAAGCACAAAGCTACATAATGATTGTCAAAGTGAAATTTACTTGTTTGTGTTATTTGCAGAGTGTAAATTGAAGTGCCGTAACTGTGGTGTTCTTGACAGTTCCTCGTGTCAATGTGACTGCAAGGCTAGTTGGGGAGGTACAGACTGCTTTGGTAGGTACCACATTAGAGTAAGGACCGAACCACGCCCAGCTAATTAAAAGCATTATAGAGGGCGTGGATTTACACAATAGACATGTGAAGTTGGCCATGGTCACACGAGGCAATAAAATATATATTTAATGTTCCTAATCAACATTTCAGTTTTCTCATTGTTTTCTTCGGGATAGTGATTTGCAGCGAGTTCCATGCATAGCCCAGGTGTAATTTTTTAAAGTGGCTCCCTGCACGTGTTGCCTGAGAAACAAATTCCTAGATAATGGCCTTGCTTTGAACAGAACTTTACTTTAAGAAGAGATAGTTTATGGGGCAACCCCATAAACTAAGTGTTTCTTGCGTGCGGCATCACTAATTAACTCAACGACTTTTTATAATTGTATACAAACTTGTCATATTGCCTACTACATGTACAAGGAAAACGCACTGACTTGTGCAAACTTTGTGCCTCATATACTTTTGTAAGCTCGAGCGTGCTCTATTTATGTTGCTGTCTTTACCCTTTTTATGCAGAAAAATGTGCTGATGGGAAATCCTACTGCAGTTATTATACTAAAGAGTCTTGTATGGGTGACGTCGCAGCAATGATGGACTGCCCAGCCAAATGTGAACTTTGTGGTAGGTAGCCCGTCATCACGTAGACTGGTCCCCTGTCCCATCCCCGCAAGGATAAGGACGGGTACTGGCTTTATATATACACAATGTACGTCGAATTTAACTGTGAATCTCCAGAACCATGAAAGCCATGCGAAATGATATGAGGTCATAATGTGATTATGCATATGGGCTCATTCATCTCCGCAGTAACAAGCGTCAAAGTGTGACGTCAGATGTTCAGGTGAAATATTGTAGGGGGCGGGGCGCAATTTTGTAAAAGGGGACACCTCTTGCCAAATTTAAATTTTCTTACAAAAAAACCAGCTTTTCATAGAGTCCTTTCCATATGATAATCTGACGCGAGTATGATAACGAGTATAACTACATTGTATGTACCCTTTAACGGTGGACTTCTAATCCAAACTCCAAAAGTTCAAGGGGGGTGGGGGGAGGGGGGTGAGCAAGACTGGGGTGAGCACGTGAAAGAGGGACATGAAATTACAATTAGTCTTTACTATTATTTTGATTAGCCACGCTAGAAGGAAACACACCGGCTGCAGACAAGTGCTGTGATGGTAAACAGTGTGGAGAGAATGAAGTTCTAGATGAACAAGCTTGTACCTGTGTGAAGTATCTGGAACAAGGCGGCAATGCAGGTAAGACTTGAATTGTACAACCACTTTTGATAAAGACCTTTAAAGTGCTACTCAATACATACAACCTTAAAACACCCTTAAATTTCCTGTTGACTACAGTAAACCCATCGGAAGAAGACGTGAATGGGTCACACTCACACCATCACAAGCCAAAGCAAAAAAGACCACATGTTCCCTCATTTTGTCGACCACAACGAGTGCAATTTACAGTTGTAATGGGAATGATCCCAATTAATATGTGTACAATTTGTTGGGGAAACAGGGTAGCATATCACAGTAAAGCAGCAATTGTCCACACATAAAAAGCAGCACACATTTGAATTTCAAATGTTTTAGAACACAAATCACTTTATCTGTATCATCAACAGAGCTCGAGAAAGCTTTGCTGCTAATCGAAGCATTATTATTTCGAATTACAGTAAAGGGTACTTAAAAGGTGAAAGGATTAAAAACAAGGGCTATCAATCACAAAAACCGCATAAAATTCCACTTGATGTTTGTTTAATGTTCAGTTGTGTTTTCTTATCCCCACCCCCTCTTTTCCATTTTGCCAGCTTCACCTGTCGTCACAGCCAACTTGATTAGTCTCATGGTTTTGGTGTCATCCCTCGTGATCACATTCTACTCACGCTGATTGGCTGACACCTCGCCAAGCAGCGGTGCTGATTGGCTGACACCTCGACCAGCAGCGGTATTTTATGCATGCATTTTCAACTGGTTAGGCTAGGTCTACCCTAGCCTCGTTTTTCTCTCAAGAAAAAGTTCTCATGCGTTCCAAGCAATCCGAAGAATCCCCATTTGATTTTGTGCCGGGGGGGGGGGGGTAAATGAGTGCCACGTCTGCAGTCATGAACACAAGTCGGTTTGTCTTCTTGTTTGTGATTGGACGGGCATGAGTATCCCGCTCATCTTATTGGCTGAAGTTAGTTACGCTGATTACTGATTGACTAAGCATGTATACTGCCGTTTGAACTTCAGTTGTATGGCAATATTACATTGATAAACTGTAACGGTCGTCTTACAATTCATTAGCCTTAGTTTATTCTTAACACTATTGCAGAAACAAACTTCAAAGACTACGCCTATACATGTATAGTGTGCCTTGTTTGGCCTAGTGGTACTTCGGCTTATAGGATCAGTCACATCCATTGACTGCAAGACTCACGGCATGTTATACTGAAATATTTCCATTTTCCCCTCCCGTCTGTTTTTATTAGCAATTTTTTAATTTTGTCATTTATCATTGTGGACTTTTTACAAGTTAATGTTAGGCTCTTGTCTGTAGTAAAAGCCTTTAGATTAACTAATATTTTCAGTGCGAAAACGAACATTATTACAGTGTTTGCAATTCAACTTGTTAGACCCTAATGTATTTTAAAAAGAATATAAAATTGCAAGCAAGCTTAGATGTCGCAATATTGCATGAAACTGAGTGTACTTAAATTATGGTTTACTTTATGGATGGAAGACCTCTGATAAGTTCTTTTCCTGCGGAAAAAATAGAAACGAAAGAGAACTATAGAAGGAAGCGAGTATCGAGAACAAAGGGTACATGGAAGAAATAAAACGAAATGAATATTCAAAATGAATAATTTTACGGGATAATTTATTCGAAACAGATACCGAGTGACTGTTGCAAAAATAACAATTTTCGTCATTGTTTTTTATCAATAGCAAAATTTAAGAAATTGTTTAACAATAGTCTAATTATTAAAGTACTTTTCATAGGCCAAACTATTTCTGACCTTTCAAAGAAAGGAATTTTAATCAAAAAGCCAACCAATAATTACAGAACAGTACTTATAGGCTATTCATAAAACATAAACAGTTCTGAACTGTCAGTTCAACATGTTATAACAGGCTGCACAATCATTCTTTTATTAAAATTACTTCTTAAAAAGTATGTCACATTATGAAAGTACTTTATAGACTAAATAGTTTCTCCGTTCTTTCCAATAAAGGTATTTAATCAAAAGCCAACCAATATTTACAGTACAGTACTAATATTCATAAAAACATAAACAATACCAATGTTACCAATATTTACTTTGAAATACTTTGATTGGTTACAATCTAGCCCGTAAGATTTCTTATCGGTTTTAAAAAAGGGAATTCCAATTTTATATAGAATTTATTAAACTTGTAAAACATTAATGAATCATATACATACACCAATTCAGTTTGATGAACTTTTGCAAAAGGAATGATTAGAATAAAAGTGAATAGATTAACAACTTTGTGCAATGTGTTTATACATCTTTAATGCGTTAATGAATTACCTTTTAATTTTCTTTGTTTACTTATATATGAAGCTCTTTGTATCTTTTGCAGCCTTGCATTTATTTTTATAGATAACTTTCATATAACTTTGATAACTTTGATAACTCCATTTTTGAATGAAGCTCCCCTGGTTTGTTACTTTTGCAGCGAACTTCTCCTTCTTGCTTGTCTTTTTTAAGGATGAATTTCAAGATGTTTCTTTTCAGCTAACTTCTGCATCTAGTTTTTACTTGTTGACAAAGCTCTTGTGGTTTCTTTTGCTGCTAACTCCTCCATCTTGCTTTTCTTTCTTAATGATGACATTCATAAAGTTTTTTTCAGCTAATTTCTCCACCTCGTCGTCATTTTTTTGTCAAGCTCTTGTGGTTTCGTTTGCAGCTAACTTTTTCCGCTTGAGGCTCTTGTTTGTATTTCTTTTAATGATGAATTTCACTAGTTATTATTTTCGGCTAACTTCTTTATCTTCTTTTTACTTTGTAGTGATGAAGCTCTTGAGGTGTCTGTTGAGGTAGAATCCCTGGTGTGGTTTTTTACTTTGATGTTGTTCTGGAGGTTCCAACCTCCCACATAGCAGTACTCTTGCCTTCAGTCTCCTGCTGCCATTGAACCAAATTATCCCTGTAAGAAAGACAAAACATTCCTGAGTCAATTAAATTGCTTAAGTGGCTGAAAACTGTCTTTAAATATCAAGGGATGAGGTTGGCTCGGTCGTTTCTTTCCCTGCCTTTCACCTCAGTGGACCTCGGTTCAAATCCCACCTCAGACCAAAGCCTTGCATTTGGATTGGGTTTTCAGTCCCTACCTGATTGGGTGGGTTTTTTCCCTCGTTTGGGGGTTTCCTCCCACATCTTCAACTGAAAATTTCTTCTAATGTCCTATCCGACTTTTTATGGCACTAATTGTGTTGTTGTGTTTAATAAAAGATTAACAAAATATCATTTGTCTCTATCGCAGATACAAATTGTTTTAAAAAAGAACCAACCACTGAATACTTCAGAATTTATATACTTTTTGGCTGAGAAACTTGTCATATGTAAAGAGAGCTAACTGAAACCAAGTGTGAATTGTGAACATAAACAGCACAGTATACTTTGAGTTCCCAATACATAATGGTATCACACATTCTCAAGGCTTAAGCATGGTTAAATCAAACTGATAGAAACAGGTGTTAATTCTCAAGCAATTAAAAGAGGGTGTGAAGACAAGATATCTTTAGCTGAGAGGTGATGTTACTAACTTGCAACCTTCCAGTAGAAACTTGGCTGTAGGTATGACTTCAGATAGTGTAGAGAAGCAAGGCATGGCAACATTGGTCAGGAATCCAATCTTGGAGAGGAACAAAAACACCCAAAACGTATTTTAGTATTTAAACCAAGAAATTAATTGATTTAAACTCAAAGAATATTGGCACAAGGTATTACAAAATGAATCTCACTGTTAACCAAATAAAACAAAAGTCTATTAAAGATATCTGTAATTACAGTCCGTTTTAAGAACTTTGGGTCAATACACATACATTTTATACTTGAAAAAACATGTGAAAGAAAACATATCTTAAAAAGCAAGAACAAAAAAATGAAGAATAAATATTTCACTTTGATTGTTGTGCAAGCAGTGAAAGACAAACATTATAAATTCTACTTTAGGCCTATGAGTTTATACATGATCAGTACCCAACATTATTTTAATAATGTTAAAATGGTTTACTTATTGCATCAATCATTATTGATTGAAAAGACACTTGCAGTTAAATACTAAATTAAAATATACAAAAGGTAGTTAATATGATAAACAGCATGAAACATTAAAGTGCACATTCAAAACAAAACCCAAAAGATAACATGAAATAAAATGATCTTTACACATATTTTTGATCTATTGATTCAATAACCATTGACCACCTTCAAACTTCACATTATCATAAAATCATATTCATGCAGAAATAATGGAATTTAAGAAGCATAATGCCCTCGATAGCACGTTATTCTTGGGTGTACAGATGACCCTCAGGCCTCAAGCCAACTCAACCCATACCCAATCTCTCATAACTTTCTGAGGGATAACGGGCCTGTCAATAAGCAATAGTGCATTAAAAAAATTATTGATTTATTTATTTAGTCGGCCAAAACATTCAAAGTACAAACATGATACAAAGTAAGAAATGTCATACATCAAGAACAGTCAATATGAAAGATAAATTGTAAAACAAATACCAATCAAAAACAATAGATGTGTAAAGAGGTAAAGTAGAAAATAATGAGATAGGAATGGGGGATGAGGAATGTATAAAAGGGGAGTGGATTGGGGAAGACAGGAAGTGGGAGGGAGTTCAACAAGCAGAGCTAAAGACATCCAATCTGAGATAGCAAGGATGTGAAAACACTGTGACTCAAAAGCATGTACATCCAATCATAGTTTGGTTCAAGAAATAATCTTACAAAGGGGAACTAGACATGGCCCTATAATAATCAAGCTTATGTCAGTTGTATTAGATGGGGCCGATATCACAAAGAGTTAGGACTAGTCTTAACTTTGGACTAGTCCTAGGAGATTTTAAAAGCTTAACTTGTCCTAAGTTAGGACGAGTAACTCGGAGTAACTAGAGTTAAGACTAGTCTTAACTCCTTGTGGAAATCCACCACTGGGTCTTGCCCAAACTGGCCCAACATGATCTTGCTGTTGATCAGGAAGGATTTGACTAACATAAGTATAAAGGGAAACATTTGAACGTACCTGTTGTTGTGCCAGACTGTCACGTTTATCTCTGTCCATCATTTCCATTGGCTGTATCCCTTGTTCCTTCTCTTTGTCTCCCTGGATCAAACAAAAGTTTGTAAGAAATTCTTATTTTTATGATTTGTGTATGCAAGTTTGTCACAAACAACGCTTAAAGCCACTCTGTTTTCAAACATTAAATCACAGCCTCTTTAAATGTTATTTTTGTCTGATGAAACCACCAACACACAGGGTAATTTAAGGGAGAAAGGCTCATCACCTGGGCATAGAACTCCATGTACAATGTATCCACACAATCTCGCTGATTTGGCCAAAGCTTTGCCGTTGCACACAGATCACATGCTGTCATCATCAGAGCTTGAACCTTGGTCCTGAAAGAAAGTATGAACATCAACACTAGCTTCAATCAGATACAAAGTGTGCTAGCTATAGACTCTCAAAACAAAATATAGCTGAAGGATGATGGGAAAGGGGTTTGCAAAGTTGCCTTGACAGGAAGATCATCCTAAAACAAAGGTTGTGGGTTCGAATCCCACCTGAGAGTTTTGTCTGTGGATTTTTCCCCAGAATTGGGAACAGTACCTAGTATAATAATAATATTTTACAGCTTTTATATAGCGCTTCACACAAAAAGTCTTGATGCGCTTTACAAAAAAAAAAAAAATACAGTGTGGTCGCCAAATTATTTTCTTATATGCCAAACTTGCGACATCAGATTCTAAAATTCTAAAAACAGATTATGTTGCAACAGTGATTTAGGCCTGGAATTTCATCTTTGAACATGTTGAAAGGACAATTCCTCTTTCATTGTGCAAAGGGCACTTCCATTGGACAACATCTTAAAGTCAATGGGGAACTTTTGAAGGACACGAAAGCCAAGACCATAGCTTTAGTTGCCTGCGATTCTTTCTGAAGGGGTTACTTTGGGGTAGGGGGTAGGGGGTAGAATGACCTACTTGTGAGCAGTGTTGTTGAGATCTAGACTCTGGGATAACAAGAGTTTAGCAACCTCCTGGCGATTCCCAAAGAATGACAAGAGATCAGTGGAGAGGATGCAGTGCTGAATAAGTCCAACCACCTACAAATGATAGCAATAATAATAATAATAATAATAACAAAGGCTTGCACACGTATCCACCCAGAATCTTGTGTAGGTTGTTTTGAATCACAAATGTAACATGATGCACTGCAGATTTAGTTATACAAAAGCTTTTATTTGAAAATCAGTCTCCAATTTCATAATCACTAAAAAACAAAGTTGTGTTTTAACTGAGGCAGTGGTATAGAAGCTCCTTTCTTTTAAGGCAGTGGACACTATTGGTAATTACTCAAAATAGTTATTAGCATCAAACCTTTCTTGGTGACGAGTAATGGGGAGAGGTTGATGGTATAAAACATTGTGAGAAACGGCTCCCTCTGAAGTGCCAAAGTTTTTGAGAAAGAAGTAATTTTTCACGAATTTGGTTTCGAGACCTCAGATTTAGAACTTGAGGTCTCGCAATCAACCATCTAAACGCACACAACTTCATGTGACAAGGGTGTTTTTTTCTTTCATTATTATCTCGCAAGTTTGATGACCGATTGAGCTCAAATTTTCACAGGTTTGTTATTTTATGCATATGTTGAGATACATTAACTGTGAAGGCTAGTCTTTGACAACTAACAATAGTGTCCACTGCCTTTAAGCAGCAAGTTCAACAGCAATTCAAAAGCAGGTTAGAGGTTAAGAATTTGATTCTGTGAATCATAACATAACAGCACCTTTAAGAATTGAGTCTCCTGAGTTCATGATCTTTTATAATCTTACCTGCTTGTAAGTGTTCACAGGTAGACGGGCAAAGATGTTAACGCGGGGATGTTGGAGAACGTTCATCGTCATTTGAAAATGATGGTTCTCCATGATGGGTGAGGTATATAGATCAGCCAGGGGTGAATCTGACTTCTGAAGGAAGGGGTTGGAGAGAGCTCGGTGGTCTATGTCATGGCAGATGGCAGCTACAAACATTGCCTGGCACTGTCATGAAAATTACAAACAGAACAAAACAAATACTTTAGTACATCTGACATTATTTCCAAACAAACTAAAAAAGGTCAAAGTTAAGGTCATGACCTAATTTGACATTTTTCAAGGTTTATGGACACTGGACACTATTGGTAATTATTCAAAATACTTGTAAGCATAAACTTTGTAATAAGCAATGGAGAGCTGTTGCTAGTATAAAACATTGTGAGAACTGACTCCCTCTTAAGTAACAAAGTTTTTGAGAAAGAGGTAATTTCTCACACAAACGGTTATTAAAAGACTTCAAGCCTGAAGCCTTTCTCATGAAACTGAAAGCACACAAATTTTTGCAAAATTGGTGTTTTCTTAAAAAGAATTCTGAAACTTTAATTACCAATGACTCAATTGAGTCAAAATTGTCAAAGATTTATTATTTTATGCAATTTTGGGACGCACCAAGTGAGAATACTGGTCTTTGACAGTTACAAAAGGGGTCCAGTGCCTTTAAAGATGCATCTGGAAAAAGGAAATATTTTTACCTCAAGGTTAGTGAAGACTCCAGGTGTCTTGATCAACAATGCATACATGCAATGAGCGACATTAAAGGCATGAGGGAAGTTGTGGAAGGGGTTTGGGCGATACCATTTCTTGACAGTCAGGAGAAATCCAGCAAGCGTATCCAAATCAAAGCTGAGACAAATCATTGAGACAAAGAAGTTAAGTTAGATATTATATTTTAAAAATATTTTATACGTCATATCTAGGCCTTTTTGTAATTATTGTAATGAGTTTGTAATTTGACCTTCCGGGTCACAAGGTTTGTCAATTCTAATAAAGTTCGAATTCAAATTCAATACAAAGATGTTCAGTTCATTATGATACAAAGATGAAACCTGCTTAGCAGAATCAAAGTGCGTATTATCCTGCTTGGTAAGAGTTAATGAGGTGCTAGTCCTAGGCCTTAAATATAGTATCTCAAATTGACTGGTTACGTTATATCTCTGCTAAGTAAACATTGTCTGTGCTATAAGCAGTGTGCTGAGGCACCTGTCAGAGCAATAAGTGGCCCCACCAGAAGGCAAGGCCAGTGTAAGTGACACATTTATATTTTTAGGCCTAATTTGCATTGTTGTTGAAGTCCAAGACTAATCATATATCAATGTTGAAAACGCTACTTTTTCAATCAAATAAACAAATAATGAAAAACCTGAAAAATTACAATTACTCAGGCAAGTTAAAAGAAAGATAAACATCTACAACAACAAAATGGGAAAATACAAAATACAAAATACAAAGTACATAGCTGAAAAATAACAATATCAATGGTCACATTTATATCAATATAAAAAAATGCTTGACTAGCAGTTCAAATACATAAGTAATGAAATACCTGAAAAGTTACAATTACGCAGGCAGGTTAAAAAGAAAGATACATCAATATAAACCACGAGGGAACAAAACACAAAATACAAAGCTGAAAAATAACAATATCAATGGTCACATCTATATCAATATATAAAATATGCCAGTCTCACAATTCAAATAAATAAATAGCGAAATACCTGGAAAGTTACAACTATGCAGGCAGGTTAAAAGAAAGACAGATAATCATATCAATGAATATAAACCACAAGGGAAACAAAATACAAAATACAAAGCTGAAAAGAAACAATAATAATGGTCACAATTATATCAATATTAAAAATGCCAGTCTCACATATCAAAGAAATAAAAAAGTGAAATACCTGGCAGGTTAAAAGACAGTCCAAAAATAATACAATGAACAAAACTTAAAAAGGAATAAAACTGTAATTTAACAGGTAAAATACAATGTGGAGAAGTTTCATATAATATGTAACACACTGTAACTATACAACTCAGCATGACAAGCATAAATAAACAGGTTATAAAGAGGGCGGTATAGCATCACAATGACGCTGATTTCATTACAGGCACTTGACACAATTATTTTGAGTAATTACAAACAGTGTCCAGTGCCTTCAACGATGCTCATTGCTTAAAATCAGGCTGTAGAATCAGAATAATTAAGATGGGTCTTACCAATCTTGTCCACATAGTTTATGTGTCATATGTAACAGGTAGTCACATAGGACATTGGAATAGGAGCGACAGTCAAACTCAAAGCTGTATAACACAAAAACAAACATAAATTGAGTCAAGATTTTAAAATTAAGATTTCTACTAAGATTTGTAGATTTTTTCACACAGTGAGTGGAACAGCCTCCCAGCCAAAGTGGTCAACGCTAGGGCAACACATCAACAAAAACAGCTTTGACAAACACCAAAGTGAAAATGGATATGGGGTGTTAAAATGCATAAGCCTACAATACTACCAATCCCATCAAACCTTAAAGGCAGTGGACACTATTGGTAATTGTCAAAGACTAGCCTTCACAGTTGGTGTATCTCAACATATGCACAAAATAACAAACCTGTGATAATTTGAGCTCGATCGGTCATCGAAGTTGCGAGATAATGATGAAAGAAAATAACCCTTGTCACACGAAATTGTGTGCATTTAGATGGTTGATTTCGAGACCTCAAGTACTAGATCTGAGGTCTTGAAATCAAATTCGTGGAAAATTACTTCTTTCTCAAAAACTATGGCACTTCAGAAGGAGCCGTTTCTCACAATGTATTATGCCATCAACCTCTCCCCATTACTCGTCACCAAGAAAGGTTTTATGCCAATAATTATTTTGAGTAACTACCAATAGTGTCCACTGCCTTTAAGTGTAAGTGTTAGTGTTAATTTCACCCCTGTTTAAGCATATCTTGGCTTACTAATTTCAGTTTTTACCTATACACCGATGTGTGTTAGCACTGTATACTCAGTACTTTCTCCCGAGTCCTGTGAAAAAATACCACAGGCATGTTACTCGGGTGGGATTCGAACCCACGACCCTTGCAATTCTAGAGCAGTGTCTTACCAACTAGACTACCGAGGTTGCCCGGCAGCTAGAGGCAGTTCGAATCCTATGTTTTGGCAGCGGGAACCGCAATGATTATAAGAGATGTTAAATTTTGCATCGGGGATAAAGAATATAAATTTTGGTTTTTACCCATACCGTCTTAGCTTGTTTCTCCCTGGCAATATATCTGACAAACGACTCATTTAGCTTTATCGCATCACATATACTTCTTCAACAGGCCTGGTTTTTATACATGATGAAAGGGCAAAGCCGTTTTCATTTTGAAAAGGGCATTTCCATTGATAAATCTTAAAGCCAATGGAAAGAAGGGGCACCAAGGCCAAGACCAGGGGCAACTGATCCATTGACCTCTGTGGCCTGCCTGTAAATCCAGGCCTGCTGTAATTTCTTCTTCTTACCTGTCCAAATCTTGTGGAATAACAGTCCGTTTGCTCAATCTCATTATGAGCTTATCCGTTTCCTCTTTGGTTGGATTGGTGTGGAAAGCCAACTGCTCCTGAGTCACACCAAGAACACGCTCACAATATAAGATGCTGCTGTAGACCTAGTAGAGAACACATCAGGATCAAAGATGAGAATTTATCAATGTTTATTTAAAGGCAGTGGACACTATCGGTAATTGTCAAAGACTAGCCTTCACAGTTGGTGTATCTCAATATATGCATAAAATAACTAACCTGTGAAAATTTGAGCTCAATCGGTCATCGAAGTTGCGAGATAATAATGAAAAAAAAAAACCCTTGTCACATGAAGTTGTGTGCGTTTAGATGGTTGATTTCGAGACCTCAAGTTCTAAATCTGAGGTCTTGAAATCAAATTCGTGGAAAATTACTTCTTTCTCAAAAACTATGGCACTTCAGAGGGAGCCGTTTCTCACAATGTTTTATACCATCAACCTCTCCCCATTACTCGTAACCAAGAAAGGTTTTATGCCAATAATTATTTTGAGTATTTACCAATAGTGTCCACTGCCTTTAAGACATCTGAAAGCACACAACTTTGTGCATCCTGGCGTTTTTTCTTTCATTATTCTCTTGCAACTTCGATGACAAATTGAGTCCAAATTTTGAAGTATTTGTTATTTGGTGCGTATATTTTGGAATAAACTAAGTGAGAATTACCAAATGTGTCCAAACTTAATTATTTTCTGACAAGCTTACAATTAAATTGGGTCCTGCTCTTCTTTTGTAATGTTATATTCACATCCTTGCTTTGAAATTGTGAAATTTTAAAAACTTCCTAATTTTACCCCGATTTATCTTTTATAAGAAACCAACATTTTTTAGTTGGGTTTAGTTTGCCAAGAAAGTGCCACACCCACCTTACATCATTATTTACCTTAGAGTAGTGAAGAGCCAGTGCGCAATACACAGCAAACATTCTGAAGTTAGATTCATCCGTCTTATCAAAAGCGTTCTGACTTGGATCTTTCTTATTGATGAGTTGTACGACACCAATGACCGAACCGTGACTCATGATGGGCATACAGAGGATACTACGAGTGGTGTACCCAGTCCGAATATCAACCTCCCTATAAGATAAAAGTATTTACTTCATTTAGTTTCAATTATTCTTATTTCAATTTTAATGTACAAGACTTATCATCTTTAAAGGCATTTGTTACTTTTTGCAAGACACAAAACACAAATTTCACAGATTTACATTAAACTTACAGGGTTTGTTAAAGATAATGATGGTAAGAAAGTGTCCCTTTAAATACATTGCTTGCCGAGTTGCTGTAGTTTTTGAGAAATGAGTAAAACAATTTCCAAAAATAAATTTTTGTCTCAGGAGATAAAAATTATTTTAGCACGTTGCAACATTTCTCTGTTATTTTCACATTTTATTTTTAAAAACGTGATACTAATGAAGCTGAAACTTCAAATTACATGCATCTTCATTCAGTGTGAGTAGGGAAACTTGACCTAGAAATGGTATCAAACCCAGAGGGCAAGGGCATTTTCATTTGAATATCTTAAAGTCTATGTTTGGAAGGGGCTCTTAGACCAACAATAAGGGGCAACAGAATCCATAACAAGGGGCAACATAATCAATGGGCCACATATTCAATGGGCCACAGTTGTTTGCCAGTTTTGCTTTGTTTCTATTTTTGTTATCAAACTAATCGTTTCTTCACAACTACTTTATGGCTCAACCTTTCTAAACCCACAATACCCTTCCATGTCCTACCTATTGAAACGAGAGTCACTATAAGCATCAGGAATATTCACAACTTCTCCAGTTCTTGCCACATGACCAGCTATACCCTTCTCAATCGAAAACCTGCAATATAATTGTAATCAACAATTTTTTTTAAACACCCACATAAAATATGGTCTGAGATTTTCTTGACCTACAATCAGGGTAATATGAACACTCTTTTTAGTTTTACCTAATTTGCTTCTTTTTAGTGAAAACTGGTTGACCGCTGACAACTTTCCCCTCGTCAAACAGATCAGCATAGAGTTCCTCAGTTTTAGCATCCAGAAGAAAAAGAGCGCAACGATCAGCGCAGACAAGACTCTTAGCAAACATCTGTTGAAAATTAAAAGAAAGAGTGATGTAACCAAGTTCAAACTTCCAGCGAATGTGAATGCGAATGCTATTTTTGACGTCACAGGGCTGTTTTCGCTGCAAATAGATTGCAGGAGTTGAGCACAAATCACTGACATAAACTATTAACATTCTTGGGATTTTACAGCAGTTTAACAATTATTGACAAGCAGGAAGACCCCCATAGAGCTAGGTGTCTCAGTCGGTAAGCTCATTAAAAACGTAACTATGCAGGTTGCAGTTTCAAACCGTGCTCAAGTACATTTTGTCTGTTCGCTAATATAATTAAATAATAATTGGCCAACTTACAATGATGTGTTCAGTAAGCGTGTCAATTGCAACTATGTCGTCAAAAATCACCCTGCAATGAAAGAAAATACAAACAAATGAATAATTATAAAAATACATAAATAAATAACTATATTATAAAGAAAAGAAAAAAACAGGGAACAAATTCAAATCATGTGTAATTTAGAGGGACCTTAAATATGGGACAATTCTCCTGCAGATTCAAATTGGTCCACAGACATAGCTCTATGTGAAGGAAATACAGCACAGGCCAAATGTTGGAATATACAAGAGAGTTATACATTCTATCTAATTAATTTAACACAAATAGAAATATAGAAAGTGATTATGCTTTTAATCAAAAGTAAAACATTTGAAACATTTTAGTTAAACAGATCAGTGGATAAGCAACAAGTTATTTGACTGGTGAGAATAAAAATATTTAAAAAGATTAAACACATCAACATACAAGATAATTCAATCTAACTTTAAGGAGTTATGCAAAATGAATATTTAAAATTAGTAGCAAATTCCTGTGTATATAAAATGTACAATAATGCACACTAATAGGTAAAAAAACATCCAAAGATACAGCAATGAGCAATTAAAATACTGAGGAAGGAATTGGTTTTGACATAAAAAAAACACAACTTTTCACCTTAAACAAAATTTGTTTTGTAACTGGTTTAAGATTAGTCAATACATTGGTTATTTATTGAAAAAATAAACAACAGATCTTAAAAAATTGAAAGAAATTTTAAGTATCAAACAGCTTAAAACAATTGAATTAAATGAATGTGATGGAATACCTGGAGACCTCCAGCAGAAAGTCATTGAAAGCCCTTTGCTTCATCAGACCTTTGCACACCTGTTTTACAATTTGCAAGATTAGTCTCCTGAAAGGTCTGAATAAGTACGGGATCAAGATCTTAGGAGCTATGTTGGAATTATGACCCCTGGAGTAATATTATCCGAGGAATTTTAGGAACAGATTTCTCAGAGATGAATGTACTTTGGATGTTTTGTTTGTTAACAAGGCCGACTTTAATAAGTTTGAATTCAGATGCAAGTCTTAAATTTCTCTTTTCGAAATTCTTAAACCTCTGTTCTCTTTTTTTGCATAGTTAATTGAACTAAGAATTGTACAAACCTGTGCTTATGATAAAGATGACAGTTCTTTAAAAAAGGTTACCTACAACGAATTTATATTGACAAAACTGTGGGTCAAAAAAGGTCAAAAGAACTGGGTCTGTTTCAATGATATTTTTCATGGAAAGCTTAACATTGACAAATTAAGAAACTGAGATTGTCTTTAAACTTTCTGTAAGGTTTCTGTTCCATTGATTGATAAAGTGTGATGCAAGGTTCAATTTATATTGGTGTGAGTTTACTTGGAGAGGAATGACTTATATTCTTCCCTGCATGGTTAACTTGACTGGGGTTCCCAAGAGAGCTCTCCAAAGAGCTTGTTAAGACAAACCAGAATGAGCTTGTTTAGACTAACCATACCCAGGTTCAGGGAGGACCATACCCTTTGGGAAATCAAATCTAATGTCATAGGGATAGGGTCAAATTACTGCATGGGCTGTGGAAATCAATCATAATCTTAGGATGAGTTATGCTAGAGCCTTATATAGGCAAACCAAAAGGAGAGAACAAAGTAGGCACAAAAATAAGAAAAGTGTTTTTTTTTTTTGAAAGAGGAAAAAAAAATAAAAAAAATAACAATAATCAGGCATCTCAAAGCACATGATTCTGCAACAAGGGTGTTTTTTATTTCATATTTGGATGACCAGTTGGCTGCAATATTTGATAGGTTTATAATTCTGTTTGGTTCCACCAAGTGAAGATACTACACATATAGTTATGGACCATTACAAAAAGGAAAGTATGCCCTACCTATAATCTTTTACTGTGTGTGAATTTTTAAACCCTTACAAATATATTTTTTCTTAGTAATACCTTTGTTGACCTTAGAATGAACCGTTAACCAATTTAATTACTAGTCCTTCGAGACATTTCCCTTTGAAAAGTTGATTAGAATTGTAATTTTTTTTTAAATGAGATGTAAATTGATAAGCTGTTTACCTGAACTTTGTTGAGTGCTATCCCTGCCCATAGCATGTATGTTGTTGCAATCTGTGCATAGGAAGACAGCAATTTAGACATTATTTTGAAAAATTTTAAAGGCCTCTTTTCTTAAAGGGTGTGCACAACAAACAGGATAAGGACGAATCAATAATGGTTTCTTGCTTAAGGACACAAGCATCACGACCGGGATTCGAACCCACACTCTGCTGATCAGAGACACCAGAGTTTGAGTCCGGTGTTCTTATCTGCTTGACCACAACACACCACTTTAATGAGAGACTTTTAGGCAGTACACTCTGGCCTTATTATAGGTGTGCGCAACATAGGTAAAATTGAAAGTACAAGTTAACAAGTTGGAAGAAGTACCTATAGAAGTACCTATAATCATGGATAAATGAGTAGAACAACTTCAAATTATTAACTTTTGGACTTCAAAAAGATAAAACCAACACTTTTGATCATTTCTTCAAAACAGTCTGACTATAGTATTTCAAGTTAAGGGTATATGTTATAAACCATTTAAGTTGTGTGCAAATCTCTGAGCAAAGCATATACATTTTCACTCATGCCAAAAAGTCAATACAAATACAGTTTTTAAATCAACAATATGATCTTACCGCCAATCCATCTTCTGTGAAAGGAGCACTTCCATAACTTTTGGACAACTGCAGTACACCTGAAAGAAAAATAAATAAAAGACTGGAGTGTCACTTCAGAATGCATAAAATGAAACAGAAAGGCAAATTATCAAATTAGACCCCCAAAAGCAGAAGAAATAACATCAAAAGCAAATAAACTAGACATTGAGAGTTTGTGAACAAACTCTAGGTGTTCGGTTTCCGAGAGTAAAAGCCTGGTGTAAAAAACAAATATTGCACCTTGCTTTGTTCTCAAGATTTGTAATAACTGATCAAAATTGCAAAAATTGTCAAAACAACATGATGCCGTCATCATGACGTTTTTTCGAGTTCAAGAAACTCTTGTCCTTGACTAACAATACACCAAGTTTTACCTCCGTCGAACTTTTGGTTTAGCAGACACACAGCTTTGAAAAGTGCACCTTTAAAGCAATACCACGTGACACATGATGACGTCATCAAGCTAAGACTTCACAGATATGTTGCTATTATGAAGGAGATTACAATGTATGTATACCATTTTGAAACAATTGACAAAAACTCTTACACAAACATCTAGTAAAAGTGTATTTTTAGATGTTTTTAATCTGCTGCTAGAGGGCGCACTTATTTTTGGTGACGTAATCGGTATTAATTTTTTAAACCAGACCTTTGCCTGACTTGTGTTATGTGATTGACCTTTTGATCTGTCTAAACCGGAAGTGACTGTAAAAAAGCTTTGAAAACGCGTTATTTAAAGCTTTTAGGTTGAAATGTACACCTTTTGATGGTTTACAATCACTTCATACAAGTCTGGCAAAGGTCTGGTTTAAAAAAATAATACCGATGACATCATCAAAAATTAGTGCGCAAGAAAAGGTCACCAACATATCCATTGTTGTGAAGTTTGTAAAGCACTTTCACATAATGTATAGATTGTTAAAATAGCTTATGTGGTTGAGGAAATATGAACTTATGAAATATTGACGACCGTAGAAGAGACTAACAAACAGTAAGGGACACGTACGTTTTAAACGCCATGAACGAAGACTATTGTACGCGAAGCTTTTCGCGCTCTATGGGTGATCACTGGAGCGTGACTCTGCTACTCGACTAGTTCAATACACGTGGTGTAGACCTACGTGTTTAATGTGTATGCACCTACCAATGGGGGATTTACGTAGTTATTTAGACATGAATTTTGAAATTTTCAACATCTTTTTTGAGCCGGAAGACAAGGTCAAAATGGGGTCATGTCTGTGAGGCGTTTACAGAGTTTTCAATGACAATTCTGATAATGTATTGATTGTAAGAATCCATCATATAGATCAAGAGTTATGATTTTTTGAAATAATAAACTTTGAATTTTCATAACTCAAGAACGGATGATGTCATCATGACGTAACTTCAATGGTTTCTTGTCCTAATAAATATCTAACTATGTGTGAAGTTTCATGTTCATACAATCTTTGGAAAGATGTTTCTGTTTGGGGACAAGGGACGTACAGAAGAAGAAGAAGAAGAAGAAGTATCAATAAATAAATAAAAAAACGAACAAAAATAAGAGGTGTTCCGGGCTGTTGGTCAGAACACCTAATTAAACAATTCAGTAAACAGAGAGAAATGACTGACCTGTTATTTCCCCGTTTGGTGAGAGCAGAGGTAGACACAGGAGAGCTTGAGCGTTACTATTCTCAATCCCAGTCCCTTGGGGAAATCGGTCATCCTAGAACAAAACAAATAATAATTCAAAATTAACTTTTTGTTAACTCTCACAAATAATAATTCAAAATTAACTTTTTGTTAACTCTCACTAGACATATTGCAACGTAAATTTGTGTTTGCTAAAACAGAGGACAAAGAGGAAACCAGCTGATCAGAAAATGTTAAAAATTTGATAAACTCTTATCAATTAAACAAACACGTAGACTCTAAACAAATTAAGGGGCCTATATGGAGGAGCGGGAGAGCCTAATTGAAAAAGAAATCGATGTGGGTGAGTTGAGAGAGGAGACAAGGATGTAAGAGTAGTAGTGGAGGTAGGAATCACAATGGGCTAATTGACACCTTGCACGCACATCACACGCGGCGACTCACGTGAGCAATAGGTTAATGTGTAAATGCCGCGTCGCCTAAAATGCACAATTCACTGAATAACGCAGTGATTGCCCACAAAATGACGCAACCAAGATTATTCCGATGACGACGCGAGGTAAATTGGGTCAATAGGGGAGATTTGGAGGTAGGGTTTAAAGTAAGTGAGGGGGTTAATATGGGGACTTAAGAGGTTGGATAGAGGAGGAGCTAGGTATGAGAGGCAAACAGGGGACACTAAGAATACAGTAGGGTGATGGGAAGTATGGTTAAACTGCAAGTTAATTGTGTGTGTGTGGGGAGGCTGGCTTGGAGAGGAGGCGGTATACTGCAGAAGGAAAAGGGATATGCATGTCTACACTGAAAGAAAAACTTACCCCAAGAATGTCATCCACCATGACAGCTTCCTTAGTGTGAGCCACATAGGCTGAGATGGTCGTTCCTGGAACAACGGGACCAAACATTATCTGCTGGATTCTGCAATAGAAAATTAAGAAACAATACTTAGTATGATTTTGGGAAGATCCACAACCTGTGTATGAATGTTCAACCGTTATGTATTTCTAAAGAATATTACTTAATTCATCTGGGCCCACTCTGATAAAGCCTGTAAGCACAACAAAATTGCTAAGCACAGACAAGTTTTGCTTAGCAGGAACCAGTATCCAGCTCAAACTAAATTAAGTTTGCATTGTTTTGGCTGGTGCCCAGCTCAATATTTGCCTAGCAAAGAAATTTGTCAATCAGTATCTTAAGCTAAGCAGCTCTAAATCACATTTGATAAAAGTATAAACCAGGGTCTTGTGTGTGATTTATTGAAAGCGAGAGGTCTACCCGGCAGGGGTGGTACAACAGAGCAGGATTGCTCCATGGTTGTATAGCAAGTGTGTGACGCAAGAGCAAGAGGTCTATAATGGGCAGGGGTGGGGGTGTAAGGGGCCGGGGTTTACATATTTGTAAATGTGCCTTACCTTCCGTTAGTTTCTCTGCATAGATGCATGTCCTGCAAGTGTGCAAACAACACTATAAAACCATCACATAATCATAACAAGAGAACATAGAATTTGCTGTTCCAAACATATTGCTTAAAAGGACCAATGGTGTTTAATGCAAAAAATTGTTAATGGCCAGACATTTCGACCCTAGCAGGTTCTTTCTTGAAGGCTAAATGACAAATACAACAAACATGAATTGAATGGTTGTAATACTATAGTTGCATGAAATAAATCGTGAAGTTGTTAGAAAATTAAAATTTTAAACATAAATACCTTGGAGCTAACTGTGTACAGAAAGAAATCATCAGCTTGAACAGCTGTGGAATTTAAGAAGAAACAATACTTGTTGTTAAACATGTTTACAAAATGATATGCAATATTTTATCACCTTCTTGTGGTAACAATGTTGAGCGAACTAATTTGAGCTGAATTGAATAAAAACATAAACCTATAAAAACAGGTCATAATCACGTCTTGAGAGTGTCGATTCTTTTTATTTCTAGTTTTAAAAAAAAGGAAACCAACCCAATGGAAATTTTTTCAAATAAGCAAGATTGTGTTTTAGTGAGAAGAATAAGAAGTGGGCCAATTTCTTAGCGCTGCTCATTTGTAAGCAAATTTCTGTGCTAACTATAATAAAAAAAGATATGCTTAAGTTGTCAGCTTATTTCACAGGTTAGCAAGAAAATAAGGCGACCAGCTTGTGCAATCATCATGAAATTAATTTCTCATGCGATTCAATATCATACAGTAATTAGCAACAAGGCCAATTTCATAGCACTGCTTAATGGTAAGCAAATTTTCATGCTCACTGTAGCAGACAAATTAGCCAAGGTGCAAGCGTATTTCACAGGTTAATTAGCAGAAAATTTAGGCGGCCATCTTCTGCTTTTGCATTGTTACATATTTTACTTTCGTGCAGCGTTCACGCCATTTCGTGTGCTTACGGTTAGCAATGCTATGTTATGGAAATCGCACAGTAAGCACAAAATCGGCCGCTAAGCAGCTCCATGAAATTGGGCCCAGAAGGTTTGAGCGTTCCTTTTTGCCACTGCATCTTACCTGTAGCTACTACACTGCTCAATCTATACAGCATTTCAGGGACTTCTTTGCCTTCCTCAATAACATTCACCATTTCTGTCAACATCTTCTGTCTGTCCGTCTTTTCTCCAGGCATCTGAGGAAGAACAAAGTTAATAAATGAGAGTTATTATTTGGTTGGTCCTTCACAAAGAATACCCTTGAATCTACACTTTATCTGCTAACACTAGTCCAATGACTTTGTACACTTAAAGGTCAAGTTCTACCAGTGTGGGTAAGTATCAGACATTATGGAGAGCGGCTGCTGAACTCTGCATCTAGAACTAGGACACAAGTGTCACGACCGGGATTAAAGGAACACGTTGCCTTGGATCGGTCGAGTTGGTCTTTGAAAAGCGTTTGTAACCGTTTGTTATAAAATGCATAGGTTGGAAAGATGTTTTAAAAGTAGAATACAATGATCCACACAAATTTGCCTCGAAATTGCGTGGTTTTCATTTTACTTTGCGAACTAACACGGTCGGCCATTTATGGGAGTCAAAAATTTGACTCCCATAAATGGCCGACCATGTTCGTCGACGAGGCAAAGGGAAAACCGTGCAATTTCGAGGCAAATTTGTGTGGATCATTGTATTCTACTTTTAAAACATCTTTCCAACAATATGCAATTTATAACAAACGGTTATAAATGCTTTTTATAGACCAACTCGTCCGATCCAAGGCAACGTTTTCCTTTAAAACCTACACTCTGCTGAACAGAAGCACCAGAGCTTGAGTTTGGTGCTCTTATCCGCTCAGCCACAACACCTCTAGGGCAGTCTTTTTACTCTATGTTTACATACCAGTCTTTCCTTAGATGCACTTCTTAGTCTTGAGCATCTTCCTAAATATACAACACCCCTTGGACAGTCTTTTTTACTCTTTGTTCACATACCAGTGTTTCCTTAGATACACTTCTTAGTCTTGAGCATCTTCCTAAAAATACAAAAAACAAAAGCGTTGATACTATGTTAATCGGATCGGCACTGCTTTGAGGAGGCACAGGCTGAGGTGGTTTGGTCATGTGGAGAGAAACGAGGATGATCAGACAGTGGCCTTAAAACCGACATTGATGACGTTCAAAAATAAAATGTGTAAATTTCAATTTACACCATGTTGGGGTGAAAATATTTTGTTTTTAAATACTAGAGCGAGAGTGGCAGGTTAATTTCATACTATAAATTATTAAAGCATCTTGCTCAGGGACACACACACTCACCCACACTCCGATGGCTTAACCAACAGAACTTGAACTTGATGCTCTAAACCAGTCAGCCCATAACATATTTGTAACGTTTTAAATGTAATAATAACAACAAATGATTACCACTGCTTGTATAGGACAGATCTCGCTGCAGTTGTATGGAGCCCGAGTCCAGTACTCTCTTAAAATCGTCGTTGTTCTCATTTTCTTTAAGAACTTCTGCGACTAACCATGGATTTGCATTCAGGTAGGTCTTTACATTATCGGGAGTGAGACCTGTGGTGAGGATGGGATTACCAAAAATGTTTACCTCAAAAGCACATTTCTTGATTTTTTAAGCAGGTTTGGAGTAGTACAGCTCAAAACAAAACCTAAATAAAACAAAAACAAGAATGGTAACACCCGAGCAAATTCGTTGAGCGATCGTGCACAAGTGGGATTTTAGTTTGGGATTGCCCAAAATCTTTTGCACATCAGCTGATCTTGCAGGAATAGTTTGCACTATTGACGACGATCCAGGAATTGTTCATGCAATCATCTTATCATGCAGGAATAATTTGTGCAATTTGACGATCCTGCAATTTGGCTTATTGGTGATTGTGCAGGATTGATTGAGTCGGGACAAAATTTAAGCTTGGGCTGTGGAGAACTCCGAGGACAGGGCCAGATTTTCACAAAGGAGACAACCAGGGCCCAATTTCATGGCTCTTCTTACCGTAAGCACAGAATCGGCGATACGGAAGCAGGGAATTCTGTGCTTACAGCAAGCGTATTTCACGGGTTAGCGGCGAATTTTGGCTTCTGCGCATGCGTACTTCACATAACTAGGTATTCTACGCTTGAACAAGGCTAGCGCAGAAATTTGGCGCTTGCACGTAAGCTGGGAATCGTGTTCGTAAGCGCAGAATTCGGCAGGAAGCAGAGCCATGAAATTGGGCCCTGTTCTGTCATGTCTGTCTGTTGCCCTTGCTCCTTGTCAATATTTGTAATGGCCTTGGACTTGGTTTTGGGAGCACCTTTACAAATGTTTCCCAAGTTATAAAAATAGACTTTGTTAACTTTTCCTGTGGAATATATATAGGCCTACCCCAAGGTCTTATAAGCTTGACAAAAATGAAATTGCCCGTCATGACCATGCCGCCTTGGGACTTTTTGAGGAAATGTTATCTTTGGAAAACATTTTGCATGATGATCTTTCCACCACTAATAAAAACTTCACTAAAAAAACTAATTAATGTAATATAGGCCTAATAATAATAAATAATAAATAGCGTTCGTCCTGGAAAAAAAAAACCACCACACACCGGGGTCGACCCAGGGAAGCTAAACGAACGCACCCATAATTTTACAAAATAAAAGAAGGGAATGTCTAAAAATGTCAAAAATTGTGGCATACGAAAACATTTTCCTTACTAATCACTAAACATGTTTTAAAAAAACACAGAGGGTCGGGTACAGAATGTTGTGCATCGACTGCCTGTGTACGATGTGTGTGTGTGGTGGCGCTGTTTGTAAACAGATAGCACGCTGCTTAGTTTTTGAGTATTGTTGTAACACAAATTTTGTTAAAATTACCTATTTCTGCACTTTCCCCGGATGCTCCTCTTCGACCAAAAATAGACGGGGATGCATTTCCTGGAAGTGGTGGCATTCGTCGTCCAGAAACTTGCTTCCATGGGCTCGACATTTCACGAAAAGTCGAGCGAAAAAAATCCTCAAGAACTCTGTAGAATCATGGCAGACGACAGGATTGTTTTAATTAAACAACTTGTAGTTGGTGTTACAACTAGAGTATTTCTTGCACCGAGAGTCTAAATAATTTTCAAGTAAGGTTTCAAATAAAAATGATCATACACTTTTAAGTGTTGATTTTAAAGTTTTAGTTTTCATTTTGATTTGATTTTGAATATTTCTTTCATTTCGACTAATAACATTTTAACACCATCTACAAGTTGACTAGTCAACTGTTTGACAACGCGTTATGTGAGCCTATCTCTGATTGGTCTAAAGTTACTAAATCAACCTCGTTCTCAGTAGCAGCTAATTCCGTTCTAGACTGTCGTCCTTTTTATAGCAAGAAACACAAATCAATTTATTACCGGACAATGTTTTTAAATCAATGTACACTTATTTTGGTTTATTCAAATAAATACTCAGCACATTTTGAACACCGTAACAAATCATCGCCCTCCAAAGCCACACACGCTTTTCAATGCATTAAAACCTAATTACCATGTACAATTAATTTGGTGGAAAAGTCTTAGGCCTATGGCCTATGTGTCTTAATTCCAAACCCTGGGAAAATCCATTTGTGTTTTGCAATGGAAAAAATATGAATTTCACTTCTTCAAACTACTCAAACTGTTTGACTAAAACGAAAAGCCACTAATTCGACTATATCAGTGGATCATGCTTTCAAATTTTGGGCCAACATGTTGGGTGGTTCTTTTCAGATAGATAAAAATCTAGAATGCATGTAGGTGATTGCAGATTTTCGTTTATGTTAAGGAAATACAGGTGTCTTCGTTTTTTAGGTTTCTTTTAGGGTTAATTGTTTATTAGACCTATACTGCGTGGGCCAGTTTCATGAAGCTGTTTAGCAGAAAATACTGCTTAATTATTTGTTTGCTAAGAAAAAAGAACAAGAAAGAAAAATGAGTAGGACACCAGTCGCAATAATGGAATGATGGCTGGTAAGTTATATTTTCGCTAAGCAATATTATCCGGTGCTTAGCAGGGTTTATGAAATTAGACCCAGTAGGCCTGTGCGAGTGTAGCAATTGTAAACGGGTCTAATTCGCTAATGAGTTTTTTAGTTGAACCTCTTTACTTTGTGGAAGACCATAAAGTACAAAACATTTGTATGTGCAACTTCTCCAACTCAAACCAAAAGACACATTCAAATATTGTTGACAATAATAATAATTTAAACAATGTGCTAACTCCATGACGTTCTTTTTGATCGGATAAACTTTTTTTGTTCGTTTCAATCAGTTTTAATTATTTATTTTGAAAGACTGGGACGGAATGCATAAACTTAGGCATAACAATTAATAATCAAAACTAAATTAAAATTGTGTTTTTTTATGTCACTTTAAAAACTTACAATTTTCAAGCTGTCAATTTAATAAATAAAAAAAAACACTTTTAATACTGTCTCTGCTAACTGAATGCACAGGGATACAATCATCCTTCTTTTGCTGTTTTTTGTTTGTTCAAGAGCTTTTACTTTTGTTTCATGGCTTGATGCTAACTTTCATCCTCAAAGCACATGAACTTTCTTAAGACGCATAGCAGCCATGAGCAAGTTCGAGTGCGCACCATGGTTAACTATCAAAGGATTGTTGGATTTGAAACTTTGCATGGTGGAAATACAATACAGAAAGGTTTGCGGTAATTATATCTAAACGAGTTGGGGTGGTTCTGAAAAGAAACGTTCGTTTTAACTCAACGGTTCTTTGCAGAACTTATTTAGAGACTATAATTACAGGGGTTGACTATTTTGACTCGAACCCAGGCTGGTCAACCATTGGTTGACTGTGGTCGACCATTTGGAACCAGCCTCATGACCGTGTTTTTTTTTCCACAGATACCAATAGCCTGTTCCATGCTAACATAGTGTAAAGTACAGAGGGGACGGGAACCAGTGACAGTATAGCGAGAACGCAGAACGATATGAAGTGTTGAAAACCGTGGTATCTATAATGGCTGACTAGGATTCCAAACGAGTCGTGAGTGAGTGCGTCACTGCGCATGAACGTTGCTAATCAGTAGTGCGCATTCGAACTTGCTCCATTTTGTGCACGATGAGGCACATAGGTTTCACATTAAAAAAAAAAATATTAAAAAAATCAACCGACAGTTCACATGATTTAAGGTTTAATTTGGTTGATTGGGAGATGTTTCCTCCCGTGTCTAGAATTCCCCTCCAGCTTCATCATCGTCACCACCTTGGGCTGCAGAGTCAATCCCAACCTCTTCGTAGTCCTTCTCCAGGGCAGCCAGATCCTCACGAGCCTCAGAGAACTCACCCTCCTCCATACCCTCTCCTACGTACCAGTGAACGAAGGCACGCTTGGCGTACATCAGATCAAACTTATGATCCAGACGACCCCAGGCCTCACCGATGGCGGTGGTGTTGCTCAGCATGCAGACGGCACGCTGCACCTTGGCCAGATCACCACCAGGCACCACGGTAGGTGGCTGGTAGTTGATGCCAACCTTGAAGCCAGTTGGACACCAGTCGACGAACTGGATGTTACGTTTCGTCTTGATATGAGCTATAGCAGAGTTGACATCTTTGGGGACGACATCACCGCGGTACAGCATGCAGCAAGCCATGTACTTGCCGTTACGAGGGTCACACTTAACCATCTGGTTTACTGGCTCGAAGCAGGCATTGGTGATCTCTGACACGCTCAGCTGCTCATGGTAGGCCTTCTCAGCAGAGATTACTGGTGCATAGGTGACCAGAGGGAAGTGAATACGAGGATAGGGCACCAAGTTGGTCTGGAACTCTGTCAAGTCGACGTTGAGGGCACCATCGAAGCGAAGTGAAGCAGTGATGGAGGACACGATCTGACCAATGAGACGATTGAGGTTGGTGTAGGTCGGTCTCTCGATGTCGAGATTACGACGACAGATGTCGTAGATGGCCTCGTTGTCAACCATGAAGGCACAGTCTGAGTGCTCAAGAGTGGTGTGGGTGGTCAAGACAGAGTTGTATGGCTCGACCACGGCTGTGGAGATCTGTGGGGCAGGGTAGATGGCAAACTCCAGCTTGGACTTCTTGCCGTAGTCAACAGAGAGGCGCTCCATCAGCAGGGATGCGAACCCAGAACCTGTACCACCACCAAAACTATGGAAGATCAGGAAACCCTGAAGACCGGTACATTGGTCAGCCTGAAAAGGGAAATATACACATCTGTCAAGTAAAAATAAATTGTTTTCTCAAATGAACAAAATGGTAGTAGGGAGCACAATTTTTGCTCCATACTACAGACTCAGTTCTGAAAAGAACTGTCCAGCTTTAAACTACTACCTGGTCGGAAGGTAGGAAATCGGCTTTGCCTACTACTTTAGCTCTATAGTGGATCGAGGGGATTTATCGTCATTAGCTACACTACCGTGGAGTGAGTTCTTGGTCTTGACAATTGATTTTACTTCTTACCAGTTTCCTGATCTTGTCCAGAACTTGATCGATGATAGTCTTGCCGACGGTGTAGTGCCCTCTGGCGTAGTTGTTGGCGGCATCCTCTTTGCCCGTAATCAGCTGCTCAGGGTGGAAGAGCTGGCGGTACGGACCTCTGCGAACTTCATCTAAATAATCATAACAACAAAATTGTTGTCATCATCTTTACTCTAAAAAATTCCCCGGTCAGATTTAACCTGAATCCGGGTCACATGGGGTTGACTCAATGCTGAGTCAGTTTGACTCTTTTTGTCACTGTCATCATTGTCGTCACCGTCTTTAGTATGACGAAGACCCTTATTCTCGTATAAACTCATTGGCCTCTGTCATTATTTGATTGATTGATTGTTTGCAGGTCTAAGTCATTATTTGCAAGTCAAAGTCAAGTCACAAGTCATTCTTTGCAAGCCAAGTCAAGTCACACGTCAATGTTGAAAGTTAGTCAAGTCACAAGTCATTCTTTGCAAGCCAAGGCAAGTCACACGTCAATGTTGAAAGTTAGTCAAGTCACACGTGAATGCTGAAAGTTAGTCAAGTCACAAGTCATTCTTTGCAAGCCAAGTCAAGTCACACGTCAATGTTGAAAGTTAGTCAAGTCACACGTGAATGCTGAAAGTTAGTCAAGTCACAAGTCAAAACATAGCGACTCAAGTCAGACTACTGACTCCAAGTCACATGACTCGAGCCAACAACTCTGATCATCAGTGTCGTTGTATGTTAGTTCCACGCCCTATCCTTATTTATGGGTACCGTATACCCAAAGACCACTTACCAACTACAGTGGGTTCGAGATCCATCAGCACAGCCCTGGGAACGTGTTTGCCAGCACTAGTCTCACTAAAGAACGTATTGAAAGAGTCGTCGGCTCCCCCAACGCTCTTGTCACTGGGCATCTGACCATCAGGCTGGATGCCGTGCTCAAGACAGTACAGCTCCCAGCAGGCATTGCCCATCTGGACTCCGGCCTGGCCGACATGGATAGAGATACATTCACGCTAAAAAGGGGAGGGAAAAAAAACAACAACAATTCATTGAAATGAAATTGAAGAAGAATATCCTCTTTGTTTTTCTTGATATTTTAAACTCACTTTCAGAAGTCAGAATTAATTTAAAATAATTTGTATGCATCCGTATACTTTCTCTTGTATCGTTTCGTCACACTCGAAACTATGAAGTCATTAATTGCAATTTCAACATAATGACCAATATTTCCTCAAAGGCACTGGGTACATTTGGTATTATCAAAGACTAGTTCTCTCCTCACTGGTATCAAAGCAACATTATGCATAAAATAACAAACCTGTGAAAAATTGGGCTTCATCGAAGTTGCAAGGGAATAATGAAAGAAAAACACCCTTGTTGTATAAGATGTGTGTGCTTTCAGATGCCTAATAAAAGGCTTAAAGACAGTGGACACTATTGGTAATTGTCAAAGACCAGTCTTCTAACTTGGTGTATCTAAACATGGAATAACAAACCTGTGAAAAATTGAGCTCAACTGGTCAACGAAGTTGCGAGATATCAATCAAAAAAATTAAAAAAAACCTTGTCTCAAGAAGTTGTGTGCTTTCAGATTCTTGATTTCGAGACCTCAAATTAATTCTAAACTTGAGGTCTTGAAATCAAATTCGTGGAAAATTACTTCTTTCTCGAAAACAACGTCTACTCAGAGGGAGCCGTTTCTCACAATGTTTTATACCATCAACCTCTCCCCGTTACCAAGTGAGGTTTTATGCTGATAATTATTTTGAGTAATTACCAATAGTGTCCACTGACTTTAAAGCCTGTAATATTGTATTACTGTACCTCTTTCTCAAACACTACATTACTTCAGAGGGAGCCGTTTTCTCACAATGTGTTATACTACCAACATCTATCCATTGCTCGTTACCAAGTGTGCCTAAGTTGTTACGGTAATTTGGAAATTGCCAATTTCAAAATTGCCTTTAAATGGTTCTGGGAGGATGATTATGTATGTTCACTCTAAGTCAGCTTCAGAACATCTTCGCCACTTGTAATCTTCTACAAGACATCATGCCACATAAGCCTCGGTGACTCATAGCATGCTCATAGTATGCGCATTGCTTGGGGGCAATCCTATTTCATTTCTTACACCTCTTTGAGTCACATTATTGACGTAGCATAAACACATCAAAAATAAATCGAATTTAAATCTCAAAGTGTCTGGCATGCTTCTCGTTATTCCCACCCATTGTGCTTTAAAGGGGATGTAAATACTGCGTAGACATGTCACATTAATTATCTTCCAATCTTCCAGGAAAAATTTCTGAACTACTGTGGAATTGAGAAGACCGTCTTGTAATCACAATTGCCTTTTGCCCCACCACCCCCTCCCCTTAAATTAAGCTTGTTCCCTTTCCCCGTTCCATATTAAAATGCCTTCGTCAACGCTGCAAACGAGTACCCGAGTACAAAAATAGAAATATACCCCTATAAATAATGTGCTCCTCCCAGTGAAGTGTGCAAACGTCGCGAACATATAACTAAAAGACCGTTGGGAAAGTGTTATACGCAATAATGTCAATTAAAGTATAGATTAAATTTGAAGTTAGATGCAATCTGCACCTCTTTTAAGATTTCACCATTCCAATAAGTCTATACAGGGAGACTCTCTTCAACTTCGATCTCAAGGATTCAGACACATCTCATTCCCATATTCTCTTTCTACACCCACTCTCTCGCCATTATCATCATACAGTGCATGAAGAATAAGGGTGACTCATTCATGTTACAACGGCTGTTTTATGTATTCACACCATTGAGTCCAGTGAGATTCGATTACCCATTTTAGCTGTTTATGATAATAACATTCATGATGAGCCGTCGGGTGATCGTCAACTAGGTGCAAGACACCCAATATATTATTATTGGTTTACAAATATAAATTTGAAAGAATGTACAGCAATAGCAACCGATAGGTTGAATTGCACCATACAGTGATACATTAAAGGAACATTACAGAATTGGTAAGGGAGAACAAAAATCGTCTTAGATTACACATTTACATAAAATTTACACGGTGTAATAATTATAGATGAAAGAAGAACAAAATCCGTTATTTTTGTCTGAAATGTCATATTTGATGAAAAATAAATAAATCTAATTTCCCGTTTTGAGTTGATCGCTCAGTGAGCGTTTTATTGATATTTGTTTCTGATCGATCTCAAACTTTTATTTTTGACAAGTAATATTGTACAAATTTTATTAATTGTTCACATTCTAGACGTGTGTACTCATTTTCACCTAGCCAATACAAAAACCCATTAAGGCAGTTTATGAATGAAAACGAAAAACAATAAACAAACCGTTATATTTCGAATAGTTTGAATTGCGGTTCATAGCACGTGTTTGTTTGCGTTGTCATTTTGATTATTAATCACCTATAGACATAGTTAAAATACCGTGTGTCAGAATGCGAAGGCTTGCTTCTAATTCTGGAGTCACACAGTCTGATAGGCATTGGTGTATGCTTGATGAATCACTATGCATTATGTCCATCAGGACCAGGGCTTGATTCGTATCTAACACTGATGGTACATCACTGATGATTTCACAAAGAGTTAGGACTCGTCTTATCTTGAGCTAGGACGAGTAACCCGTCCTAACTTAGGATTAATCTTAAGGTCTGCATGCTACAGTGCAGGTTGGGACTCGTCCTAAGTCCTAAGATTAATCTTAAGATAGGAGGAGTTTTGTGAAATCGACGGCAGATCCTCTAGAGTTTTGAATGTGCAGAAAAAGCCCTTGTTCCTAAACACCATGCGTTCAACATGTAAAATAAGTTTTTAAAATTGTGATTTAGTTAGAACATTTAGAACACTTAGGACTCAAAAGCTATACAATTGGTTATGAATTGCGTGTTACAAACAAATCTATGATTTGTCCACGAAATAAACTGGACAAATAAACAAGTAAACTCAATTTAAAAACAAACCGATACGAGAAATTTAAAAACCTTTCAAATACATTTATGCATTAAGTTGAGACATGGGTAGCGGCATGCCATGCTTTCTGCGTTTCTTTGACATAGCCTATAAAATTATAACTTATCTATGACGTCACGTCAGGTGTTGGCCCAGCATAACTCAGAATTTAAGATAAGAAACTATGAAGTGAACTTGTTTGCAGATGATAATTGCGTCGGATGTTTAATCAGTTTGTAAATATAGCAACACCAAACAAATACAAATAAGAAGAAAAAGAGGCTTACTATAAAAAAGATATAAAAAGAAGCATTGACGTACCTCACTAATCAGTCAAACACTTACTGATATTATCAATTCCTTAAGTTAATTCCATGTTTTATGTTTAATCCTATAAAACTGATTGCCGAATTGTATTTCAAGACTTGGTTCTCGTTGATAACGATCGAAGACCGGAAATTCGAAAGTGTTCGCATAATTTATTGACTTCAATGTCTCAAAGCACATTTTAGGGTGCGGCAATGTCTTCACATGCTTGACAGTATGTCGCAATCATCTTTATCAGATTTCACATCCATATTACTGCCTAAAACGAATTCTGTTTTCTCCCTCTACTTACCATTTTGACTCTTCAGTGCTCCTTTCCTTCTAGAAATATCCTGGAAATGTGTTTTCTTTCTTGAAGTCTTTGAAATCAGACAAAGGTTGGATGAAGGTTTCTCTAACAGCCTCAGTCCTCTAAGATTGCGATGGCGAAGAGGCAAGACCGCACAGATCAGGAGAATGAGATGCAGAACGTCTTATATACTCGACAGAGAACCTCGCCCGTGATAAAGATGCAGTCATGTAAAAGCATCACTCGCTGTTGAATTTCCAGCAGGTATTTGACCGACCATCTGATGTTCTGAGTGGGGCAGCACCGGGGTCCCCATCAAAAATGCCCCCCCCCCCCCCCCCACACACACACACACACATTTTATCTCGTTTCGGCTGAGAAGGTCTGATTGACCGGTGTTTAAAAACAAATATTACGAAACAGCAAATCAGTAGGCATACTCTGATGGGAAACCACTCTGGTGTCATGCTCTAAATTATCATTTTGGATTCCCCTTTTTTACGGGCAAAAAGAAAATGCAATGGGCGGGGGGGGGGGGGTGGAGACGGTTGTTTCGAATCCTTTTGCCTTTTTGGTAAGCCACATGGGTTATGTATGTCTCACCATACATATACATATAGATTCGTTTATGATTCTCTCTCCAGCAAAAAATATTAACTGTTTTATTACATTAATATAATTTTGATCAACAACACATTGTACTTTTCAGGGAGCAGTTTCATGCGCAAAGTGTACATACAAGAACTCGTTTTTTTCTCGCTTTGCCAATTTGATTTGGTTATTTTATTTAAGGACCCCCCCCCCCCCCTCCCCCTCCCCACAACCAACCCACACGCATCATCTCGCAAGAAGTCGGAAAAATAACCACCTGTTTATAATATTACCGTCATGAAACAGTCGTCTGAAGCCATGCTATCCGAGGGGTGCAGCTAGCCATATGGATATATAAATTATATTGTGAAATTCAAGATTTGTAATTATAATAGACTGCATTGAACCTTCATGTGGAAAATTGAAACAGTTCACGCATACGAACACGTTTTACACACCGCGTCATGTACAGTTAGATTGTTGATTATTGTAGAAATATTCCCGAACAAACTAGGCTTTCCAACGGTGAGATCTTTTATGACGCGTGCTAGACCAAAAAATACACTGTATTTGTTTTTTTACACTGCTTTGTTTTGTTATATTCGGCAACATTTTCACTCAATTTTATGCAGGTGGAGTGTCTAATACATTATCTGGCATGAATTATTCTAAATAAATTATGAAACAGAGGGCATTGTGGATTTCCATCACTCAGCAGTTCATGTAAGAGACACAGAAATCAGGTTTCTTTTGATGATGACGTCATGATGATCGCTGATGACTCAGTCGTCCCATCCCAGACAGTAGACTTGCTCCAGTCGTTCATGTGTACAGAATCAACTCATTATTAATCCTGACAACATGAGATACTTGTGAATATTAACACACACAAACAAAATATTGTTTTTATTGGTTGTCCTGAATGTGTTTCTATTATTTTTCAATACTGGCCTATGTGGTCTTGAAATGCCTCGAGATTATTAAAAAAAACAAAAAACTAAGCGACTCTGATTAAACCTCAAAAATGTGCAAGGACAAGAACAAATAGTGTACCAGCAAAATTTATCGTGTAATAGTCAGAAATTCAATTTCAGTTGATTTTCTTGTTCTTGTCAAATCACAGCGTGTACGAATCGGCATTGCGGTCAAGTTGATGTACCGCTGTGTGCATTCGTGCGCTCAATTCGCCCATTCCTTAAGACTGGAATCCTAATTTGCTCAGAGGTTATAGTTGGCTCAAACTCTACAAGCTAATAACAATATCATCTGAACCACTTTGGCGTACAGGTCGGAAGATATCCATAACTCGTCTACAAGTGTTAACCATCCAATGGACAGCAACAACAATTACACTTAATTGAGAGATGAAGCTTGTTCAGTGTGTGCAGCCATAATGAATTCTGATTGCATTTCGTTGACATGCCAAAAACAAACCCACAACGAGATCACCGTTCACACCTAATTGATGTGATGTCGAATCAAAATCCACCTTTTCATCCATTCATCCAATGATGATCGTGCATTTATGTTGTAGTTAAGTGACGCCCCTAGAAACACCATCCAAACAAATCAAATCTTAATCAACAATTAACTTTGAAGAAAAATAACATGGTCAAGAAATGTGAAACATGTTACGAAAGTGGCCAACATCAATTAAGACGTCCAGAGGTACTTATCCCATGATCCTAGTACCAATAAAAACTACCAAAGACCTTTCAAGTCACACAGCTCGCATCCTTAAAGGCACTAGACACCTTTGGAAAAGACCAGTCTTCTCGATTGGTGTTTCCAATAATATGCATCAACTGACAAACCTGTACAAATTTGGGCTCAATTGGTCCTCGAAGTTGCAAGAGAATAATGGAAGAAAACACCCTTGTTGCACAAATTGTGTGTGCTTTCAGATGCTTAATCCAAGACTTCAGCTACAATCTGTTATTATGCGAATGAGGAATAACCTCTTTCTCAAAAACTACGTTTCTTCAGAGTGAGCTTATTCCCACAATGTTGTATACTATCAACAGCTCTCCATTACTCGTTACCAATTAAATTTCTGTTCTAACAGTGTCCAGTACCTTTAAACCCAACTCCTACCCCTGTCCATCTCTCAAGAATAATATAAGGAAGGAGGACACTAAACAAATGTTTGTGTTGCGACTTCGTAACAACTGTGAGCAAAGTGAGATATGACTTGGGTCCTTAGCTACCGCTCCTAGGGATGTTGCCGCGCTGGGGTTTTAGCCGTTTGAAATGCGAATGTTGAGGGGGGTATAAAACCCACTGATGTTTTCACTGTCACCTTAGTACCCACATCTCCACCCGACTCTTGTTGTTGGATCGTGAGAGTGTCTTTGGTGTCCTTTACTTTTGATTCGCTAATTTTGAAACTTTCTAGAGCCAAGAGAGATAGCCTAATTGGTTGGCTTGAGCTTGCAACATTTAAAAGAACAATACATACTTGTGATCAAACCTATTTTGAATTCATCGTTTAGGAGCAGCAATTGAGTCAGCAAAATGGTGAGTAGCATTGAGTTTGAATAATTTGAAAGCAATTTTTTGTTTTAGGTCTACCATATTTAATTCCGTTTTATTGTTTTTGTAATAATGATTTTTTGCTGAGCTAGTTTCCAATGAACACCCAACCTGTATATAATGTACCTGATTGTCATGGATGTTGTGTGGACGTTCATGGGTGGACTCTGACATTTTTGTGGCCGACGGTTAAGAGCACCTAAATCTGGTGTTTCTGATCGGCAAAGTTTGGGTTCGAATCCTGGTATTCTCACTTGCCTTTCTCATTTCCAAAATTTCTCTTTCTCTACACTACATTACGTTAAAGGGGATGTTTCTAAACAAAAATGTTTAAGAATCGTCAACAACCACAATTCTTTTTAAAAACAATTGTTTCGTCTCTTTGACATTTCCTAACCGAGTTTTGTTTTTATCTTTAGCGTGAGGTCTTGTCTCTACACATCGGCCAGGCCGGAGTCCAGATGGGCAATGCCTGCTGGGAGTTGTACTGCCTGGAGCACGGCATCCAGCCTGATGGTCAGATGCCTAGTGACAAGACCATCGGAGGTGGAGACGACTCCTTCAATACTTTCTTCACGGAGACAGGGGCCGGCAAGCATGTCCCTCGCGCTGTCTTCGTCGACTTGGAACCTACTGTTATCGGTTCGTCTTTATAATTTATAATTTGAAAAGAATTTTGTATCGGTTCGTCTTTATAATTTTAAAAGATTTTTTTTATCGGTTCGTCTTTATAATTTTTTTTGTACCAACAATTTCAGCGTTTTAAAGGCACTGGGTAATTGTCAAAGACCAGTATTCTCACTGGTGTATAAAAACATCATAATGCATAAAATAACAAATCTGTGGAAGTTTTGGCTCAAATTTGTCATCGAAGTTGCAAGAGAATAATGAAAGAAAAACACCCTTGATGCACAAATTTGTGGGCTTTCAGATGCCTAATTAAAATATAAAAAAACTACTTTGAGGTCTGAAGCCTTTTTAAATTGTAGTGAGAAACTACCTCTTTCTAAAAAAAAATGTTTTATACTATCAACAGCTCTCCATTGCTCGTTACCAAGTAAGTTGTTATGCTAACATTGTTTTGAGTAATATTGTCAATAATGTACAGTGCCTTGGTCGCTTGACAGCATATTTATTTGTAGATCCAAGTAAGACTAGCTTGTGAAAAAGTTTACTAAATAAAAAGAGTGTGAGAAAAAAACCCCGGAAACTACAGTTTTAACTGTCCAGAGAAATGAAATCTGACATAAGAAAAATACAAGCAAACATGCAATGAAGGTGATGTTTGGCACCTCTCTGGTTGTAAAACCATCTTTCCACCATAGCTCTTCAAACTTATTTGATAACAATGCTTAAATTGGTTAACAATAGAGACAGATAAGCCTATAATCCAGTTGTACACACTAGCTACAACCTTTATTTATCAAGTTGATCCATCTACAAATAGTGGATCAGCACGCCGCGACCGGGTAATTGCTCTGCAAACATGCCGTGCTGGAGGTGTTTTTAACAGCAGGCTAAAGTAACTGTGAACCGCTAATACTCTGTTGACATGATAAACGCTATCAGAGATTGTCTGGCAGAGATACTTTCGGTTATGGTCTATTTTTATACTGTGCAGAAAATAAGAGAAGATTTTCATGGCACCTCACTTGGCCTACAGACTTTCCCCATATAAACCATCTCAAATCCTTGGGAGTACCTTCACAGTTGGTGTATCTCAACATAAGCATAAAATAACAAACCTGTGAAAATTTGAGGTCATACTGTCATCGAACTTGCAAGATAATAATGAAAGAAAAAAAACACCCTTGTCACCCGAAGTTGTGTGCGTTTAGATGGTTGATTTCGAGACCTCAAGTTCAAAATCTGAGGTCTCGAAATCAAATTGGTGGAAAATTACTTCTTTCTCGAAAACTATGGCACTTCAGAGGGAGCCGTTTCTCACAATGTTTTATACCATCAACCTCTCCCCATTACTCATCACCAAGAAAGGTTGTATGCTAATAATTATTTTGAGTAATTACCATTAGTGTCCACTGCCTTTAATAATATAAATGACAATCTGTTCCTTTTGTGCATTCATGACTGGCCCGTCTTAAATTTGTTGAAATGCACTGAACACTATTGGTATTTACTCAAAATAATTGTTAGGACAAAAACTTGATGGTATAAATTGTGAGAAACGACTTTCTCTGAAGTATAGTAGTTTTTGAGAAAGAGGTAATTTCTCACTCAAATGATAAAAGACTATCAGCTGAAGCCTTTTATTAGGCATCTGAAAGCACACAAAGTAATGCAACAAGGCCGTGTTTGTTCTTTCAATTTTCTCTTGTAACTTTAATGACCAATTGAGTCAAATTTTGGTACAGGTTTGTTATTTCATGCATTATGTTGGGAAACACCAAGTGAGATGACTGGTCTTTGACAATTACCAAAGATGTCCAGCGCCTATTTTGTGAAATCCACCCGTGGAATCAGATTGTACTCTAGAAATGGTCAAGTTACTTCTTGTTAAGGCCAGAAAGTGAAGAGTATCAAATAAATTCCAAGAAAATTAAAAAGGATGTCCTTTCTGATATTACAGATGAAGTCCGTACTGGCACTTACAGGCAGCTATTTAGTCCAGAGCAGTTAATCACCGGGAAAGAGGATGCCGCTAATAACTACGCCAGAGGTCACTACACGGTGGGAAAGGAGATCATTGATCTAGCACTGGATAGGATCAGAAAACTGGTAAATAATACATTTATTTAAAAGGTTTTAATAACACATTGGCGCTATTAGATTCTATTAAAGAAAAGTCCCCAGAGCCCAATTCCGTGTAGCAGCTTAAGCAGAAAATATTGCTTAAGATTTTTCTGCTTGGCAAAAATAAGCAGGATACCCATCACAAATTTTACATTAATGGCATAGCAGTTTGGCTGGTTGAAATTGAGCCATGTACTGGTAGTTATTGAGCTAGAAATATTAACAACTTTGACATTATTTTTTCAGGCTGATTTATGCACAGGTCTTCAGGGTTTCCTCGTCTTCCACAGCTTCGGTGGTGGTACCGGCTCTGGCTTCACATCCCTGTTGATGGAGCGCCTCTCTGTCGACTACGGCAAGAAGTCCAAGCTGGAGTTTGCCATCTACCCTGCTCCACAGATCTCCACAGCTGTAGTAGAGCCTTACAACTCTATCCTCACCACTCACACTACCCTTGAGCACTCTGACTGTGCCTTCATGGTCGACAACGAGGCCATTTACGATATCTGCCGTCGCAACCTCGACATCGAGAGACCGACCTACACCAACCTTAACCGTCTCATTGGTCAGATCGTGTCGTCCATCACTGCTTCGCTTCGCTTTGATGGTGCTCTGAATGTGGATTTGGGTGAATTTCAAACAAATTTGGTGCCCTATCCTCGCATTCACTTCCCACTGACAACTTATTCACCCACCATATCAGCTGAGAAGGCCTACCATGAGCAGCTGACCGTCGCAGAGATCACCAACTCTTGCTTCGAACCGGCCAACCAGATGGTGAAGTGCGATCCCCGTCACGGCAAGTACATGGCTTGCTGCCTCCTGTACCGTGGTGATGTCGTCCCCAAGGATGTCAACGCTGCCATCGCAACCATCAAGACCAAGCGTACCATCCAGTTCGTCGACTGGTGTCCAACTGGCTTCAAGGTTGGCATCAACTACCAACCGTCGACAGTCGTGCCCGGTGGTGATCTGGCTAAGGTGCAGCGTGCCGTCTGCATGCTGAGCAACACCACTGCCATCGCTGAGGCCTGGGCTCGTCTGGATCACAAGTTTGATCTGATGTACGCCAAGCGTGCCTTCGTCCACTGGTACGTAGGAGAGGGTATGGAGGAGGGTGAGTTCTCTGAGGCTCGTGAGGATCTGGCTGCCCTGGAGAAGGACTACGAGGAGGTCGGGATGGACTCAGGTGACGGAGAGGAGGAAGGGGATGAGGGTGACGAATATTAACAATTTCTTCTAGGGTTTATTAACAGGAAAAAATCAGAAAAATATATATTCAATAACACGCTATGCATGAATAAATTAGTCAACATTTTTTTAGAGTCAAATAATTTTTAGAATCTCACTCATTTTTAATCATCCACATGAATGGCAAAGCACCTCAACAAATAATAAGAAAAATAAATAATGTCTTGTTTATCAATACTATTCTCTGGTATATCAATATAGTGTCAGTGTTTTCCTGTGCAAACTCAAGTTTCTACACATGGAATCATAGCATCATTAATAAAAAATATGAAGATGTTTTAAAAATACTCCAATAATCTGTTTTATTTATTTTATTTTTTAAAATCAGTAAATTTGCATCTTGATGTTTTAAAAATGTTATGTTCACTTGGCCAGTGAAAGTTAACTTGGTCCAGTGAAAGATAACTTGGTCAAGTGAAAGATAACTTGGTCAAGTGAAAGATAACTTGGTCAAGTGAAAGATAACTTGGTCAAGTGAAAGATAACTTGGTCAAGTGAACGATAACTTGCTCCAAACTTGGTCCAGAGAGATTTTAACAGCACTTATTTACAAAGTGGACTCAAATTATTCTATATAAATGATTATTTGCTCACAACATCAACTTCCGTCAACTTGGAAAGAAGTTTTTCCCCTAAAATGTTATTTCGCTCTGTAATTATCAACCATTGAAAATGGACGTACAGACCAAATCCTGAGTTTTATGGAACAATTTGAGTTCATATTTGCTGTCTTAGTGGAAGTTAACTCGGTTTAGTGAAAACAAACTTGGTTTAGCTTGCACTATTTGAAGCCATGCATCAGGTTTGCTTGCAAATAAATTTGTAATCACACGCCCGCTCATGGATTAAAAAAATACACATATATCGCGCGTCTGTGTCCCATATCAAACTTGGTCTTCGGCCTCACTGGATGTGAGACGCAGGAGCAAATTTAAAAATACTCATACAACTGCAAAACCACACTTATCACAGTGTAAGGGTGTTGGGCCCAGGGGTATAAAGTAGAGTATGATACATACTATATTTAATAAATAGAATATAATTTGCAATTTTTGGTTTGTCTTCATCCAATATTTCATAAATAATATGTCCGAAGTAATACCATTGGTAGACCTCACATGCTGTAAGCAGACAATGTAAGTCCATTGCATGATTCAGCATGAAAACCAGTCCTCAACAATAAATACCTTTTGGTATTTTGACAAGTGAACCGTTTTTGCTTGAAATCACTAAAATTTGTAATTTAAGTTTTGTGCGCCATTTAACATAAACATTTAAAAATCTGCACACATAAAAATTCCAAAGTCCTGAGCTAAACAAGAATTACAGATACATTTTGTGCGTTCAAAAACAAAACAAGTTAAGTTGTCCTGGGGTGGATTTCACAAAGAGTTAAGATTAGTCTTAACTCGAGTAAAGACGAGTTACTCGTCGTCCTAACTTAGGACTATACTTAAGTTTTTAATATCACCTTGGACTAGTCCAAAGTTAGGACCAGTCCAAAGTTAGGACTAGTCCAAAGTTAGGACTAGTCCAAAGCTAGGACTAGTCCAAAGCTAGGACTAGTCCTAACTCTTTGTGAAAACGCAACCCCCTGGAGTCAGAATTGTGCCTGAGAGAGTATGAATGATGGACGGAAGTTTATGTTTAAGTACATGTATCACACTTTCAAACACAGTACAAACACAGCACTACAGAAATAGAACACAGAGAATGCTGTGCTCAATTTAGACTGGTCCCCTGTCTTTATAGGATAAAGATAAGTATTGATTTTACAGAACCAGTGATTTAAATAGTACAATTATTTCATTGCATAACCGTTGCAGTGACGCAAGCTTTGCATAGCTGTGTTTTGATTGGTTCAAGTTGATAATTGGCAGCTGCACTTAAGGTCATTTTGCGTTTTTTTACGGTTTATTGAAAAATATATCTCTCCATGAGGAATGATGTTTTTCAATAACTTTATAAAAACTGTTGCCATTATTCGTTCGGTGAAGCACTTTCATGCATAGATACGAAACACACAATATAACTGACCACACTTTTTAACAACAAGGTCAAGTTGGCAATGCGCCAATATATCTCTACTTCGCTTTTGGCCAATCGTAGAACAGCGGCTCAAATGAATCATACGTAAAGTCATACATACGACTACGGACAAACTCTTGAATGTTGTTGGGTTGCGGGTAGCGTGACGCCACGTTGGCCTCGTAGGCGTACTCGGCTATCTTAGTGGCAAGCTTGAGGGATACGTCACGCACCTGTTGGAGGGGAGGGTAGACACGCCCGTCTTTAAGGTGCTCCGAGGTCACAAGGCTCGCAAGACACTGTGGGGAAAAAATGAATATTTATTAAGAAAGATAAGATAGGCTGTTAAAAGAAACCTGAACTGTAAGCGCAAAGCATGAAAGCTTGCGAGCATGAAAGCTTGTGAGCGCGAAAGCTTGCGAGCGTGAAAGCTTGAGAACGTGAAAGCTTGCGAGCGTGAAGCCTGCTAACATACATTTATATTTGGTTTTAAATCTGCAATCTGGGGAAATTCCTGCAAATGCGTAGCAAATTTTTACCTCACAGGGCTGTTTTCGCAGGGAATGTTTTGCAGTTGAACACAGTTCAACTGTTGCGATTTATTAGCTGCGAGTTTGTGACATCAAAATTTGTATCGCATTCGCGGGAAGTATGAACCCCGGCTTAAGTGGGGCAAAGTGTTACTATCAGGGTTAGTACCCACATCCAATGACTTGAAATTGTGTCGAGCTCACTAGAGCGTTCAGCCACATCGGTTACAAGTCATTTATAAAACTAGCTTCTGAAACATTTTGAAAATTCTTGAAATTTGAATCTGACAAACCTTAGCTGCCTGTAGAAACATGTCATCACTGATGTGCCGCACCCCAAACAGGACCACACCCAGTGCCACGCCCGGAAATATATAGGAGTTGTTACCCTGTCCGGGGTGAAGTACCCTACCATCAGGTAGTTTGTAGGCAGGGAAGGGACTCCCACTCGCAAATACACACTTACCCTGGGAAAAGAAGAAATGAAGAAGTTACAAGGAGTATTTATGAAGCAAAGCCCAATGCCAAAACAATAGACCGATCCAGTAGGCTCCGCCCACGACGCACGTGTGAGCAAAAACATGTGGGGCTCTCCAACGCCTTTCTGCACAAGCCTCCGCGCGCACAATGTCGGAGCAGGCATGTCGGACCTTAGTGTCGACCTTCGTTGCGTTGTGATCGGTCAATACGCAATGGGGTGGAGCTTAATGGATCGGTCTATTTAAAGGCACTAGACATGTTTGGTACATGTGATTGTCAAAGACCAGTATTCTTACATGGTGTGTCCCTACATATATGCATCAAATAACAAACATGTGAAAATGCCTACAAAAGGCTTCAGGCCTAAAGTCTTCTAATATTTGAGGGAGAAATTATTTTATAAAATACACATACATTATTATTACTATTATTAATATTATTATTTATTATTATTATTATTATTACCTCTGTCTAAAAAACTACGTTACTTTCGAGGGAGCCGTTTCTCACAATGTTTTTCTCCCTGGTTACCCACTATTATAATAACAGCAATATGGAAGTTGGACCTGGGGTTTATTTCACAAAGACTTAGGTTAGGAGGATTCCTAGGAGATATTAAAAACTTAAGGCTAGTCTAGGTTAGGACAAGTAACTCGTTTTAACTTGAGATAAGACTAGGGAAATACACCCCTGGTGCAGGAGCTGTGAATCATTTCTCAATTTCAATTTCAACTCACTTAATTACCATCATTACACAAGGTTGTGAATAATACATTACAAGCAAATGCAATATTAAGTTAATACAATGATGTAATACAATATAAAACCAAAATTTACAAGAAAAGGCAATTGTAAAACACAAAAAAAAAGTACTAACAACCAATACAAAACACATCAATAGAGTAATATGCCGGTTATATTTGTTCACAGGACTCGGAAAAAGTACCGAGTTTACAGTACTGACACAAATCGGTGTATGGGTAAAAACCAAAATTACATCAACAGTACTTTTAAGCAGATTGCAGCATCAGAGTCCAGCTTTCTCCAGAAGAAAATCAGAGCATACTGATCGAAACGTTGAGTTGAAACCAACCGTTCTTTTCACATCAACCCAATTACTTAGAGTTTATCATTACATGGTGTTACCGCAAACCTTACTATATCGTATTTCCACCATTAAAAGTTTAAAATCCTACTTGACACGTGGTTATGGAGATGGAGGGGGCCCATAAAAAGCCGCGCTTATCGAGTATGGACCCCCCCACACGAAGAAGCAATGTAAGCAATTCTATTGGTAATCTTTCTTACCTTTGTGTACTTGTATGCCTGCTCTGCAGTGCACTCGGCTTTACTCGTTGGGTTACTCAGGGCAAAGATGACAGGGTGCTCATTAAATGACGCCATGTCTTCAATAATCTGTTGGGTGAAGACGCCGGCGATTGCTGCAGCACCTGGGAATAATTAAAACACAAAATTGTGAAGAAGGAAAGCTTACATGTTGTATCACGGGTAGGATTTGAAGCATGGTAGAAGTATTAGGTGATGTTTAACGGGAACACAATAAGCATGGTACAAGTATTAGGTGATGTTTAACGGGAACACAATAAGCATGGTACAAGTATTAGGTGAGGTTTAACGGGAACACAATAAGCATGGTAGAAGTATTAGGTGAGGTTTAACGGGAACACAATAAGCATGGTAGAAGTATTAGGTGAGGTTTACGGGAACACAATAAGCATGGTACAAGTATTAGGTGAGGTTTACGGGAACACAATAAGCATGGTAGAAGTATTAGGTGAGGTTTAACGGGAACACAATAAGCATGGTAGAAGTATTAGGTGAGGTTTAACGGGAACACAATAAGCATGGTAGAAGTATTAGGTGAGGTTTAACGGGAACACAATAAGCATGGTAGAAGTATTAGGTGAGGTTTAACGGGAACACAATAAGCATGGTAGAAGTATTAGGTGATGTTTAACAGGAACACAGTAGTGATGGTGCTAAAAAGAACTGGTGATTGACAACTCGACGTTTCGATCAGTATGCCATAATCGTCTTCAGGAGAAGACGATCTCAAAACATATTCTTCCTGAAGACGATCAGATTGTTGAGTTGTAAACCACCAGTGTCATGACCGGGTTCGAACCAACACTCTGCGGCTGACAACACCAGAGCTTTGGTCTGGTGAACTAGACTGCTCGGCCACATCATGTGATTGATTCTTACCAATCAGAGTCGTTGGTTTGATGTCCTGTACAATCTGTCCCAGGTTATCCATCGGTTGGTGCTCGTGGGCAAATGGTTCCTTATGGTGTGTGATTCCTCCAGAGGGACGACCCTACCACAAGCAAGGAAAAGCAAAATAAAACAAAAAACAACGTTTATGGTTTTTATTCTCCAACACTGTACAAATATTTAGATGTGATGAGGGTGGTTCACTGAAGGAGAATCCCCATTGAATCAACCAACACACCTTGCAAATGAGTCCTTTGGAGTCTATGAGCCAGATCCGTTTCCTGGCCTCTGAGGTCATTGACCCCTCAGCTTCCATGGCTGCCACAAGAAGCTTGGCTATTCCGAGAGAAGCCTGAATAGAAACACAAAAACAAAAATACAAATCATCACATCAACAACAAATAATGATGACTGTAAACTTAGAAAGTGCAAAACAAGTTGCTGTCACAATGTTGTTAATTTGTGTAGTTGCCAGGGGCGAATAAAATGCTTACTGGCCGATAAACTCCAAACGGAAAAGTAGTTTTTGTTATTTCTCATCAACTACGACACTTCAGACGGAATATTTCAAAGGATGTTTTCTACTATTATCATCATTAGAACATGTAATCTGTGATCTTAGACAAGTTTTTTACTTACCTCTCCAGCTCCTTGGAAGAGGAACGTATTCTCCTTAAGTTTCTTCCCGGTGATCTTAAGACTAGCTAGGATTCCCGCCACGGCAACGGACGCGGTTCCCTGGATGTCATCGTTGAAGGTGCAATATTTATCACGATACTTCTCTAGGAATCGGAAGGCGTTGTGGTTCCCAAAGTCCTCAAACTGAATCAGGCAATTCTGGCCATATCTGAGAAAGGAAGATAAGATTTTGAAGTGTTTCTTCATAGACTTTGTATTGTACCTAAATGTCTCAAAAACCTGAAAGCCACTCACTTTAAAATTATTTTTGAATGTAATGTTTTTGTTTTGCATTTATGGCTTTCCATAGTTTTCCAAACCTGAAATGGCAAAAACTTGAGCTGTGACATTGCAATAGCAAGGTCTATGCCTGTCACATGTATCTTGATAGCACTTTATACCTTGCGACAGCAGCTTGCATAAGCTCATCAATCAACTGGTCGTACAAAGCGGAGTTATCTCGTTTCTCTCTCAGACCTAGGTAGAGTGGATCATCCAGCAGAGTCTGAAACAAAGTGGGATTCATTATTTTAACAGTAATAACAAATAATTAGTGTATTATTGTTTGGTTTTTACCCATACACCGATGTGTGTTGGCACTGTATACTCAGTACTTTCCCCCGAGTTCAGTAAAAAAAATACCACAAGCATGTTACTAGGGTGGGATTCGAACCCACGACCCTTGCAATTCTAGAGCAGTGTCTTACCAACTAGACTACCGAGGTTGCCTGGTAGCTAGAGGCAGTTCGAATCCTATGTTTTTATTACTAAGTGTTCGTTACTTTTCTACAAGGTATGCGGACCTGTTATAAAATGATGAGACCTATTTTTTTATAGCAATATGTAATGGTTTCCAAAGTGCTGATTTTGATTTTTGCATGGCAAAATGGTACCAGCCAGGTTTGCTCATCTGGAAGTTTTGCTCATTTACAAAAGCTTGCCTGAACCATTTGACAAAGCACAACTGTCTCTTAGTCTAAAGAATTGGAATTTACACAGTAAAGTATGCTTAATTAAGTAAGTCTACCTCACAAATCTGGAAAGTTTGCTCATTTACTGTAAACAAAAGCTTGCCCCGATGAACCATTTGACATAACAATTGCCTCTAGTCTGAGGAATTCAAACTATATGCAGTAACTTCAGAAATGGCTTATTCAACCTTGACCCCAACCCCAATTTGATCAACCTTTTATGCATACCTGATTGTTGGTACCCACATCCACCATAATGGGTAAGCACTGCGATGGCTGTACACCAGCTATGGCTGTATAGAGTGCTAGTTTACCTACTGGTATCCCCATACCATAGCTACCTAGGTCACCGAGTCCAAGAATCCTTTCTCCATCGGTTACGACGATTGCCTGAGGTGGAAAGATGAAAACAAATACTATAAAGATCTTAGTGCAGCCTTCATGAATGAAGATAGTCACACTGCTAGACACACCGGGGCTAACCCCTTCTCTTTGCGACAAGTGTTTACTGGGGTCTAACGTCCCAATCCAAAGGACGAAGCAATGGTTTAAAATATATTTAAGGACACAAGTGTCACAACTGGTATTATTGTGATAAGTGTATACTGGGGTCTTTTACATAAGTTGATAGTTTTTATAACATGCAAGTAGATAAACACATGGTGTTACCGCAAACCAAATATACATTGATACCTCACCATGCAATGCCTCAACTCCCATAAACACACAGGCCCTACTGCTTTATGTCCCATCTGAAGGACGCGGCAATGGTTAATGTCTTGCTTAAAGACACAAGCGTCATGACCGGGACTCAAGCCCACATTCTGCTGATCAAAAAGTTCAGTGCTCTGAACCGCACAGCCAGCTGACGATTTCACCAAACTCTTCTTACTTAAGATTAATCATAGGACTTAGGACGAGGTTAGTTCCTTATCAGAAGACGTTAGGACGCATTGAACCCATCCTAAGTTAGGACGGGTTACTCAACTCGAGATAGGATAAATCCTACAGCACTTTGAGAAATCGGTTGCAGGTCACTTACAAAGTCAGACTGATCAAACACTGAGCAGTGTCGTACAATATAAAATAATTCACAATCTCTGGGAGTAATGAGTCTGGAGAATGGAAAATTCTTTACCAATTGCTCTTTTCTATGCTGTATATCCCTTCTTTACCTCCACATACCTTTACATTCTGCTCTGGCCACGCTGCAAGTATATCAGCGACATGCCCCTTGTCATGTTTTGTGATGAACAACCCCCGAGGTCTACGATAGATGAGGCCATAGCGCTGGCAGGCAAGACCAACGGTAGGTGTGTAGACTATCGGCATCATTTCCTCTAAGTTATTACAGATGACTCGGTAGAATAGCTTCTCATTACGATCCTTGAAAGACAAAGTTTACATATCCTGATAAATAAATTACTCACTTAAAGGTAAGGTCGTAGAGTGATAAATACTTCAAAAGTAAATGATCATAAAACTTTTTTCCCTTAATTTTTTCAACAAGCCAGTGGACCAGTTGGTCCGCCAGTGTTTCGCTGGTGTGTAAACTATTACAAACATCTTTATTCACATCAGTGAGTAGGAAATCGGCCAGGACTACCTCAATTTTATAAAACTTCTTGAACCGTGATATAAAACGTTTGCGAGGTGGTTTATTTCCTACCATTTACCTCAGTGGACTCCAAATTGAATCCCATCTTAGGCCAAAGCCTGGCATGTGAATATTTTCCCCTACCTGATTGCTTTGGTTTTCCACCCAGTTTGGGGGTTTTCCTCCCACATCTAATACTGAACATTTCTTCTCGATTCCTATTCAGAAAATAACTAAAAGATAAAATAAAACATTACCTGTAGATCCATCAACTGTATGAAGCGATCCAGATCATTAGACTGCCCTCGTATGTTGCGCAACGCTCTCTGCTCTTGGATCTCTGGTGTACTGACAACCGGTGGGAGGAGGCCATGAATACCGAGGGATTGACGCTCCCGTAGACTAAACGCTGTCCCCTGCAGGGTGTGAAAAAATTACGTTTGGTCAGAATGAAAAACTAACGCAACTAATGATGTTGTATATTTGGTCTGCTGTTACACCATGTGTTTATCTACTTACCAGGTAGAGTTTATTCTAACAGAACTGTCTTGCTTTATTCTACTGCCGCTTTATAGGTAATCATTGCATGTATTTGGCAATGAGTTTATTAGAAAAATGTCAACAAAACCACCACTTTTTCCTACACCAAACACCTTTGGACCTTCAAGATTTTACAATGAGTTGTGTGGTTTGGTAATGACTAAAATGATGGAGACCATAGGGATGTGAGACTAAATACAGATCTCTGAATACTAGTTACATTAACGTAACCCTCCTCTGCTTCGCTGTCGGGAGGAGGGTTATGTTATCGCAACTAATCTCTGAAGAGAAGCAATAGTTCGTCGGTTGTCCCAACTCATTATTAACTGCAATCACTATGCCTAATAGTAGTAATAATAATAATAATAATATTAATAATAATAATGTACTTATATAGCGCATTTTCCATACACACGTTCAAACGCGCTTGACGGAGATAAATGTTTAACAGAACAGGTGAGTTTTGAGCAGTGTTTTGAACATATTGACAGATTGTTGATTACGAAGAGATATTGGGAGTTTATTCCACAGTTTGTGTGTAAAAGTAAAGTTGTATAACGCATGTTGCGTGTGTAAAAGTAAAGTTGCATAATGCAACGAACCAGACCTATCTAAATTCTTAGTTGAGACAATTCCAAATATATATAAAGTTTTGACTAGGTAGGATTCAGAGAGTTGGTCAAAAAAATGGGGCTAGGAATAACTTCTACAACTATGAGGTTCGTTGCGCTATTGTCTCCGAGTGGAACAAACCTCATAGTTCAAGGAGTAGGAATAATCAGACCAGTCCACTACATACAGTCAATGACTGCAAATTAGCCTATAGTAGACCAAGTAACTGGGGCGCTGCATTCCTTTTTCAAAATTTGGACACTATTGGTCATGCTACTGCTGGACACTATTGGTCATGCTACTGCTGGACACTATTGGTCATGCTACTGCTGGACACTATTGGTCATGCTACTGCTGGACACTATTGGTCATGCTACTGCTGGACACTATTGGTCATGCTACTGCTGGACACTATTGGTCATGCTACTGCTGGACACTATTGGTCATGCTACTGCTGGACACTATTGGTCATGCTACTGCTGGACACTATTGGTCATGCTACTGCTGGACACTATTGGTCATGCTACTGCTGGACACTATTGGTCATGCTACTGCTGGACACTATTGGTCATGCTACTGCTGGACACTATTGGTCATGCTACTGCTGGACACTATTGGTCATGCTACTGCTGGACACTATTGGTCATGCTACTGCTGGACACTATTGGTCATGCTACTGCTGGACACTATTGGTCATGCTACTGCTGGACACTATTGGTCATGCTACTGCTGGACACTATTGGTCATGCTACTGCTGGACACTATGGTCATGCTACTGCTGGACACTATTGGTCATGCTACTGCTGGACACTATGGTCATGCTCTGGACACTATTGGTCATGCTGCTGGACACTATTGGTCATGCTACTGCTGGACACTATTGGTCATGCTACTGCTGGACACTATTGGTCATGCTACTGCTGGACACTATTGGTCATGCTACTGCTGGACACTATTGGTCATGCTACTGCTGGACACTATTGGTCATGCTACTGCTGGACACTATTGGTCATGCTACTGCTGGACACTATTGGTCATGCTACTGCTGGACACTATTGGTCATGCTACTGCTGGACACTATTGGTCATGCTACTGCTGGACACTATTGGTCATGCTACTGCTGGACACTATTGGTCATGCTACTGCTGGACACTATTGGTCATGCTACTGCTGGACACTATTGGTCATGCTACTGCTGGACACTATTGGTCATGCTACTGCTGGACACTATTGGTCATGCTACTGCTGGACACTATTGGTCATGCTACTGCTGGACACTATTGGTCATGCTACTGCTGGACACTATTGGTCATGCTACTGCTGGACACTATTGGTCATGCTACTGCTGGACACTATTGGTCATGCTACTGCTGGACACTATTGGTCATGCTACTGCTGGACACTATTGGTCATGCTACTGCTGGACACTATTGGTCATGCTACTGCTGGACACTATTGGTCATGCTACTGCTGGACACTATTGGTCATGCTACTGCTGGACACTATTGGTCATGCTACTGCTGGACACTATTGGTCATGCTACTGCTGGACACTATTGGTCATGCTACTGCTGGACACTATTGGTCATGCTACTGCTGGACACTATTGGTCATGCTACTGCTGGACACTATTGGTCATGCTACTGCTGGACACTATTGGTCATGCTACTGCTGGACACTATTGGTCATGCTACTGCTGGACACTATTGGTCATGCTACTGCTGGACACTATTGGTCATGCTACTGCTGGACACTATTGGTCATGCTACTGCTGGACACTATTGGTCATGCTACTGCTGGACACTATTGGTCATGCTACTGCTGGACACTATTGGTCATGCTACTGCTGGACACTATTGGTCATGCTACTGCTGGACACTATTGGTCATGCTACTGCTGGACACTATTGGTCATGCTACTGCTGGACACTATTGGTCATGCTACTGCTAGTTTGACTACCGATATGTCCAAATTTCGAGAAAAAAAATACAGCGCCCCAGTTACTGGGTCTAGGCCTATGGTACAAACAACAGGCCTATACTAGTAGATAAACAATAACATTAGCCTCTAGTTTAGATAATAATTGTTATTAATAATTTATAAATAATATGCAACAACACAAAAACAATTTACCTGCAGAAAATTGCAGATCTTGAAAGACAACAAACATACCCTCCCCCCTCCTCAACCCATCACCACAGTAGAGTAGAGCACTATATTTAAAAAAAAACTGTGTGTAATTTATGTACTATACTCCTGTGTCTGTAGTGTTTTTTAGTCAGTTAGTGTTAGCTGTTTATTATAAAACAGTACAAACTGTAAGCAGGCCTGATATTTTAATAAAATTAATAATATAATAATATTAATATTAGCCTTGGATTAGAAATAGAATTTTTAAAAATGTAACAAAGTTTAGATTGGATCATGAACAAGAAAAGTTCACTTGAAATTGAAGAAAATTAAAGGCATCAGTGACAGTCACTGGTCAGTGATCGCTCATCATATACGAGGAAAACAAACAATCCCCCTACAAACAAACGCCTGACATGACACAACACCCCTTGGCCCTTAGCTACCCAAATCCCCAATGCAGTTTGATCATAGATAAATCGAACTGTCTGTCACAGTGTCACCCCATCCTGTCAGACCATGGTCATACCACCCCACCTTGTTATTCCTGTTGTCTTTCAATGCATCGGGACCCCATCGCATCGGTCGCTGATGAACCACAACAAGCTCACGACAACTATCCTCCAAATCCATCGAATCGCTATGTTGCAGACCTCCAAACCTCAGTGGATGATGCCTGCTTGGTCCTTCTGCTGCCCCATTGTGGTTATTTATCATCGCCGACATTCGAAAGGTAGATAAATTCAACAAAAACTAGGTTGAATTTTTATCGTCAGTCCAAGGTTGTAAACATCACGAGTAAAAACAGCCGACTGAAGTTTTAGTCTGGTGCATACACTTTGCCGTGGAGGATATTTAACTGACGTCGGGGGAGTGTTCATAACCTTTGCCCCAGTTCTTGGCCCAGTCTTAAAAGCGTGTAAGCACACACACAAACTTGCTAAGCACAGAAACATGCTACCATCAAAAGTTAAATTAGGTTTATAAGGCTGTGACTGGTGCCCCACTCATTTTTTGAGTAGCAAAAATGAATTAATTTTTTTCAAGCAGTATTCTGGCCAGGGCCAAGCTTCCGAAAGCCTGATAGTGAATGGGCCTAAGCACAACAATAAATATTTTGCTTAGCATTAAATTTCATAAAGCCTGTACTTGTTGGCAAGTAAGCACAACAACTCAATAAACACAGAATAGTAGCTACCCTATTGCTCTCTAGCAGAATCAGGTATCATCCAAAAATTCCCCAAAAGTTAACATTGTTGCAACTGCACATGGCTCCACTCTTTCCGCTAAGCAAAGACATTTTGCACAGCAGTATTTTCTTTTTAATAATTTTATAAACTGGATTTCGTCTTCATAAAACGGAGAGAGATGGTAATCGTTTTGTTTTGGCAAAGTTCCCTTCCGCATTATTTTTGAGTGGCCAAAATAAAACATTAACCGCTGGCCCACCCACTGTTGGTTCATTGTCTGTGTTCGGACTTAGTACTTGTACAAACATGATTTTCGGCTAAAGTCTGCAAGCATGGATTAGCCTACTGTGTATGTAGACAAACAATGGTATCTGTTTACAAACAAAACCTTGCAACTTTACTTAGTGTCACACCCCTCTTTGAGACTTTGCAAACAAAGTACCTTGTTAAACTTATTCGAGTTCATCAGCTTGTCAGAACCGGAACGTTGAGGGCGCGCTGCCGTTCTAACGGTGAGGCACCTTCTGAAAGTTGAGTTTAGTTTCTAGAGACGAAAAGCAAACCAAAGTACAGTGCGTTGGACAATCTTAAAAGATAGCCCTAGTCCAATAAATTAACATCGGTTATTAATTTATTAATTTATGCGTAACGGGAGGCATCATTTACCCCTATGCAAAGTATTGATTTAAAAAACAAAACATCTACCTAGTTCTTGAAATTAAGTTTTCAGAACCCCCTCCCCTTGTCATTGGGCTATAAATTCTAACCAGTGCCCATTTTCATAGAGCTGCTTAGAACACAAATTTGCTTAGCATAAAATTTCTTCCACAATAAAAACAGGATAACCAAAGAAATTTCCAAGTGATTTTCAGGATAAGCAAACAACAGCTTTATACGAGCATCAAGCAATGCAACAAATTGGAATTTTGGTTGGCAATCCTGTTTTTATCAAGGAAGAAATTTCATGCTAATCAAATTTTTGTGCTTAGCAGCTCTATGAAATTGGCCCCTGAGCCCACCCAATTTCATAAAGCTGTTAATGTTAAGCAGAAAACAATGCTTAGCAATTTTCTTTGCCCAAGGCCAGTCATAGCAATGGTTACTAATACTGTATGGTGTTGTCTGGCTGGCAAAATAATAGAGTTCATAACTGGAACGATGAGGGCGCGCTGCCGTTCTCACGGTGAGGCACTTTCTGAAAGCTGCGTTTACTTTTTTTAGATTCTAGAGTTAAAAGATAGCCCTAGTCCAATAAATTAACTTCGGCTATAATTATTGTGTGCGTATAACGGAAGGCAGCATTTACTTCTGGGCGAAAGTGATTTAATTCAAACATCAAGTTCTTGAATTGAACTTCAGTTTTTAGAAACCCTCTGTCGTCATTGACTAATGCACTCCAACCAGGGCCCACCCAATTTCATACAGCTGTTAATGTTAAGCAGAAAACAATGCTTAGCAATTTTCTTTGGGGTACGGCCATTTGTAGGAACGGTTTCTGTATAGTATTGTCTGGCTGGAGCTGGTTTAAGCAAAGTTATTTTGTGCTTGGCGATCTTTTCTGCTTACAGACTTTATTCAATTGGGCCCAGGTGGTAGGTCTAATAAAAAGAATTTTTATATCTTACCTTGCAAAATGCCGGATTTCGAAGAATAGTTGCTCCCATTGCAAGCCGAGCACTCGGAACAAAAACATGTGACATATCAATCAATCTTTTAAAATATTATTATTTTCCAACAAGAAAACGCAAGCTCGTGCAAAACCTTTACAGAGTTTTATCGTGATGTCCACAAAAAAATGTCCATGTAGGCTATTTTTCGAATGTCACCGGTCTAACGCGCCACGGGTTTAACGCTCGCGCACAGCATAATCGTTGTGTAGCCATCACCGCACCTGTCCCGTGACAGCTGTGAGATGTTAAACTTTGCATCGGGGATAAAGAATTTTTATTAAATAATTATTTGGTTTAACCCATAACTTTATACCGACGTGTGTTTGTACCGGGTAACCTCGGTAGTCTAGTTGGTAAGACACTGCTCTAGAATGGCGAGGGTCGTGGGTTCGAATCCCACCCGAGTAACATGCCTGTGATATTTTTTTCACAGGACTCGGGAAAGTACCGAGTATACAGTGCAAACACACGTCGGTGTATGGGTAAAAACCAGAATTAATAATAAAGATCTTAAGTTTTTTTTTTTTTGGGGGGGATTAAAAAAAAGTTGTCTGATATTGCTCACCCAACCCCAAACCCTTACCCTACCTTACCCCAAACCCTAACCCTCAACTCGGCCCCAACCCCAACCCTACGTTACCCCCAACCCTTACCCTACCCCTCAACCCGGCCCCAACCCGACCCCCAGTGTACCCAAACCCTTACCCCAACCCTCACCTCGGCCCTTACCCTAACCCTATCTTACCCTATCGTTGGTGTCTGTGGCCAGACAATAAATTCTGGACCCCTTCCCTCTCTTAAGTCCCTCTAAAAAATAACACCAGCGATTTTTATTTATCTATATCAAAGATTATAGAGCCTTGCGGCGCTATATAATCGTTGTTTATATTTATATTCATCTGTCAAATGCCGAATAAAAGGTTTCAGCAGAAGTCTTTTATTATTCGAGTGAAAATTACCCCTTTCCCAGAAACTATGTTACTTCGGAGGGAGTTGTTTCTCACGATGTTTTATACTATCAACAGCTCTCCATTTTTTCGGAAAACCAAGGTTTTCTGCTAAAAATTATCTTGAATAATTACAGTATTTCCAAGTGCCCTTAAATCACCCTTCCCTGTACTTGGTATACTATTTTAATTAATATCCCCAACAAAACTTACACATAACAAATAAATACTTCGGTTGGTCATTGCCCAACTGAGCATGGTGTTGCGCCGACCCTTTTATTATTCTGTTTGACTTTTCTATGGTTTATTATTCTCATTTGATTAATTCATATTATTAAAATGAACTTACTTTTTATTGCCATTTATTACCAAAATAGAGTGCATTGTTTAACTTTTTATCTACCCGAGAAATTAAATAAATATAAATAATAAATACAAACCCTTTAGCAACAAAAAATGTCTAAAAATGCAAGGCACTTACATCTAAAATCAAGAATGTTTAAGCAACGAATAATAATTTATTTCAGACAATAAAGCAACAACAAAATAGACTTTGATTAAGTAAATACTGCTTTAAACTTTAGCTTCACTATAGTATTAGTACTTCAGATGAAATACAATAAATAAACTACAGAAAACATTGCAGTATTTAAATTATCTACTGAATAACTTACATTGAATTATACTTTTTAGACAATGTGTACAGTTTACCTCATCAGTTTAGATAAAGGGCCAACAAATAATAGATTGAACAGATGTTTTAAATTTAAACACAATTAATTTATTATCTCAAAACACTTCAGAATAGTCGTACACAATAACGTTGCAACTTTATCTTTAGATTGACGGGTTTCCTAAATGAATTAAAATAAATAAATTATTTAAAAAGCAGAGGGCAGAGTACCATGATGAAATGGCTAAATCTGCATTACTTTTTTTCTTGACACGATGTCTAACAATCATGTCAAAGAACTTAAGTGAATTTGGTGAGTTTGGTTCGAATTGAAGTTTTGTTTAAATCCTCATGCAACAAGCTTGTTTGAAACTGTCTTCAGCATTTTCACTCATTAATTTGTGAAGTAAAAAGAACCATCACAAGGCTCATGGATTGCGTTTTATGCTTTCTGACTTTGTGGTAACCCGGAATAATTATTTTCTATTTACAAAAGCTGCACCATCTAGAGAGTTGTATTCCTAATGACTCCATCAAAATCCAAAGCATATTGTACTTGGTTTTACTGAATTTGATTTTCCGTGATGAGCAAACATGCTTGGCAAGAGGCCAGGCTGCCAATTTTATCAACTAATGTGAGAATTAGCTACTTGTACAATATCGGTATGGGATTTTGATGAATCAAAGAAAAGCCTATTGAGTAAACAACGATAATGAGCAGACTGAAATAGTGGCTGTGGATATGGTATTAGGCCCATAGCAACAGCTGCAGCCATAGCCACAACCACACATTCAGACACACCCTAAGCAGGGCCCAATTTCATAGAGCTGCTAACCACAATAAGTAGCTAAGCACAATACAATATTGCTTAACAGAATAAGAGTACCAGCCAAACTAACATATCACATGAACACTCTGTGACTGGTATCCTGCTCATTTATGCTAAGCAGACAACTGTTAAGCAATATTTTTTACTTAAGTAGCTCTATAAATTTGGGCCTTGGTCCTCCCCTCGAGTGTCGTCATAGAGGGCGCCATCATGGTCCAGCTTGTTTCAGTTGAACATGGGGTCATCACCATCTGGTTAAACTTGACACAGTCCGTCATCAGTCAGAGGCAGTCCAACAGGCATTGAAGCATGGCGTGGACAAAATGACAAGTAACTACAACTCTTAAACGTAAACTTGCAGGTACAACCATGGCCAAATTTCATGGAGTTGCTTAAGAAGAATAATTTGCTTACACATTCTGTGCTTAGCAGAAATTAACAGGATACCAGTCAGAAATTGTTTTTTGGCTGGTATTCTTAATCTGGTAAACGTTTTTTCTGTGCTTAGCTACCTTTTGTGCTTAAGCAGCTCTATGAAATTGGGCCGTGTTGTACAACCTCCTTTGGGAGGAGAGTTGGTTCTGAAATGTGTTTCAATGTCCTGTTCCTTTGTCCCTTGAAGCTATAGGTAAGATGTTCAGTCCAAAAAGTCTCCAGGTTCTATCCTTACAACATTCCTACGTCACTCGGTTTGTAGCAAAGATTCAATATAGCTAGACTTAACACAGTCCTTCTTGAGCAGGTGGCTTCCAAAAGGTGTTAATAAGTCCTTGGTCCAGGGACAGTCGTCTCAGAGCTTGGCAAAGTACGGAGTCGGAGGTCTTCGTAGGAGAGTGCTCGTGGGGGCCAGCGGAGCTCCGTCCCCACGAAATGTTGGGTGTGTGTCATCTCCAAGCTCAATCTGTGGTAAAAAAATGAATAATTTTCTTAGATTAGTTTTGTGATAAATTATTTTAAAACAAGTATCCCTTTTCTGAGGAATAGTTACGTCTGCATGCTTTAAAATTCCCCTCTAGCTCAAATGAGGGTAAAATATTCATCAAGCTGTTGAGCAGAAAAATACCTCAGCAAATTTCTTTGAAAAACTAAAAATTGAGTGGGGCACCAGTTGCAAGAATGTAAACTTAATGGAAATGTTACTAGTAGCCAGTTTTCTGTTTAGCACGATTTTTCTGTGCTTAGTAAGTTTTGTACGCTTACAAGCTTTATAAAATTTGGCCCAGTTCTGCACACATAACATGACTCAACATTCCAGGTTTTGGTAAACTTTATACAACAAATTCTTCTGACAAACCTGGCCTTCTTTTCAAATGAATTTTTTTCCACCAGGGTGTGCTTATTAAAAATGATCCGAATGAATCTGGTCTTTTAAATCGAATTATCCTTCAACTCATTTGCCAAATTTGTAGGATGAAACTTCTCTTCAAAGAAAGATTTTAGAATGAGTTATTTCCAACTTACCAAGTTGACTGTAGTTGACTTTTTGCTCTGGTCGAAAAAGTGTTGTTTAGCCTTAACATCGGTACGTCACTTGAACGGTTGAACTTGTAGTGGGAGTCATCTGGCTAGATTTGACACAGTCCTTCTTCAGCTGGAGTCCAGAAATCTTCGGGTGTCTGCCAATTCCATCAAGGTCATCTTTTGAATCTTTGGATAAAAATAGTTTCAAAGATTAATTTGGTAAACTATTTTTTTTACAAGTACCAGTAGGTCTGCAGGTCTAGTTTAAATTCTTGCATGCCCAGTGTCCAACAATTTCCGTCTTGCTATATTCTACTACCGCAGAGTAGATTTTCGGAATTCCGGAGACTTCGCAGTTCTAAAAAGAACTGTCTTGCTTTTTAACCACTACCTGGGCGGAAGGTGGGAAAACAGGACTTCTTCTTTAGCTTGTATGATCAAGGGGGACTTCTCGCTATTAACTTCACTACCGCGGAGTGAGTTCTTAATTATTGGTCTTAAAGTTTCGACTATAGCTTGCTCTAGGTAGCAGCTAGCCTGTTGATGGAAACGTTGAGAGCTGCGAAAATAACAGTTGAAAGCAAGTGTGAAAGAAAAGTACCCCCTTTCCCAACCAGTAGAGAACAGTACTTTTCTTTTAACACTTACTCTCATACTTAACACTTTAACTGACACTTATAACCTTTGCTGCAAAGACATCAAACCCAGTGACCTCAGGTCATGAATCGGCAACATCAAAGGGAGTTTCAGGACTGCTTCGTCTGCACGTCATCTGCCACAACATCTTTCTCAGGAGGAACGGGTCCAGACTCTGGAAAACAAACAAAAGAAACTATGGCCTGGAAGCCGGTCAGTGGATGTGGAAAATAAATGTTAAATCTCAAATATGTTTAGAAAATGTAAGAGCCGTGGAGGGGAGGGGTTATTTTTCTGTCCCACTTATACCAATACTTATACCCGATACTTTGCTCCAACCTTTGCTCCAAACTGCTGACCTCCAGTTGACCTCCAGTCACTCAGTGACTTCAAGCCATGCGTTTACTGATGACAGGCGTAGTTCTTAGTTTTGGTTCAAGACGTTCTCTTGTATTTTGTTGGGATTTTGTTTTTACTGTCCTTGTGTGAATATTGAGTCACCGCAAAAGAAATAAGATTGAGCATCTTGAAACGAGACTAAGTTCTTAGTTTTGGTTCAAGACATTATTTTGTATTTTTTTTAGGATCTTGTTTTTACCGTTCTATGTGTGCATTGTGTCACCGCAAAATGAAATAAGTTTGAGCGTCTTGAAATCAAGACTAAGTACTACGCCAGTCACACCTTATACTTAACCTATCTCCATCAAAACCTGCTGAAAGAGTAGAGAGTTAGTCTTATCTCTAGGCCAAAACTGATACTCTAGGCCAAAACTGATACTCTAGGCCTTTACTATCTTACCACCCATACGTACCTGGGCACCACTGACGTCTTCCCCCTTCCTCCATCATTTCTCCTCTCTTGCCACCTTCTGGGTTTGTATTTCTCATTTTTCGCTTTTCATTTGGTCTCGCTGCTTTTTCGAAGCGCGCATAAAGAAGTGCTTTTGCTGAATGCTTTACCCCCCCCCCCCCATTTTTTTTGTTTGGTTTTTTGTTTTGAGATTTGATCTAGTTGAGGAAGTTTTGCAGCAATATAGGTTTTTATTTTAATTTTTCCCCCTAATTTTCAATCAATTTAGTTGAAAATGTCTACATATTAGGAACGATGTAACGCTGATATCGGAAATGTGTAAATATTCATTTAGCTGGACTAAATTCTTTATTTACAACACTCCTAAATCAAACATTAGTCATCCATTTAGCTATATGTTATTTATTATAAAATGTCTACATTCAGAAAAGATGTCATGCTGATTTTAGGAATAAGTAAATATTAATTTAGTAAGTCTAAATGATCTATTTACTTAACTCCTCAATCAAACATTAATCATCAAATGAATGTTGATTATAGACTGGAATAATTATTGTACTGCATAATAATTACTATAAATTACTTTTGATGGTTGGTTAAATTTGGTTGCCTACATTACAAACGCTTAGTGGCAGAGAGGACTTAATTTACATTTTATTTCTTAAATTTAGATTTTTTTTTCTTTTTTGGAAACAAAAATTATCAATTATATTTAAAATGTTACTGATTAAAATGTAAAATCATGACAATTTTAAATAAACATGACAACTGACAACTTGAAGTATCAACCCCGAAAATTCCAGTAAGACTAGTCTCCTAACTAAAAAGCATCATTGGCTTCGACCAATATGCAGCTCAAGAAAATGCCAAGAAACTCTAAAGTCTCCTTGAAAACTGCACTAGTAAGGACAACATCAACAAGATCGAAGAGCATTTTGAAGGGGAAGGGCGGTACGAGGGGTGGGACTCTGCAAGAGAACGGGTTAGATCTCCTCTTACACTTCGATGTCTTCGTCTTGATCTTGATCTTGATTTGGATAACTTGCGTTATCCGACCTCCACTATGAATTGTGCTTTATAAATAATGTAACTTTTGTTTCTCTTTTTTTTTCAGAGAAACATCTCTCTTTTAGAGAAACATTTTTTATTTATTTTATTTTATTATGAGAACCATCAAAAGTCACTAGAGAAAATGTATGTGTATAATTCATTGCAGCTAGTTTTTAATCATGTGAAAAACACATGACATTTGTTTTCAAGGAGTGCATCAACGTTAATATTGAGCAACTGTTTTTTTCTTAAAAAAAATTTGCAGAATGTTTCCATAATTTTCACTAGAGTTTGTGTGCTGCCCTTCGAGAGGTAAAAAGCAATTAAGGCTTTTATAGATAAAGGGCAGCTTTTATCAAATACTTCATTGTTTTCTTGGAAAAGTTGCAAAACGTCTCATTAATTCTTACTAGAGTGTATTTGCTGCCCTTTGAGAGGTAAAAAGCAATTAAGGCTTTTAAGGATAAAGGGCAGCTTTTGTAGAAAAAAATCGCGAAAAAAAGTAAAAATGTGGAGGTCGGATGGTGCCAAGTTTTCCTTACCTGAATCCGGCGATGACTCCAGCGAGGACTCCAAAGTTACGTCCACAAACCACATATCCATAGATAAACTCCCATCTGTGCACTGTCTCGTGAGACTCGTCGGCACAAAGATAGGAGCACCTAAACAAAGAAAATAAAATTAGAATTAATTCGTTGCCTCAGAATATTATACAAAATATTACATTTTTTTAAATTTATAACCTCGGTTGGTAAGATGTTTGCAACAGCTAATTCTATTTTCAAAAATTACTGACACAAATTTGAGCTGGTAGCCCCAAGGTCCTCCTATCGTAGCTACAAGCTCAAATTTTGTGTCAGTGTGGCAGCTAACCGAACAAATTATCAACTACAACATACATAACTGCCCTGACTTCAGACCACCAAAAGGCAAACAGGAACTCAGGGACCTCGACTAGGATACCATCAAGTGGCTTGAAGTCACTAAATTACCTAGGCCTATCTAAATTGCATTAAATGTTCACATTGGTCCCTATATTTAAACGAAAGAGGATTATATCGTTCATCGAAAATAGTATTTAGTTCCCTAGAAATCAATTCAATTCAAAAACATTAGTTGTCTTGATCTATTTTACTTGTTCACAAAGCATCAATATTTGGGGCAAGAGACTGTGAACAATAGAACTGGAAGAGTGAGGGATAACTAAAAAAAAACATGGACACAAACAATTGGACAAATTAATGACAACAACATAATACTGTGCTTCCTCTAATTATGTTTCCATTCAGTCAAAACATTAAATTCGAGGTATTCAGATTTGTCTCTTAATAATAAAATTAAAGTTAATTAGTTTCAAGTACTAGTGGAAGAGAAGTGTTAATATTCAAAGATTCTGTCTTAATTTTTGCTGGCATACAAGGAGAAACTGTAAAACAATTCAATCGGGATAAATATAACATGCATTTTGTAGACAAACGGGCTGCCGGGTCTTTGATTATTTGCTTCGCTCAATTAGAGTCAGTGAAGTACAACTCGGTGTGGTTTAAAAAAAAGTTCACGTTCACAATGCTCCAGCAATTCAAATTAACAAATCAATTGGAGACTTTGGACCGCTAGGTGACAGCAAACTTTCCAGGTAAATGTCCATTGTTAACTTAGTTCTGAGCACGGGCCCACAACCAAGAACAATAAATGTACCTGCCAAGTCTGCTGCCACCTAGCGTCCTTAAAAGTACAAAACTATGACAAATTTTTAGTTTTTGTTATACCTGTCCCATGCGGGCCGCCCTCTCATTGCCTCTCACAAAAGAGTCCCATTGATGCAACTTGAAGCTTGGCTGGAAGGAGCTCGCTACTGGCTGGTTGAATTGCATGGCTGGTGGCCAGTGGCTGGTGGCTGCCGTCTGCTGCCTGCCGCCTGCCGCCTGCCGCCTGCCGCCTGCCGCCTGCCGCCTGCCGCCTGCCGCCTGCCGCCCGTTGCCAGTTGCCTTCCGCTGGCTACTGGCTACTGGCTGCTGGCTACTGGCTGCTGGCTACTGGCTGCTGGCTACTGGCTGTTGGCTACTGGCTACTGGCTGCTGGCTACTGGCTGCTGGCTACTGGCTCCGTTGAATCAATGTATCAATCAATGCTACAGGTCAAGAAAAAAAGATGGATAATTAAGATACACTTTAAGTGCAAAGTAAACCTTTGGTGTTTGGAAAAGTTCGTTGTAAATGTAGATGTATTCAGTTAAATTAACCTTGAAATTTTCATTACAAAAGGTCGTCACGTTTTTAAGATATCGCCGAAAATATGGAAGGACCCAAGTCCACGCATGAAGAATAATCCCTAAATAGGATAACACACAATCTGAGAAGCATTACCGCGGTAACGCTTTTCTAGTTCAAATTTTCAAGGGGAACATAATGTTTTCGAAAAGGGCCATAGTCTCCATGTTACTTGTTTTATGAACTTTTTTGTTGTTGTTATGAACAAAAACAAAAGGGTTTTGCTGTAGGGCCGATACTCCGCAATGTTATGAGCAATGTCTCACAAGCCTTACCTTATTTTTGTCGATGGTTCGATGTGTTCATTCGGCTTCGGTCATGGAGGTTCACGCCCCGTTCTACGGCGACTCGGTGCAGCTCTCTACAGCCAACCGAGCTCAAACACCGAAGTTCATTTAGCATTGAAAAGTCTGTAGTTGGTACTAGAGAACTTCGTGAAATTCACAATAATGTAGTGGAAGGCTCAACAGTGAATTGTGTGTTGAACTCTGCAGTTTTTAGTAAAACATTTCGGCCATGTCACAACAAAAACACAACGTGCAAACTTCGTGTGCTGTTTGGGCATATACTTCAAATAGTTGACCAAGCTTTTTAGAATAATATCAGCATTTTAAACGTGCATTAGTTTTGACAAAATAGTTCTGTATGCACATGACTACTCTGGTGAGAATTTCGACAAATTTGCAAAGTAAAGTTCATCAGAAAATGCAACAATTTCGACAAGGTTGCAAGTAAAGTTCATCAGGAAAACGCGACGTCCAAGACCCTAAATTTGAGCCGAGAGATACGGCCATCCTCCAGCGCGACACGTCCAGTAATGCCGTGCTGTATCGGCCACAACGAGGGGCTTCGAAACCCGAACCAAGATCTCCTTGTTTGCATAACAAGAAGTCTTTCATGCTAAGACATTACACAGTCACCACTTGTTCTCACTTTCTTTCTCCTTTCTTGTTGGTGTAGGGCAACCCATTAGAGTTATATAACGGTGTTCTTTCAAAGAGCGTTCTTAATACACGGATGACTATAGGGTTCGAATCCCTATTGGTATGCTTTACAAATTCCCCCTTACAAATAGGCCAAGGGAATTGTGCGTGACCTGTGTTTACGATGGGTTGACGTCATTTTTCTCAATGGAAGAGAATGGGGAATGGGGGTGGGTTGGGGTTGGAGGAGGGGTTGGGGTTGGAGGAGGGGTTGGGGTTGGAGGTAGTGGGTGGGTGGGGGGGGGGTTTGAGGAGGGAAGGGTGGGGGTTAGAGGAGGGGTAAGTGGGGGTTGGAAGAGGGGTGGGGACTGGATGAGGGTAGGGTGGGGATTGGAGGAGCGGTGGGGTGGGGATTGAAGGAAGGTTGGGGGTAATAATAATAATAATAATAATAATAATAATAATAATAATAATAATAATAATAATAATAATAATAATAATAATAATAATAATACAAATGTATAAAGCGCTAAATCCATCGAAAACAATGCTACATAGCGCCCACACCTAAACATTTAAAGATCATCGGGGCCTATCAGAGTCCCCAAACCTATCAGAGTCCCCAAACCTATCAGAGTCCCCAAATCCCATAGTCATTTTCAGAATTGACAACAGTACAATACAAAGTTGAAAAGGTATACACACAAATTAATGTTAGCAAAAAATTACAAGCGAAAAATAACAAGCAAATTGAAAGGGGGTTCGAGGGGAATGGGGTTTGAGAAGGGGTTGGGGTTTCAATATGGCAAAATGTCATGGCTTACAAAGAAGCGTTGAGAATGGGTTGGGGTTTCAATATGGCAACATGTCATGGCTTACAAAGAAGCGTTGAGAAGGGGTTGGGGTTTCAATATGGCAAAATGTCATGGCTTACAAAGAAGCGTTGAGAAGGGGTTGGGGTTTCAATATGGCAAAATGTCATGGCTTACAAAGAAGCGTTTGAATTTGCTTATTGTGAATGCCCGCAACAAAAGCCAAGAACTCAGCAAGAGTTAATAATAATTATATGGTATAATCTCTAATTAGCTATTTTTGAGCTTCGGTAGAGATAATTTTATTATGATCTACCAGGGTAAGTGACAGTAAATAGGTGGTTTAAGAAGACGTTAAGTTAATCCTCAAACTGAAATAATAAATAATACTAATTAACTGCGATGATTACGTGCGTTGTGTGCTTACTATTATCAAATTACCGACAATGTGCCTCGTTAAGCACGTGGTTCACTGTCGCTGATAACCAGGCTACAGTCCTACTTATATAAAGTTGTTTTTGAGTAGAAAATCTCAATTCGACCAAGCACTTGACACAAGTACAACTAAACAGGAACATACTGAATCATTTCCACTAGTTGAAGATTTAGTACAATAGTCATGTCTCTATTACAATTCGTGTGTGTGTTTCTGCTCGTTTGTGGCGCATGGCGTGCACCGGCAGGCGTGGCTGCAGCTGAGCGTGGCATTGAAGAACGAAACGTCGAAGGTAAATATTTATTGAAATAATTATTAATTTCAGTTCTTGTGTCATATCAAACTAGGAAATCCAATGTCTTATTCGGTTGTTTGATGCACTCATTTCCCCAAAAAGATTGTTCTTCATGAAAAAAAATAGAAAAAAATAAGCCCTTCTTGTTTCAAGCCTAACGTTAATTTAAACAAAATGTATTATAAAATTCGAATATTTTCGATTCCCTTTTACGAGCATTTTTGTCAAAGCCGTAAAACGTTCGATGGCGTCCATTTCAAATACGGTCTGAAAATAATATTTGTCATTTTGAATCGTTATGATAATATTCAATTAAAACGGCATCGAATTTGACCTGGTGACTGAACAAAAACATAACTTTTTTGAAAGTATACAGGCAAAATTGTTTATTATGCCTAATGATGATGTCAAGTTTCAAAGTCGCTCTGAAATATTTATTATAAATTAAATGAAATTATACAACATTTTATTACGTTCCACACTCTCATTAGGGCTCAGTCTGTTGAAAAATAAGTGCATTGCACAATTTTAAAAATTAAAACTTCAAAATGAAAGAGCATCGATTTAATACATTTTGTCTTCAATGTGTATTTTTTTTCCTGGACAACAAATTTAACGAACCTGTTATTTTGGCCCTTTTCAAAACGATTTGGCTTTGGATTCAGCTCAGGCTAGCTAGGCCCCGGAGTTGTTTTAACAATATTGCGCGTGCTTTACGTATACGCACTCAGGGCTTCAGACGAGAGAACGGAGCCTCAAGCCGAATCCAAAGCCGAAGCCGTGGTTTCGAAAAGGGCCTTTGTCTCTTCCGTCGACTATAAGAAAGGATTTGTTCAATTGTTGTTTCGCAGATAAGATGATAGCCTTGACCGACAAGTTAATCGACACCCTGGCAAACGGTCATGTGGATGAATCGGTGAATATGTTTGATCCGGAAGCTATTATCTCGGATGAGGGTTATCCTCCAGCTATCGGAAAGGAAGGTATTGTCTTAAATATCCCAAAAAGAAGTATTGATACCTGTCATAGATCACGTTTTGGACCATGGTATGAATCCCGACTCACTGTGTTTGAAGATGCATGTTATTCAATGTACCTGTAGAAGAAGTTTCAGATAATCGTCAAACATTGTTTTCCGGAGAGTCGCGTAAGTTCGTTGTAGATGCTAAAAATAATGTTCGTCTCCTGAGACGAAAATTATTTTCGTGAAATTGTTTCACTCATTTCTCAAAAACTACAGCACCTCAGCAAGTAAAAACTATTTGAAGGGACGCTTTCTACAATCATTGTCTTCAAACCGTGTAAGTTTAGTGTAAATCTGTGGAATTGGTATGCTGTGTCGTGCAAAAAGTATTTGACACGAAGGCTTGGACAAAAGAATACAAGGGGTGGGGTGGGTGGGGGGGGGGTAGGGGGCTGCTGACTTGATGATTTTACTTGTTACAATTATTACATAAATATTGTTGTCATCCTTGTATAGCTATCCATAAGGTAGGAGAAATTATAGCCGCTAAAGTCGGCAGGGTGGAGAAACTCTACCTTGACGTGGCACCACTCGAGGAAGGGGCAGCCTTTGTCTACGTACTTCTTGGTCAAAAATTGTACAATCACGAGAACGAACTGTTTAATGACAGAAAGTAAGTTTTCCTCTCAAACATACCCCCTTTCGTGTGAGTTTAAAGGCACTATGGACACCTTTGGTAATTGTCAAAGCCCAGGAGTATTCTCACCAGGGGCATCCAAACATACTTATACAATAACAAACATGTGAACATTTGGGCTGAATTGGTCATTGAATTTGCGAGAGAATAATGAAAGAAAAAGACAGCCTTGTTGTTTTACTTTGTGTGCTTTCAGATTCATAAAAAAAGGCTTCAGTTAAAGCGTTCTATTGAGTGAGAAATTATCTCTTTCTCAAATACTATTTCTCAAAATGTTTTTACAATCAACAGCTCTCCATTGCTCGTCACCAAGTAAGGTTTTATTGCAACAATTATTTTGAGTAGTTGCCAGTAGTGTCCACTGCCCCTTTAAAATTGATTGGGTGGGATTGATCGATGCAATTGTTGTAATCCTGGGGAGGGGGGGGGGGGTGTTATGTCATCTTAAAGTTGTGTGGCCCGATATTATCCGAAAGACGTAAAGAGTTTTTCCCTCAAATTGGAAGGCAGGATGACACTAATAAACACCAAGGATGGATCCAGACCGAAATTTTAGGGGGAGGCCAACATTGTCAAAGATGGAGCATGCGAGTGCGCGAACTGCGGCCTTTGAGGGTCCGGAAAATCCTGCTTTCTAGATGCACTGTGGTGTAATCCAATGAAACTTAGAGGCATTATTGATGAAAGACATAACCCAAAACATTGAACTTAGGTCTTTTAGATATGGGGGGGGGGGGGGGGCAGAAGACAGTGGAGTGAAATCGAGAATTGGTGGATTAAGGGGCCCAATGTAGTGGAGGGAAATATAGGCTGAAACGAAGGAAACAAAACACATTTTGATACATTTTGTTCTTGAATGCAGATTATAAAAAAAAATCCTTTTTTCTACTTTAGAGCGCTGATCATCTGGCGGAATACCGACGACGGTTACATGGTCTACCGACTGATGTCCAACTCAAACGTCTAACAGTCGTCTGATAAAATGACCCGTGTTGGTTTACTCCTATATTGATTATATGTTTCTAAATCTGAACTTAAATTGAAGAGTACTCAAAGGCATTGGGAACCCTTTGTAATTGTCAAAGACGATGAGTATTTTCACTTGGTGTATCGTAACATGTGCATATAATAATAAACCTGTAAAAAATGGGCTCAAGTCATCGAAGTTGCAAGAAAATAAAGAAGGAAAATCACCTTTGTTGCACATTTTTGTGTGCAGTATTTTATTATTCGAGTGAGAAATTACCTCATTCTATGTAACTATGTTACTTCAGAGGGAGCCGTTTCTCACAATGTTGTATACTATCAACAGCTCTCCATTGCTCGTTACCAAGTAAGTTTTTATGCTAACAATTATTTTGAGTAAGATTTTAAGTCACTGGACACACTTTTGGTAAATACTGTGTCAATGAAACATGTAGTCAAATAAAGGGTCATTTCCCCCAGAAATACTCGAAAAATATTGTTGTAGTAATTTTGTGACTGTGAAACTGTTTTGGCATTTTTGCCCTTTTCGAAACCACGGCTTCAGCTCCAGATTCGGCTCAGGCTAGCTTGGCCCCGTGTGCGTGCTTTACGTATATGCGCTCAGGGCTTCAGACGAGAGAACGGAGCCTGAAGCCGAATCCAAAGCCCAATCCGTAGTTTCTAAAAGGGCCATAGAAATGGACCGGTGATAAGTTAGGACGCCCGCTACCGTCTCAACATTTTGCATGTTTGTCGTATTAGTAGATGTGCGGTGCTTATTTAGTGTCTTAAATTTGTTGCACCTATTGACTTCTCCTGAATTGTTTTGCTATATGAATTTCCATCTAATATAAAAGAGCTTTCCAGTTATGGTTCAGATCGGTTTAATATGAGGGGAAAGAGGTCATGACCCGCGGATAGTGGATACTGTGGGCGGTACCCAGGGGGAGTTGAGTTACTATGGACGCTACCCTGGGGGAGTTAAGTTATGGAGTGTTATGTCCTCCGTGGAGCTTTGGGACTATCTCTGGAGTAACTCTATATTACTGGGCATATGTACGGCATCGTCTGGGAAGCTTTAGCTTTACTTGTTTATGTGAAGAATATTCCCCTTTGAAATATGGGACTCCCCTCCCACCTGGAAGTAAACAAGAATCTGTAATTTCGATGTAGGAGACTAGATGCAAACACTGACTGAAATATAGGAAACCCCATTACTCCCATCACAGTCCGTATATGCATGCATGGGTAGGGCAGCTTTCTGCAGTAAAAGCTTACAAATGTCTATACAAAACAATAGGTCAATTTCTTACCATTAAACCAACCATTTAAAAAGACTCATGAGTATTTTGACAAAACGAAGTAGCCATTCCATTCCGATTTGTTCGTTTATACTGCAGTTTTCCTTAAAGTCTTCAAGGTCATTGTCGTGAGACAGTCTCTACGCCAAAGTCATCGACAATTGATTGAAAAATAGATTGATCAATATTTATTTCGATGATGAATGTCGGTGTCCTAGTTCCAGCAAGCTCACATCTGTTCTGTGTCTCACTCCCCCCAACCTCCACTCCCATTCCCTGAATGGCTCGACCACGTTCTAGATCGGACAGTCCACTCTCTAAACACAACAAATGAAATCCAATCCTTCATATATTTGTTCCTTTGATTCCACAGCTTGCAGATGGTAAATGAATCGGTAACAGTTACACAGAAAAACCTCTTGAAAGTTAAGTGCCGAAAGTATACACTTGAATTTAACTTCAAATTAGGTTTATACCAACCAGTGTGTGCCTGTCTTGCCTCAGGCGAAACTCCTGCAAACTCTCAACCAGTTTCTAGTTTTACACAACTTGCATTCATGACACTTAACAGCGTAGTATTTTTTACTAATGTCTTCACGCTGTGAAAATTGACAGTAGTATCGAAGCTGGGTAAAGTTCCGTTGACTGAAACCAATAAAGTGATACGCATTAGCTTAAACATTACACGATTCATTTTGTCCAGGAAATATAATACTCCAAGACAAACTACAGGAATTGTGTTTGGAACCTAAAGTTCAAGCGAGCACCAATTCTCCATCAGGGGTCCGTCTGGCGTCCACAATGCATGCAGTAAAAGTCGACGAAATAACGCTTAGACCCCGCCCCAATATAACCGGGCCCGATCTTTTATAATTTTGAGATCGACCCTCAACATAATGGTTGAACAAAAAACATTATTATAATTCTGACTTGACGTGTACATCACTTTGTCTCTCAAGACTCACTAATCTTAATGTTACACCATCTTATTATTTTCAGAATGTGAACACAAATAACGTGAACGTGGCCATAATTTTTTTATTTTTTTATATTTTATTTTACTAAAACCCGAACACCTGGTTTTGGGGGAAACAATTGTATCGAAATGTTTTAAGTTATGGGAATAAATTAAGTCTTTCGTCAACCAAAAGGACCTTCTTTTAGCAACAAATTTGAAGGCTGCCCAAAGCAACATTCCATTGAAGGCATCCCAGGTATACCCGACGAATCATGTACCCAGTACACTCTAGCCTTTAGTCAAGGCGCACGCGGCGGCAGCGCCCCCAGATATCACGCACAAAGAAAGACCAGCGCTGGGGTCGATTTCACAAAGAGTTAGGACTTGTCCTAACTTAGGACTAGTCCTAGGAGATATACAAATTGCATGGATAGTCCTAAGTTAGGACAAGTTACTCGTCCTAACTCGAGATAACACTAGTCCTAACTCTCTGTGAAATCCACCCCAGGTCTTTTTTCGTGCGTGACATTTCGGGGTGCGGCGTGCGCCTTGACTGAAGGCTACGACACTCGGACAGCTGAATCAAAAATATATTCGTGGATTTGACTATTTGGTTAGGCGTTGCCTATAGAAACGAGTACCCACCGAGACTGAGTATGTAATGTTGTGACATTCACAGCTGGACGACAAACCACAAATCATGAAATAACCTCAAAATGACACTTCCTTTAAAGGGATTGTGGAGAAACAAAAGTTAAAGTGATTTATAAACAGTCAAGCCCAACGCCCACTGTGTGCTTGTTTTTTTTGACGAGTTCGCAACTGTAGAATAATTTGACCTCTTTTTAAACAAACATGGTGCAAAAATTCCTCATAAATATATATCGTCCACAGCTGTTATAAAAGATCCCACGGCAAACTTTATGTTTATTTACAAAAGGAATAATAATAATAATCCTAAAAGTTTAAAAATGTTATGACATAGACATTGATTTATGCACTTTATTCCTGGACGTGTTACTTGTTAAAATAAGAAGTAATTGCCGTCCTAATTCTCTATGTATGAGACAATATCACAGATCGTTTTATGAAAATAATAAGCTAAGTAACATCGGGTGGGTGGGGTTACTGAGTTGAAGCTGCAAGCTCTCTTTTTATAAAGTGTTTACCGGAGTCAACCTACGCACCAAATGCAGCCAACCACCCACACATCAATTATACTATAGCATCCAAACCCCATAGAGCACAATTTGAGCAAAATAATATTGACGTAAAGCGGTCACACAATTTACACAATTATTTTTTCGTTTCCTGCCCCTCTCCATTTGAAGAAAATAATCACATGTGGTGCGTTTATCAGACAGCTACAGGAATTGCAAGCATCTTCCTCTCGCAAAAACACATTCAAGCCATTGTGCTCATTTACAGTTGCTACCAAGGACTCTAACCAAAATTGGAAAAAACAAGTCGAGGACTCCTTAGGGAAGTCACAAGACTGGCTGGGGTGGTTCACGAGGAATTTGTGTTCAAAGTATAAATTGGAAACTGTTTAAAAGTGCACGGAACAAGGAAAGAGCAAGCTCCTCAAGAAATGGCAGTAAAGTTAGTTTGATATTGGATATTGAACATTCACTATGTTTGCACAGTGCGAATATCAATGTTGCATTTTAGATATTGGACATTTGACATTCACTATGTTTGTACAGCGAATATCAATGTTCCATTTTAGATATTGAATATTGGACATTCACTATGTTTGCACAGTGCGAATATCAATGTTCCATTTTATATATTGAATATTGGACATTCACTATGTTTGCACAGTGCGAAAATCAATGTTCCATTTTATATATTGAATATTGGACATTCACTATGTTTGCACAGTGCGAATATCAATGTTCTATTTTAGATATTGAATATTGGACATTCACTATGTTTGCACAGTGCGAATATCAATGTCCAATATTCAATGTCAAACTAACTTTACTGTCGTTCCTCAGTATGCATCTTTGAGGTGTGTGCACTTGTACGTCTTAAATACTGGTCTTAGAACAAGTCTCGACTGCTCCGGTGTTGTCTTGAGTCAGGACCCCGTAGCGACCCGGCACACCGAAACCGTGGACGGCCCAGTCACTGGACCTGTCATGCTTAATTCCACTCGTGGTATGTTTACCCTGTACCTCATGCCGAGATCATGCCCTCTTTTGGTGATAGAATTATTATCTTCAGACTTCAGTATTCAGTTAAGTTCAAAATTAATGGGCAGTTATTTCTAAACTGTTGGACACCTCACCTATGCTTTTTTTGTCACATAAAGTGCAATCCAAGGCCGTTTTTATTTAAAAAACACCCGCTCAAAAATGTGTAACATTGGCAGAAAAACATGTTCGCCATTTAACCTTGAAGGGCCGCCTATGCTGTTGTTGTTTTAGGAGCAAACCACTACGGTTAACATTCCACAGTAAAAGTTGATTATTGAATGACATAATTTTGAACGCGGAGTTGTTTTTCTTCTCCCGGAATACCAGGGTAGCTATGTGCCAAACTGTTCGCACAATATGGCGATATCAGCATCCAATATCGATGTATAAGGTATACATTCACTGTACAAACCTATGCGAATGCCTAACATAGAACATCGAAAAGGCAACATTGATAATCGCTGTACAAGCCTATACGTGAATGTTCAATATCCAATATCAAACTAACTTCACTGCCACTGCCTTTCATCGCATTTCTAGTTCTTAAAAAATGGCATTCATCAATTTCACAATCAAAACGTAAAGCACACGCTGACCAGCGGTGCATGTGTAGTTTTGACGGAACGTCCTTGCAGGGGCAGCCAAGTAACAAAAATAAATAATCATAATTCATCGCGAATAATAATGAAGAAATAAAAAACAAAGGTTGCCGCATCCTTGTCTACCCTTGACCTAGTTCATAACACTCCAAAACTGTTAAGATATAGATTTGTGATTTATCATCACATATTGTTCTTCGATTATTAGTGACTTATCACTCATTTCAATGAACTTTATTTCACTTTTCATTCTTAAAATTATAACCCTGAAGTAGGTTAATAAACTCACAAAAGGCATGGCTGCGACGAACAAACAAATAATTTCAAAATCATTTGAATTATTCTGGTTAAATTATTCTGATTGTGAAACCAAGGACTCGGAGCAAAGCGAACTAACACTGTATTAGCCATGAACCCAAACACTGTATTATCCATGAACCCAAACACTGTATTAGCCATGAACCCAAACACTGTATTAGCCATGAACCCAAACACTGTATTAGCCATGAACCCAAACACTGTATTAGCCATGAACCCAAACACTGTATTAGCCATGAACCCAAACACTGTATTAGCCATGAACCCAAACACTGTATTAGCCATGAACCCAAACACTGTATTAGCCATGAACCCAAACACTGTATTAGCCATGAACCCAAACACTGTATTAGCCATGAACCCAAACACTGTATTAGCCATGAACCCAAACACTGTATTAGCCATGAACCCAAACACTGTATTAGCCATGAACCCAAACACTGTATTAGCCATGAACCCAAACACTGTATTAGCCATGAACCCAAACACTGTATTAGCCATGAACCCAAACACTGTATTAGCCATGAACCCAAACACTGTATTAGCCATGAACCCAAACACTGTATTAGCCATGAACCCAAACACTGTATTAGCCATGAACCCAAACACTGTATTAGCCATGAACCCAAACACTGTATTAGCCATGAACCCAAACACTGTATTAGCCATGAACCCAAACACTGTATTAGCCATGAACCCAAACACTGTATTAGCCATGAACCCAAACACTGTATTAGCCATGAACCCAAACACTGTATTAGCCATGAACCCAAACACTGTATTAGCCATGAACCCAAACACTGTATTAGCCATGAACCCAAACACTGTATTAGCCATGAACCCAAACACTGTATTAGCCATGAACCCAAACACTGTATTAGCCATGAACCCAAACACTGTATTAGCCATGAACCCAAACACTGTATTAGCCATGAACCCAAACACTGTATTAGCCATGAACCCAAACACTGTATTAGCCATGAACCCAAACACTGTATTAGCCATGAACCCAAACACTGTATTAGCCATGAACCCAAACACTGTATTAGCCATGAACCCAAACACTGTATTAGCCATGAACCCAAACACTGTATTAGCCATGAACCCAAACACTGTATTAGCCATGAACCCAAACACTGTATTAGCCATGAACCCAAACACTGTATTAGCCATGAACCCAAACACTGTATTAGCCATGAACCCAAACACTGTATTAGCCATGAACCCAAACACTGTATTAGCCATGAACCCAAACACTGTATTAGCCATGAACCCAAACACTGTATTAGCCATGAACCCAAACACTGTATTAGCCATGAACCCAAACACTGTATTAGCCATGAACCCAAACACTGTATTAGCCATGAACCCAAACACTGTATTAGCCATGAACCCAAACACTGTATTAGCCATGAACCCAAACACTGTATTAGCCATGAACCCAAACACTGTATTAGCCATGAACCCAAACACTGTATTAGCCATGAACCCAAACACTGTATTAGCCATGAACCCAAACACTGTATTAGCCATGAACCCAAATGGAGAGAAGACAAGGAAGATAGATGTAGATTTGTTCTAGAAGGGAAAACCCACCCACAAAATAACAGCTCTACATCTCTAAGTGGAGCTCCGACCCAGCGGGTGACACTGCTATAGACCATTGAGTTTACAAGAAAGTTTTAATAATTGTACGGTCCATGGCATTTCTTGGATCGTACACTCTGCCGTCGATTTCACAAAACTCTTGCTAACTTAAGACTAATCTTAGGACTAAGAACGAGTCCCAAACCCTGCACTGTAGCATGCAGACCTTAATATTAATCCTAAGTTAGGACGAGTAACTCGTCCTAGCTCAAGATAAGACGAGTCCTAACTCTTTGTGAAATCGACCCCTGGTCAGGGAAATGTACACTTTGTTTTATATTTTCCTTATAAACCCATGAGTTTTAAAATAACGTCTCAACAAGTTTTGTGGGTCTTTGGCAATTTTGCAATCGGGTGATGCCACACGTTACTGCGTCTAAGGGTCGCTTGTTATACAAGTGTCTCAAATTTCTGAAATGTTGGTGGACCGTATGTGATGAGCACTCTGTAGAAGAACATAAGTCGAAGTGCATCGTTGCTCCGGTGGTGTCGAGTTTTTTACCACCCATAAGGCACACTCAATCCAGACCCACCCGAAGTAACGTTTGTATTACAGTTAACACCCTACCCCCAAAGGCAGTGACAGAAAACCTTCTAAACATTTTGAAAAGAACATCCGTTCAGCGTCAAAACGAACTTGATACTTTTTAAAGTTTATAATCTAAAATTCTGGGCCCCAAGGCTAATCTTTTGGCCTACTTCATGCACAACTGTTGGTGGATTGTGTGTATATAACCGATATTTGGATTTTCTGATTCACATTTTATGATAGACAACTAGAGCGAAGACTACAAGTCTCGTCAGGTACCCTGCCATGTTATTCTTGTATCTTGACCTTCTCATGACCCCATTCATCATCAGCTTCACATCTGGGGGTTCTGGATACCAGATCTGGCTATATAGGGTTAGACACACGGCTTATAGGTTTTCGGTTGCTCAGTTCTTGAGTTTAACAACAGCATTCGCCACGGGGATTCGTGGAGGTCATAAATACATGGCTGTCTCATACCATATCGCACCCTGTTTGCTTTCATTGTTTAAAGACAGTAGACACTATTGGTATTGTCAAAGATTAGCCTTCACAGTTGGTGTATCTCAACATATGCATAAAATAACATACCTGTGAAAATTTAAGCTCAATCAATCATCGAACTTGCGAGATAATAATGAAAGAAAAAACACCCTTGTCATTTGAAGTTGTGTGCGTTTAGATGGTTGATTTCGAGACTTCAAGTTCTAAACCCGAGGTCTCGAAATCAAATTCGTGGAAAATTACTTCTTTCTCGAAAACTATGGCACTTCAGAGGGAGCCGTTTCTCACAATGTTTTATAAATTTATACCATCAACCTCTCCCCATTACTCGTCCCCAAGAAAATGTTTATGCTAATAAATATTTTGAGTAATTACCATAGTGTGTACTGCCTTTAATATGTAATTTCAAGGGAGATGGTTTTCCAAGAGGTATTTGACATCGCTTGATCTATGAAGTGTTCAATCACTTTATTAAATGGAACTTTTCGAGAGTTGTGGGTTGTGGAAATTACATTTATGCGTATCTTTTTAAGAGTTTGGGGTAGCCGATAAACAAACAGGGGATGAGTTCTAATAGACTTCTGAGTTGGGGAAATAAGATTGGGTTGTATGAGTCTTGCAAGGGTTTTGGTGTTTCTGAACGATTGCGGGGGAGGGGAAGGGGTGAGGGGGTTTGGGGTGGCGATGGTGATTAGCAGCGATCAAACTCTCTACTGACAAAGACCATTATGACTGAACATCCATGATCCGATGGATGTATTTTGATAATATTATTAAACAGATGTAAAATCAAGATATTGGAAACAATTACAAATTATTACAACAGCAGAAACTGATTATGGACATAAATGTTTCTCATAATTCAGAAACCAGCGGGATTTGTACACTACAACTAGGTTAATGCGACCAGGAACAAAAGTACATATCTATATACCATTCTCGAAAGTGAAGGTTGTTACATGAAGATAATCTAAACCAGAAATATTCAGGAAAAAAAAAACAATTCTTGCCGATGTCCGAGCAGAACATTGTTTTCGCAATTGTATTTTTGTCGTGAGATACGAGTACTTTCGTTCAAGAACAGACATCGTATGTTGACGGTGACAAAATATGAAAAGGCTTTCCTTTTAACCTTCAATCCGAAACCCGAAAGCTCAACATGATTGCTACTAATGTAGTTTCGACACTGGGACTGGGGTTTGTAATTTATCAGAATTACTGGAACTTGAAGTTCGTATGTTGGCTTTAGCTAGCCGCGGCTAGCCGATGCAAAACGTATATTAACGGGGGTTGCTCGAGGCATTTTACGGTGCCATTCCGGTTGGAGATTTACTTCTCGTCTGGTCGTGTAACCTTGCGTCTGGGGCCGATAGCATGTTTATGTTTTCTTTGGAACGGTGTTGGTGGTGAGTGGCTTCATTGAAACATAGAACAAGGACCAGAGCTCACCCTTTCTTGGTCGAAGCAAACAGTTAAAGAGGCTGATATTTGTTTTGGACACTTGAAGATCAGCAATCTTACATCTCTTCAGTAAAGTGATGCTTATTGCACCCCCCCAGTCGGAAAGACACTGTTTTTGAGCTCAAACTTTCTTAAAACCCTTACAAACCAACCCCCCCCCCCCGCCCCAAAAAAGAAAAAAAGTGGGTCCTTTATTAAGGATGGATTTGATGGTCTTGGTAAAAATAGGACCAGGATTCTGTGTTTCTGTTTGGTTGCTGTTTACTTTAACACGTACGCATTCGGCTGAAATTTTTACACAGACATTTTAAGTTGTCTTTTTTGGTAACTTGTAATTTGACCTCCAAATCAGAATTAGGTTGAAAACATCCTGTGATGTACTTTTAAGTTCAAGTTCACGTAACAGCGCGTTAAGTGCTTAACAAGCCTCGCCCCACAATGCAATTACAAACAGACGATGTTTACGGAATTTCCAAGAAGAAAGCAAATCTAAAACACAGATAAGAAAACTGCCTCGTATGACCAAAATACTTCCTTTCATTCAGTATAATTATTGTTGCCTCTAAATTGCGCGAGGAAATTGCTTGGTGTTACACGGATCTATAAATCTATCAACAGATCCTTACAATACACCTGTTGCATCAACTTAGCCAAACATAAATCATAAAAATACAAACTTGGTGAGCATTTTCGCAATCGCCTAAACAGATGTGGACATTCCTTTCTAAGATGTGAATGAAAGGGCGAAATATTGCAGTGGAAGGGTCACAATTCTTTCAATGGGGGGGGGGGGGGGGGTGGTGATTGGGCTGCAACTGTAGCTTAACAAGTACAAAACCGCAAGTAAGTGCGAATTAAATGCAGACGTAAACAAAATCAATGGGCGTTGTTTACTTCTGCTTTATTAAATCGGCAAAAAACGGAGTCAACTTGAGGTTTGAAACGTTGCATCGTGGAAGAAAAACTAAAAGACGTTTGCGGTAACACCATTGTGATAACTCTTTTGAGTATTGTTGGTTCTGAAAAAACAATGGTTAACGACCCAATGTTTCGATCGCTATAGCTCGGACCATTGACATTGGGTTGCACAAACTTTTAATATAAAGCCATGACAGTGCACACTTCTCGGTATTTCAATTTAGGTCACACTTCGTCATCAATATGTTTCATTTAACAAGTTCACATTTGTGACAATTGTAAAAGACGCCGAATATACTTCTGATCTTAGTAAACTCCGACTTTCAAGAGCACAGCATTGACCCTTAAATTACTCGGAATAATGACAATAAAAACATTTATTTTAATGATCAGAAACACTTAACCTTCCATTTTTAAAAGGCGCGAAAATATATTTTTTCTTTGTTAACTCCGACTTTAAAGAGCACAACACGGACCCTTGAATTATCCGGGTTAACTATACGTCCAATAAAAATGTTTATTTTAATAACCAGAAATACTTAATAACCGGCTTCGTTTGTTCTTTAAAAAGAAAAGGGTCACAGATATAGGTCTTAAAAGGCGTTTGTCCTTGCCTAGAATTACATACTATAAATAACAGCACGACCAAGTCGCTCAATAATGGTCGAAATATCACACGTATGGAACAACATTTCTTGACAGGAAAAGATGGTTTATCAGCATGTTGGCAGATTAGGTTACCGGCAAATTATCGCTCAATGACGGCAGGGTCTTTGCTCTGGCAGCCTGCTAGTTTTCACCATGGCTCGTTGCAGACGCTCACTGCGAGAAATTTCTAATAACACAACTTTGTGGTCTCTCCTGGGGAATTAACCCCCTGACAAGCACCTTGCTTTCAATATAAGGTTCAAATAACACCAGTAATTGCAATACGATTCCATCTTTTCATTTTTGACAGAAATGAGAGAAGAATTTTGATGCGAAAGCTTCCCGTGGTCATGGAGACAGTAAGGGTTCATCTTATGATTGTCTTGAGAGTACCCTACGGTGCTTTCAGTCCGTACCCTCCCCTCCCTCGGTGTTGTCTTAAACTCTTGGTAGTCCAAGATCTGTCAAATCTCGTCAGGATACTTGGCGGGATTTGGGGACCATCCAGGCCGGGCGTCCCTTTAACAGATTGTTTAGATCAAAACCGAGAAATTCCTTAACCAGTGAGAGTCTAAAAACCACAAAAAGTTTGAAATTCTTCACATTTTGAAGTTGGTTATTTAGAGAATGTTAGTGCCTTGTATAGTGTTGCCATTAACAAAGAGTGCCACGCCTTTATTTGGTACTGTGAAGACTTATTGCGGGAATAGCATAATAGACGTCTAGTTGTTAGACAGTCGGAATTATTTTAGGACGAATCCGAAAAAGGCTGTCTTCCGAGATTCCGTGGCGATTGGGCGACACAACGTTTGACCCAGACAATTATTTGAAATATTATACAACTGTCAATAAAAACACCAGAGACACACAGACATGATAGAAGGAAATAATAATAATAATAATTGTTGAAGGATGAACGAGAAAACCCTAATATCTAGAAATATTTTAGCCTCATCTCTGCAGGCACCTCGAAGTATTCAGTACCAAATAGAACAGTTACTCATTGTTGGGCTGCATGGTTGAGCAGTCACATCTTCACACAGCATCGTAAAAAAAATTGTGTTGATTGAAGACGTTTGTACATACAGTGATTCATTGATGCTTGATTTAAAACAAACAACGTCTTGTAAGAAAGATTACGTGTATAATCCAGGGAGGTTGCCTCTTGTCGAATAGAGGAAGGGGCTAAATCAACCAATGACTAATGCACACAAACGATGCGTACAACTCCTACTGCGTTTCGTCAATGAAAATCTGTATCAAATTATTTTAAGAGCCTCTCAAAAAGTTCTGCAACTCGTCTGATTTGTCTCGCTAATCCCCCAAGGTGAATGGAAACTCACCCTTCTCTCTTGCCGCTTGACCCCTTCTGGCCCAACTGACTTGCGTTTCCTCAACTTAAAGAAACTGGACACTATCGGTAATTGTCAAAGACCAGTCTTCTCACTTGGTGTATAACAACATATATGGACAAAATAACAAACCTGTGAAAATTTGAGCTCAATTGGTCCGTCGAAGTTGCGAGATAAAAAGGACAGAAAAACACCTTGTCACACGAAGTTCAAGTGTGCTTTCAGACGCTTGCTTTCGATACCTCCCATTCTAAATCTGAGGTCTCGAAATCAAATTCGTGGAAAATTACTTCTTTCTCGAAAACTGCTCCACTTCAGAGGGAGCCGTTTCTCACAATGTTTTATACTATCATTATCAACCTCTTCCCATTACTCGTTACCAAGTTAGGTTTATGCTAATAATTATTTTGAGTAAAACAAATAGTCTCCACTGCCTTTAATCATGCATTCGAAATGCTTTGCTTTCATTCTTAAATTTTTCTTGGCAAATTTCCACACGAATTCTTTATAATCCTTGTTGAATTATCACCGTATCTGGTTCAATCATCTCTCGGGAATCTCTGTTTTCCTGGAGGGGGCAATTTTTCTTGCTGAATGGTCAAGTCATTTCCGACTGCTTGGGTTTTCTTTCTTTAAGTGCGTCATATTTCCCTTGAGTTTGAAATGGAATCATACGGGAACCGTGTCTCCACTTTTATGGGGGACAAGTCAACTTGATTCATAAATCATTGGGCATACTGCCCTTGAATTTGACTTACACAAACTGTCCTGCGGCCAAGGGGAAATGTCTGTTTTATGAACAAAGATCAGGGCCCAATTGCATAGAGCTGCTTAAGCACAAAACGTGACTTAGCATATCTTTTGATATTTTAGTGAGAGTATACCGTTTCTCACAATGTTTTATACTATTAACAGCTTCCACTGCTCGTTACCAAGCAAGTGTTTACGCTGACTATTATTTTGAGTAATTACCAATAATATCCATTGCCTTTAAGCTAAGCACATACAACGTAAGACGTTTTGTTTTCTGGCAAGCGTCAGTAATAAGAAAGGCAGATCAATCAAGCATGTATCAATCAACAAGTAATACAAAGTAATAACGTTTGACGGCTACTTCTAGCATGGAAGAAAACTTCCTCCATGCTTATAGTATAAGCCATTACATGGGGCGTGTGTAATTGATTAAGTTGTTGATCACAATTCGTGTAAGGAACACTGACAATTTAATAACTTTATATTCTAATCGGATGGGTTGACAGGATATAGCCGGATATTAGTAAATGGTGTATAGTAAAACCAGATTTCACTCAATGGGTTTAATGTGTCATCACAAACAAACAAGATTAAATCGTCACAAAAATCGACTGCAGTAGTTCGGAATATAAAAGCAAGGTAACTGTTATCGAATAATGCGTCAAGTGCAATTCAAAGGCAAATGGTATGGATTGTATTCGAATAACAGTTACTTTTCGAGTACAAGTAATCGATCCTGTCGTTATAGCTGCAGCCATTGGCAAGAATAATGAGTTGTGAGTGATCAAGTTGACGATTTGGATTGCCGAACGGTTCGCTACATACGAAGACAATTATTTGTCAAAGATTTATCTAACGGAAGAAATAACAGCAGCTGCCAAACTTGCGGGTTGTTGATCTAATTTCAACTACACATGCATTACTTCCTAGATCCTGAAAACACATTAATGGTTTGATTTGAAGATCCTGTAAAACAGAATGTGATGAAACATTATACCATGTGACACGTAACAGCTTATTATGTGGGTTAGGCCTACAGTTTCTTATTAGCATCAATGTGGGGGGGGGAGGCTAAAATTCAAAGGGGGTGTCATCCGCAGACTGGTAACAAAGTCTTATTATAGCACATTTCACAGGAACGTTTCAATGCCCTTTTATACAGTGTAGTACCCATAGGCCCATTTTCATAAAGCTGCTTAAGCACAAAAACAAGCTAACCAAATTGTACTAACCATAATAAAGTTTACCAGCCAAAATACCATGTCACATGTACGATGTATTCTGCTCATTTCGGCTTAGCAGGTTTTTTTAAGCAGTACTTGCTGCTTAAAAGCAGTTCCATGAAATTGGGCAAAGGTAATTGAATGGACAAATAATTACATTCTGTTAATGTCTATGGGTGTGACAAAATGTTTCAGTCCTCGCGCTCTCGTGTTTGGATAAACCTCGAAATTGTAAAAAGTCTCAATCCGAAAACCATTCAAAGTCGGTGAACAACGGTTACGTATTTTTTATTACATAAAACAAAAACTAAATGGAGATTGGTGCAACACCGAGACTGCTTGCTAAAAGATGTGAACATTATTTGAAAAAGGACATACAAGTTTGAATATGTGCACGTGTAGAAGACATCGAACACATGGATCAACATTGTGTGGTCTCACACGTTTATTTACTTATTCCGGTTTCGTATACACAGAGCAAGGGAAGGTCTCCACGTTAATATTGGGCTACATGATCGTGCCTTGTATGAAATAACCCCCACGGCATAATTCATACAGATCTCCATGGGTGGCTACCCTGAAGGCACAAAACAACATTTGACTCATGACATTAATATGTTTATGAATAACCTCAAAGAACTGACTGGGGTTAAAGGTTAGCAAGCAGGTATGTACATGGGTCTATTCATATATATAGACACACAAACACGTGGTCCTTCTCTATGGCCCTTTTCGAAACCATGGATTTGGCTTTTGATTCGGCTTCAGGCTCCGTTCTCTTGTCTGAAGCCCTGAGGACGATTTCACAAAGAACTAAAGACTAGTCCTAAAGTTAGGACTAGTCCTAACTTAGGACTAGTCCTTGGAGATCTACAAACTTAAGGCTAGTCCTAAGTTAGGAGAATCTTGTCCTTACTCGAGATAAGACTAGTCCTAACTCTTTGTGAAACCCATCCCAGGGCGTGTATGCAAAGCATGCGCAATTGTCAAAACAACCGCGGGGCCAAGCTAGCCTGAGCCGAATCCAGAGCCGAAGCCGAAGCCGTGGTTTCGAAAAGGGTCACTGGTTCTATTGCAGACAATTTAATAAGTGCAGTTCGTGTATATGCACGTGTGAAAGTATTCGTAATAGTACAAATACAACTGGGCATATGACGAACTCGGACCATTTCTAACTATCAAAGACCGTCTGTTTTTTTTTTTTTTTTTTTCTTTAATATAAGGCAACTGGACAGTTTCGGTATTTACTCAAAGTAATTTTTAGCATTGAAACTTCCTTGGTAACGAGCAATGGAGAGCTGTTGATAGTATAAACATTGTGAGAAACGGCTCACTCTTTAGTACGTAGTTTTGAGAAAGAGGTATTTTCTCCCTCAAATATTAAGAAAACTCAGCTCATTTCAACCTGAAAACACACAAACTAATTTGTGCAACAAGGGCTGTTGCCTCTTTCACTATCCTACTACAACTTCAATTACCAATTGAGTTAACATTTTCAGAGCTTTGTTAATTATGTGCATGTTTTTGGATACACCTAGTGAGAATAATGGTCTTTGACAATTACCATGATGTGTCCAGTGCCTTTAAAGATAAATGCTATATGCAATTCAAACGCAAACAAATAAGGAACAGCACCCGTAACGTAATTGTAGTAGGCTAAATAAGATAAGCAGTTCCGTTTTCGAAGAGTTTACAATTATTATTGTAGCATACTTTCTTAAAAATGGATTGACTGAGAACTTCCAAAATAAAATAAAGTGTTAATTTGATAATAAAATAATGTAAATTTTTCAAAAGGTGGGCGTGGCACTTAAAACGATAATAAAACTATTAGGCCCTAACACAAGAAAATTATAATAAAATAATCTTATACAATTGTTTTGTAGGGAAGAGATATGGACGCTGTACCCAATTTTCATAAAATCATCTTGGCAATTTGTTTTGCAATATACAATACTTTTTTATATTATCCTTTACATTCGCCATAATCACCAGTTATCCAGTAACAAATCTGAGCGAATTTCAATGGAGTGATTCGCATGGCCACATTCTGTTCTTCCCGTATTCCAAAAGAGTTCACGTAGGATGTGAACCCACCGTATATACCGATGACTTTACGAGACCAAGTCGCCTGGTCTGGTTCCCACTGTCTCACGTAGATACCCGACCCAATGCTGGTTGGCGACCCGTCGCACTGTTGGTAGAATAGATGTTGCGTCCCACCGTTCACGGTGCAGAAACGATAGAACAGAGTTGGGTCGTCTGGGATGTCAAAAGACGCAAAGTGAACCATGGTACCGAGGGGTATGTTGCCGGTGTCGCCAATACCAACTTCAAGATGTTGGCGCTCCGGACTCCGTTTGAGCAGAATCACAGCGTAGTCTTTATCCAGAGGTAGAAGCTGATTGGATTTCTTATTGGTCCAATCGTATGGGAGATACACTTTAGAGGCTCGAATCCAGAAGAAAGCTTGAGCATTTGCGAGGTCCGGATCCTCGCCCGGGATCGGTTCACGCTCGCGTCTGAAACCCGCACGGATTTCTTTAACGTCTACGACGTAACGTTTTCCGTTATGGATGCAATGAGCAGACGTAAGGACGTACTGGGGCGCTATGAGGACCCCGCTACACCCGACAGAAAGCTTAACGGTTGCAGAGAAAGGGTACATCGTGACGTATTTCATGACATTTATCTCGAACCGTGAGTCTAACCCAAAGACGGCGCGTTTCCTGCGTCTCTTTGCCCCACCAGCAGCTTTCTGTTTTTGTTTCCTCACGGTATGCGTCCACCTGTTAATGTAATTCACCATTTTCTCTTGAACGCGAGGTCTAGTCAACGTTCTGGTGCCATTGGGGTAAAGAGTTTCAAACGCTAACATCTCTTCAGCCTCATCAACGGTGTAGTTCCTCTGAGATGCTACATCCGAAACCTCACACTCTGCATCACAATATAAACTTATCCCGTCTTGGTTTACTGTCTCTTTGTCTTGCTTTATCAAGTCCTCTTCGCTCCCTTCAACCTCCTCATCCAAGATGACGCTCTCAGCCTGGGCATTCTCTCCAGCCCCTTCTGGTTTAGGTAGCTTGAATCTATGCCATTTATCAGCAGCTGCATGCACTGATGAAGCAGATACCAGGCTAGCAAACATGGACAAGGATGCCACCAATACACATACCGCATGAATGTTTAACATCATGTTGCTGTTGTGGTAGAGCGAAGTGCGGTTGCCAAAACTTGCTCGTGTGAACGAACCACAGACCTAAGATAAGTTCGTCTATAGCTACCACAACCTCAAGTCTACTGCCTCATATACAGAATAACTTATGATCCATTCTCATAGATCTCGTTTTATATCACACCACTAAAGCTCAGGCGCAGTTTTTCAAGCCGACGCGTGTCTTTAGAATCGAGAGTAAATCTTGTTTATCCCAGGAAGCATTTCCCACAAAAACGCTGCCAAACTTCTCTCAAAATCAAAAGTGTGTAGAACTACATTTGGAGCACAGCCAGGTCTGCAATTAGCCTGTTTACAATTCACGCAGTGAGAGTTGACAGACTACAACCCAAGAAATCCCCGACTGCAAGAAAATTTAAGTGATTTCTTCCCGACTTGGCCCCGAACTTACGTTCACAAACGCTGACTGATCTGAGATGACGAGTTGGCCCCACTGATCTGAGGAACTCACGGCCACGCCCACTTGATTCATAAACAAAGTTCCGTGCATCGTGATTGGACGGCAGTTGCTATGACGTGTTTGACTGGATTTACATACGGTGACTTGGTGATGAATGTTTTACCCCTCCGCCATGTGTGTGAATACACGGCACACCTTGTCTGCAGGACCCTAGACTTGATGACAAGTCGTTAGTCGGTGTCTATGTTTGCCAGTGTTGCCACATTCTACGTTCATGCAACAGTCGCGATTATACATTCATGCAGCGTTCGCAGATAATTCCTTGCATGATCCGTCAGTGACTGACTAACACGAATTGGGATCGAAGGTGTGTGAACCGTCCCCGCAGCTGAATTGGGAAAGACACACGCCGCGGCACAACAATAACCGACTTGATTTCAAGACTAGCAGGACCCTGGAAAAGCTAGTGACCTCACGGGGTCACCATGGCCCAGATTTTCCGTTACTAATTCAAGGTGATATTTACTACACGAACTGCATGGCTGGTTTGTCTTGGACTGTACGGCAGTAACGGAAGGTTGATTTCAAACAAGGTTTCGGTTTGAGGTATTAATTGGACCATTGGTGTCTGCCTCTGCGCTACGGGGTGGTAGGGGGTGGAGAGGGAGGGGATGAAGGGGAGGGGGGATCAGAAGTGGAGGGGTTATCAAAAGAAGCAACCATCCCGTCACACTTTAAAAAATGTTGTAAGTATTGGTTTGATGGAGACTGTGTACATCTACTTGATGTGTAGATTGTGTTAGTGTTACCGAAAACCAATTGCCTCACCTCACAGTGCCATTAATTTTTCTTGCACATTATTATGGAGGAAGACGACTTTCTCCAGGCACATCATCCAATAATCTCTCAATAATAAGAGCTTTGAGCTAGCTACCTGCGTCTTAGAGAATTGTATAAAAAGTGCGTGTTAAACATCACTTTTGTACAAATACATTCACCAATTATGGAAATATCAACACTTTACTATCACAAATAATGCAATAAACTTCCGTAGACAGATCTTAATCAAATAATAATTAACAATGATAATATTATTTCACGATAGGCGTAGAATGTTGAATAGTAGAGCCCCATGCTGGGACTACCCAACTTGATCAAACTTTTGAGTTTACACACATATGCCCCCGAATTATTAAAGTCAATCGCTTGGGTTTTTGGCTGGAGGCGTTTTTTAGGTCTGGCCATGACGGTCTGGTTTTTGACACTGTTACATTTTTTGGTGATAAACGAAGAGTGGTCGGAAGAAAATTTGGAAGGAAGTAGTTTTATTTGTTCTTCTCCCTCTCTCTCTGTATTTATTGCATTTTGGGGTGTTCCAATCTCTGCATGTATTGGGCTACTTCTCCTGTATTTTTTTTCTTATTTTTGTGTTTTTTTTCTTCCTTTTTTTTCCCCGTTTACAATTAGCAACGTTTTGATGTCCTTAGTGCAGGTCCCTACCGCACCGGGTGCTTCCGATTTTATCAATGTTTCCATTTTGTAAATTTTTGAACAATAATTATTCCCCTTTTTTTGCTGTTTTATGAAACAGTATTTTGTTTCAATGAAACAGTATATTTTTTCCTCGTACTTCAAGGAGGCAATTGAGGCGATCGCTCCCATGTCCCCAGGGCTCAATTTCATAGAGCTAAGCACAAACATTTGCTTAGCATGAAATTTCTTCCTTGATAAAAACAAGATTACCAACCAGATTTCCATTTGTTGCATATTGCTTGATACTGGTATTTCAGCTGCTGTTGGCTTATCCTGAAAAACACGTGGACATTTGGTTGGTAATTCTGTTTTTATCGAGGCAGACATTTAATGCTAAAAAGATTTGTGTGTTAAGCAGCTCTATACAATTGGGTCCTGGTAATTGCCTTGGTGCCCTTGAAATGTTCCAGTAGAAATTTACAATTTCCTCATAGGGTGCCCTTTACAAGTACCAAGGAGAAAATGCATTGGTGTTTTGCACTTTCAAAAGAACAAGGCACATACTTCTACTTTAATATTTCACAAAAGGTTAACTTTTTTCCCCCTTTTTTTTTTTATTACCTAAGCTCAGTTTAACGATTATTGTTCATTATTGGGCTTTGTTTTATGAATACAATAATACAAAAACTATGCATAACAATCCATGCATGCAAATTACTTTTTGGTTTATTGTTTTTTTTTATAATCTTCTTAATAACAATAATTAACAATTTTATTATTGAAAATACAAACACTTTGCCCAGCACATTTAAGGGTAATGTCCATAAAATGTGACTTTCGGTTAAAAATCTATTTAAATGTCGAGAGCAGCCTTTTTTACGTTAGTCTTGTCGCATACAAGCATCATCAACAACCTTAAAAACACAATCCGAAGCAAGATATTCAAAAAGCAGTATGTTTCTCGTCAACCTCGTACCCCTGCTTCTGCTAGTCGGTGTGTTGACTCAATCAGGAGTAGATGCAGATGAACAACTGGGGGAACAAGCGAATAATCTTCGAGGTGAATATTAGTATATAGATTCTCTATTTTTCATTTTGAGCAAGATACCTGACTTGAATTGCTTCGTTTCACACATTGGTGAAACTGGGTCATATTGTGTGAGAAAAAAGCCTTGGGAGCGTTACGTTGCCCACAGCAGGCTGTACTGAGAAAACGGGATGTTATTGGCCCAATGACCAAGGCACTTAAAGGCAGAGTTGGTTTTTACTCAAAATAATAATCATCATAAAACCTTTCTTGGTGACAAGTAATGGGGAGAGGTTGATAGTATGAAACATTGTGAGAAACGGCTTCCTCTGAAGTGCTATAGTTTTCGAGAAAGAAGTAATTTTCCACGAATTTGATTTCGAGACCTCAGATTTAGAACTTGAGGTCTCGAAATCAACCATCTAAACGCACACAACTTCGTGTGACAAAGGTGTTTTTTACTTTCATTATTATCTCGCAAGTTCGATGACCGATTGAGCTCAAATTTTCACAGGTTTGTTATTTAATGCATATGTTGAGATACACCTACTGTGAAGGCTAGTCTTTGACAATTACCAGTAGTGTCCACTGCCTTTAAATGGACAGCGCATCAATACGGTTGTTGTAAAAATTAATGCACCATTTAAGAACTTGTTCTTATTATTACTAAACAATTGAAACTTTTGTTATCTCCAGATACGGTGAAATCCTTCTACGACAAGTTTATCGAGTACAGCATCAATGATGATACGGATGCCCTGATAGGTTTACATGACGAAAAATGCAGTATACTGATTGACGGTTTGCCACCCACTACTGGAGTTGACGGTAGGGGGCGCACTTCTTTTTTTTTTCTCTGATCCACAACCATAAAAATAAAACACTGTATCAAAAATACAAACAAATTTATTCGTAATTGTTGCCGTTCAATGTGCAGTTGTTAACTTTCATGGAACAGTGTGTTGCTAAGCTACCATTAACTCTTTGCAAGAATATTCTTTTCTTAACCGTCGTTATTAATTACATTTTTTTTTTTTTTGGGTTAGAAATACGATCTTTGTTGAAGCTGATACCCGAGAGAGCCGTTCACATTGAGCCCACCTATTGGGATGTAAAGGCGATGGATAGCAATGCAGAGTATGTGTACGTCACGGTGCATCTCGATTATTTCAATGAAGCGGGTGAAATAATCATAGCTACAAAGTAAGTATTTCATTCATTCATTCATTTTCTTAAAAATGAAAAAAAAATGACAGCACAAAGCAGAGTTATGTGGCATTACAATAAATATTGATAAAAATTGCGCAGATAAAAGACAAAGATGACAATAAATTGAAATATAAGTTTGATAAACCACTGAGAGGGCATTATTAAAAATGCACAGGGTGTTGTGGGTTAGGGGAGTTAGGGTTATGGTTATGGTGAGATGTTAGGGTTGTGCTATAGACCGTTCAATTTATGGTATACTGGCATGGCCGGCCGATTGGTAGCAAAAAAATCAATCGTGTTCAACACAAATTGTGACAACATTTCAACATTTTCTGCTAAGACTCGCGAGCTGAAATATCTCTTATGATTTGTTGATTTGTTTCCAACAAATTCCACCACATTTTTGAATTATATAGTTTTGTAACATTTTTTACAAACTATGGCTATCTGTTTTTGTTTTGCATGAACGGCCTTTATAGTTCTCCAGCCTAGGTTGGCAAAATATCGGCCTATGACCCCCCCAACCCCACCCCAAATACGGCGAACTGTGTCCAAACCTCTTTTGACAGCGCCCTCTTTTGAATAAATTCCCATAATATGGAGGACAACCGATGTTGCAAAGATTATGTTGGGTAAGGCTAAAATATACAGGCTCATATTTATTTTGATTTTTTTTTTCAAAATGTTTCTTAATCTGTGTTTTTTCTGTATTATTTTTATTTGACAGTGGAATAAATATCCTAAGGAAGAATCCAGATGGATACAAGTTTTACATCGTGATAATCAACAGACATAATCAACAATTAGCTTAGTGTAGCGACGTATACACTTTAAACTCATACCGTAAAGGTACAGGCCTACCTCAGCTGAGGTCTCGAATTCAATTCAAATATTTTTGTGAGAAAATACTTCTTTCTTAAAAACTAAGTTAATACGTGTACTTCAGAGGGAGCCGTTTCTCACAATGTTTTATGCTATCGCCAGCTCTCCGTTGCTCGTTACCAAGTAAGTTTTTATGCTAACAATCATTTTGTGTAATTACCAATAATGTCCATCGGTGCATTTAACATCACACTACAGTTATAGATAATAAAATCACAGAGTTGGACCGCCCTCAAAATACTTCCCTTTTTAATAACTGCTTTATAACGTTACTAATATTTCAATAATGATCATCATTATATAAAGTTAACATACCCAAACACATCATTATACTATCTCCTCCACACTCTCTGCGAACGTTCGAAATGTTTGAAAATGGGGACGACTTCTTCCTAAACATGAATAAATAAATAAACTAAACAAAGCATTGTGAAATACTGTGTTCAAGTCCAGTGTGTGTGATAATTCTTTATCATTGTAATAATAATAATAGTATCGAAGTCTGCTATAGCGCACGTATCTACCAAGCAAGGTACTCAAGGCGCTGAGTATAAATACATTTACAGAAAGATGGGTTATTAAAGTTGTGAATTATTTGGCAAAATAATAGAGCACCTTATAAGGGTTTAATTCAATTCAATTCAATTCAATTCTTTATTCATCATGCCCAGCATGAAAATCACGTTCTCGATTTGCACATTAACATAAAGTATACAAGGTGCTACGGTGCATACAGCAGCCACAGCCAGGTACACCGGGGTGAACCCCTTCTCTTTTGGATATAAGTGCACTGGGTTCTTTTACGTGCGTTACACAACACATGAGACCAACGGCTTTACGCCCCATCCGAAGGACGAAGAAATGGTTAAGTGCCTTGCTTAAGGACACAAGTGTCACGATGGGGGGGGGGGGGATTCGAACCCACATTATGCTGATCAGAAACACCAGAGTTTGAATTCATTGGCGTTGCCTTATTTGCCATACCTGCAATGTATGTAAAATAAAATGATGTTCTTTTCCATAACCGCAGTACTTCGAAGTGGAATGTTTCTCAAAATGCATTTCACTATCCAAACTGCTGTAATGCTTACCACGTAGGTTTTTAATGACATTGATTTACAAACCCACTACCAAACGTATACAGAGCCCTTTTCACCTTTTTTAAAGACAGTGGACACTATTGGTAATTGTCAAAGAATAGTCTTAACAGTTGGTGTATCTCAACATATGCATAAACCAACTAACATGTGAAAGTTTGAGCTCAATCGGTCGTCGAAGTTGCGAGATAATAATGAAATAAAAAACACCCTTGTCACACGAAGTTGTGTGCTTTCAGATGCTTGATTTCGAGCCCTCATCAAGTTCTAAATCTGAGGTCTCGAAATCAAATTTGTGGAAAATTATTTATTTAATTTATTTTATTTTAATTCTTCGGACAAAAAAAGCAAAACAATAAAACAAGCACAGGCCGTCCAGGGAAGGGCAAAAGGCTAAAAACTGTCATCAAAAAAGATGTGCTCTCCCAGACCTAGCTCATAAAAAATACACATTATATATACTATACATTAAACATTATCAAATTACTTCTTTCTCAAAAACTACACCACTTCAGAGGGAGCCGTTTCTCACAATGTTTTATTCTGTCAGCCTCCCCCATTACTCGTAATCAAGAAAGGTTTTATGCTGATAATTATTTTGAGTAATTACCAATAGTGTCCACTGTCTTTAAGCCTAATAAAACAAAACAATTATAATAAATAATTGGATGCGTAATTTGATCGATGGCGATTACGTGTTAATTTTCGCTAGAAAGTTTTTTTTTTTTTTTTTTTTTGACTCATGTGCATTGCCCGTAAATTAATTTGTTTTTCAGATACAAGAATCTTTATAAATATTTGGGTTTTACCCATAAACACCGATGCGTGATAGCACTTTATACTCTCGAGTTCTGTGGAAAAAACCCATATCACAGGCATATTGCTCAGGTGTGATTCGAACCCACGATATTTGCAATGCTAGAGCAGTGTCATACTATACCGAAATTGCCCGGTAGGTAGAGGCAGTTCAAATCCTATTAGCAGCGGGTACTGCAACGATTTGGGTCTAACCTAATGAAGTATTTTTTACCCACGATGCAAAATGTCCATATATATTATTAAACATATTTGTTTAAGCCACACACAAGTTTAGATTAGTCTACAGCTACCAAAACCTCAAGTCTACTGCCTCATATACAGAATAACTTCGGATCCATTCTCATAGATCTCGTTTTATATCACATCACTAAAGCTCCAGACGATCTACAGGTTCAGTTTTTCAAGCCGTGTCTTTAGAATCGAGAATAAATCTTGTTTATCTCAGGAAGCATTTCCCACAAAAAAAGCTGCCAAACTTCTCTGAAAATCAAAAGTTTTAAGAACTACATTTGGAGCACATCCAGGTCTGCATATAGCCCGTTTACAATTCACGCAGTGATAGTTGACGGTCTACAACCCGAGTAATCCCCGACTGCATGAAAACTTAAGTGATTTCTTCCCGACTTGGCCCCGAACGTACAACACAAACGCTGACTGATCTACGATAAAGATTTGGCCGACTGATATTAGGCATTCACGGACACGCCCACTTGTTTCTTAAAAAAGTTCCATGCATAGTGATTGGACGGCAGTTGCTATGACGTATTTGACTGGATTTACATACGGTGACTTAGTGATGGATGTTTACCCCCTCAGCGTCCTGTGTGTTTCCTGGTGGATTTTCCCCAAATTACGATTCAGATTCAGATCCCAAGTCTGTGTGATGTGTGAAGATTAGTCCTTAATACTCCACGGAGGCAACGAAGGCGATTGCCTCCATGCCCCATGGGTGCCCTTGAAATGCTCCAGTAGAAACATACTATTACCTCATGGTGCCCTTTACCAAGGAGAATATGCCTTGGTGTCATTGCCCTTTCAAAAACGAAGCATACAGGACTAGCAGAGTAGGCGTATTTTTCTACTATGTCACGAAGCTTGATAATTCTTTTATTTTCTTGTTTTACCTAATGATTTAATCATTCTCAATTATGAGTTTATAGTTAATTTGTTAGGGATTATGCGCTAATTATGGCTCGAGCATACAGTTTGTTATTTTGTGTGAGTACTACAAAAGACAATCACACTATGCAAACTACTTTGTGCTAATTGTTTTTTAAATAATCTTCTTATTAACAATCATTAACAATAGTTAAAATAGGAGAGCTCTGCCCAGCATATTCTTGGGGTAATTACTGTCCATAAAATGTGCCTTTCGTTTGAAAATCTATTTAAATGTTGGGAGTGCAGCCTTTTTACGTTAGTCTTGTCGCATACAAGCATCATCAACAACCTTACTAACATTATCTTCGTCTACAACACAAAACGGAGCAAGATTCAAAGGCAGTATGTTTCTCGTCAACCTCGTGCCCCTGCTTCTGCTAGTCGGTGTGTTGACTCAATCAGGAGTAGATGCAGATGAACAACTAGGGGAACAAGCGAATAATCTTCGAGGTGAATATTAGTATATAGATTATCTATTTTTCATTTTGAGCAAGGTACCTGACTTGAATTGCTTCGTTTCACACATTGGTGAAACTGGGTCATATTGTGTAAGAAAAAAGCCTTGGGAGCGTTACGTTGCCCACAGCAGGCTGTACTGAGAAAACGGGATGTTATTGGCCCAATGACCAAGGCACTTAAAGGCAGAGTTGGTTTTTACTCAAAATAATAATCATCATAAAACCTTTCTTGGTGACAAGTAATGGGGAGAGGTTGATAGTATGAAACATTGTGAGAAACGGCTTCCTCTGAAGTGCTATAGTTTTCGAGAAAGAAGTAATTTTCCACGAATTTGATTTCGAGACCTCAGATTTAGAACTTGAGGTCTCGAAATCAACCATCTAAACGCACACAACTTCGTGTGACAAAGGTGTTTTTTACTTTCATTGTTATCTCGCAAGTTCGATGACCGATTGAGCTCAAATTTTCACAGGTTTGTTATTTAATGCATATGTTGAGATACACCTACTGTGAAGGCTTTGACAATTACCAATAGTGTCCTCTGCCTTTAAATGGACAGCGCATCAATACGGTTGTTGTAAAAATTAATGCACCATTTAAGAACTTGTTCTTATTATTACTAAACAATTGAAACTTTTTTTATCGCCAGATACGGTGAAATCCTTGTATGACAAGTTTATCGAGTACAGCATCAATGATGATACGGATGCCCTGATAGGTTTACATGACGAAAAATGCAGTATACTGATTGACGGTTTGCCACCCACTACTGGAGTTGACGGTAGGGGGCGCACTTCCTTTTTTTCTCTGATCCACAAATACAAACAAATTTATTCGTAATTGTTGCCGTTCAATGTGCAGTTGTTAACTTTCAGGGAACAGTGTGTTGCTAAGCTACCATTAACTCTTTGCAAGAATGTTCTTTTCTTAACCGTCGTTATTAATTACATTTTTATTTTTTTTTTTTGGTTAGAAATACGATCTTTGTTGAAGCTGATACCCGAGAGAGCCGTTCACATTGAGCCCACCTATTGGGATGTAAAGGCGATGGATAGCAATGCAGAGTATGTGTACCTCACGGTGCATCTCGATTATTTCAATGAAGCGGGTGAAATAATCATAGCTACAAAGTAAGTATTTCATTCATTCATTCATTTTCTTAAAAATGAAAAAAAAAAATGACAGCACAAAGCAGAGTTATGTGGCATTACAATAAATATTGATAAAAATTGCGCAGATAAAAGACAAAGATGACAATAAATTGAAATATAAGTTTAATAAACCACTGAGAGGGCATTATTAAAAATGCACAGGGTGTTGTGGGTTAGGGGAGTTAGGGTTATGGTGAGATGTTAGGGTTGTGCTATAGACCGTTCAATTTATGGTATACTGGCATGGCCGGCCGATTGGTAGCAAAACAATCAATCGTGTTCAACACAAATTGTGACAACATTTCAACATTTTCTGCTAAGACTCGCGAGCTGAAATATCTCTTATGAGTTGTTGATTTGTTTCCAACAAATCCCACCACATTTTTTAATTATATAGTTTTGTAACATTTTTTACAAACTATGGCTATCTGTTTTTGTTTTGCATGAACGGCCTTTATAGTTCTCCAGCCTAGGTTGGCAAAATATCGCCCTATGACCCCCCCCCCAACCCCACCCCCCCCCCAACCCCACCCCCCCCCCCCCCCCCCCCCCCAATACGGCGAACTGTGTCCAAACCTCTTTTGACAGCGCCCTCTTTTGAATAAATTCCCATAATATGGAGGACAACCGATGTTGCAAAGATTATGTTGGGTAAGGCTAAAATATACAGGCTCATATTTATTTTGATTTTTTTTTTCAAAATGTTTCTTAATTTGTGTTTTTTCTGTATTTTTTTATTTGACAGTGGAATAAATATCCTAAGGAAGAATCCAGATGGATACAAGGTTTACATCGTGATAATCAACAGACATAATCAACAATTAGCTTAGTGTAGCGACGTATACACTTTAAACTCATACCGTAAAGGTACAGGCCTACCTCAGCTGAGGTCTCGAATTCAATTAAAATATTTTTGTGAGGAAATACTTCTTTCTTAAAAACTAAGTTAATACGTGTACTTCAGAGGGAGCCGTTTCTCACAATGTTTTATGCTATCGCCAGCTCTCCGTTGCTCGTTACCAAGTAAGTTTTTATGCTAACAATCATTTTGTGTAATTACCAATAATGTCCATCGGTGCATTTAACATCACACTACAGTTATAGATAATAAAATCACAGAGTTGGACCGCCCTCAAAATACTTCCCTTTTTAATAACTGCTTTATAACGTTACTAATATTTCAATAATGATCATCATTACATAAAGTTAACATACCCAAACACATCATTATACTATCTTCTCCACACTCTCTGCGAACGTTCGAAATGTTTGAAAATGGGGACGACTTCTTCCTAAACATGAATAAATAAATAAACCAAACAAAGCATTGTCAAATACTGTGTTCAAGTCCAGTGTGTGTGATAATTCTTTATCATTATAATAATAATAGTATCGAAGTCTGCTATAGCGCACGTATCTACCAAGCAATGTACTCAAGGCGCTGAGTAAAAATACATTTACAGAAAGATGGGTTATTAAAGTTGTGAATTATTTGGCCAAATAATAGAGCACCTTATAAGGGTTTAATTCAATTCAATTAAATTCAATTCTTTATTCATCATGCCCAGCATGAAAATCACGTTCTCGATTTGCACATTAACATACAGTATACAAGGTGCTACGGTGCATACAGCAGCCACAGCCAGGAACACCGGGGTGAACCCCTTCTCTTTTGGATAAGTGCACTGGGTTCTTTTACGTGCGTTACACAACACATGAGACCAACGGCTTTAACGCCCCATCCGAAGGACGAACAAATGGTTAAGTGCCTTGCTTAAGGACACAAGTGTCACGATGGGGGGGGGGGGATTCGAACCCACATTCTGCTGATCAGATACACCAGAGTTTGAATTCATTGGCGTTGCCTTATTTGCCATACCTGCAATGTAAACTGCTCACAAAAAGTAAGGAAACTTTTTTCAATCCAGTATATTTGTTATTATTTATTACTCTCTTTGTATGTGGTATATATCAATGCAAAGCTGAACTGTTCCTCTTTAAAATGATACCATATTTGCAATGATTACATGTTGCTGAACTTGGCTACACGAATAACAATGAGGCAAAGTCACAAACCAAATGTGCCAAAATTACCGTTGTCTGTGCTAAATGGTCAATAGGTAATGCTCAATTAGTCAAACCGATCAAGCTTTTCAGAACCATTAATGGTTTACACAAAGATTTGCACCAGTGAGCTCATCAGAAACAATTAACCCTCATCTCTTGAAAAACACCTTGTTTGATGGGTATTTGCAAGGCGATATTCTACAGCCGATTGCAGTCCCATACTTGCAGACTCTTAGACCAAAATGCCATCTTTCAAGATGACAACGCTCGCCCCCATCGAGCCCGACTGGTGACTGACTATACCTGAACAATGTTGGGGTGCGCCGGATGGATTGGCCCGCTAACAGTCCAGACCTGAATTCCATGGAACATCTGTGGGACCAGCTTGGCCTCGCTGTCCGCGACAGAACCACCAACACATCAACTGTGGCTGACCTAACCAGGTTCCTTAATGAAGAATGGAACGCCATCCCTCATCATCAGCGCATCAAAATACTTTTGTGCAGCATGAGACGAAGGTGCCAGGCTGCCATCAACGCCTTCGGATCATCCACTCGTTGCTGTACTTTTTGTATCAGTAAAGTGTATTAAGATCACTAAGTTGTCTTGCTCTATACCAAACTTCTTGTCTCAATAAAGTGGATTAAGATCAGTAAGATGTCTTGCTTGTTTGAATTACAGTGTCAATTTGATTGTTCGTACAGTAACACACAAAATTGCTAATTTTGGCACATTTGATTTGTGACTTTGTCTCATTCTCATTAACGTGGTCAAGTCCAGCAACATGTAAACATTGCAATTGTGGTATCATTTTGAAGAGGAACAGTTCAGCTTTGCAATGATATATACCATATACAAAGAGAGTATTAAATAATAACAAATATACTGGGTTGAAAAAAGTTTCCTTACTTTTGGTGAGCAGTTTATGTAAAATAAAATGATGTTCTTTTCCATAACCGCAGTACTTCGAAGTGGAATGTTTCTCAAAATGCATTTCACTATATCCAAACTGCTGTAATGCTTACCACGTAGGTTTTACTGACATTGATTTTCAAACCCATTACCAAACGTATCAGACCTTTTGTTATTGATTTGTTTTTTTGCAGCCCAATAAAAAAAAAACAATTGGGGGGGGGGGATTTTAGGCCCCCATATATCGTGAAGATTATGAGCATGCTCTGCAGCATTTTAGACATGCTCTAAAAATGTGCACAACGTAATTTTGACTTCACCCAGGTTGTTAATCTATAAACCCATTATGGTCATCCCCAAGTCCTTTTAGAGGGTTTGTAGATGTTTTTAACCATACTTATTAAAATATGACAATTTGTTTTATGTTATGTTGCTAATTGTTTTTTCTAAATGTTGTCCCAATACATAATGCATACTGTACTGCATGAGCACTACTACTATACTGCAACAAAAACTTGGGTGCTCAAAGTTACACCATTGGTTGTCTTCACATGATAGATACGGAACAAAGAATCAAAATTAACATTAAGGTTTAAAGAAGTTAGTGTTATTTTAACACCCTTGGTGTTCATTTTTTTATTATTTTTATTATGAAGGGACAAGACCGTTGTGTTACTTTTTTGCAGTGCATTATTATAGTATTCGTAGGTTATAATAATATAAATACAGAAGTCTTGTATAGCGTATCTACCAAACAAGGTACTCAAGACACTCAGTATATACAAAATTTCAGAACTAGGGTATTGCAGTGATGATTTTTAGACCCAATTATGAAGCACCTTATAAGGGTTTACAAGGTGCTACGGCGCATACGGCAGCCACAGCCAGGAAACACCGGGTCGAACCCCCTCTCTTTTCGATAAGTGCACTGGGTTCTTTTACATGGGTTACACAACACATGGGACCAATGGCTTTACGTCCCATCCGAAGGACGAAGCAATGGTTAAGTGTCTTGCTTAAGGACACAAATGTCACGGCTTGGGATTCGAACCCACGCTCTGCTGATCAGAAACACCAGAGTTTTTAATTCGGTGCACTTAACCGCTCGGCCACAACACTTCCAAGGAAATGTGGGATATATATAAAAAGCCTTTAACCCACAACTTCAAATCCCAAGACCTTTCAGAACAGAAGAACCACACGCGAATGTCAATAATTTTTGGTGATTTCTAGATGCAATCGTGACCGTGTTTGATAAGATGGTCGAGTACAGCCTGAAGGATGATACACAGTCCCTCATGACGATGTCGTATGCTATGTAGATCTCGTTTTGAAGTCCATAATCCAGTTTACGGCTGGGTCCTCAGCCAGGTGAAGGGCTTTGATGCCACCATCAAGGTGAGAGAGTGGGCAGTCATCTATCATGTGGCGCATCGTCTGTGGTTCTCCACAATCACAAAGCGGAGATGCAAGGTAGCCCCACTTGTGTAGGCTGCTGCGGCACGGCCCTGCGTCTGTACGAAACCGGTTTAAGACGCACCAATGGCCGCGCGGGAGGTCCATTCCCGGAAGTTGGATGGTGGGGTCAGCGACCAGGAACTTGTGGGGGACGTTGGTGTGGTCTCGCCACCGTGTGCGCCATAGATCTTCTGCTGTCGCTGCACTGTCCGGGACATTGGACCAGATTGGGTTTCTAGACTTAAGTCTAGGCCTAGGGTGGAAGTCAAGGTCTCTGAGGAGAGGGAGCTCAGGGTTGGATCGGATCTTACAGACCAGCCTAGATGTGGCTACCTCTCTTCGGATGTCTGGAGGGGCAATGTTGCTCAGGACTGGGAGCCAGTCTGTCTTTGTACTGCGAACGGCGCCAGTGATGGTTCTCATGGTGTTGTTGAGTTGGACGTCGACAAGGCCGGTGTGGACAGAATTCCTCCAGACTGGAGCACAGTACTCAGCCACTGAGTAGCAGAGGGCTATAGCAGATGAGCGGAGTGTCCTTGTCTTAGCTCCCCAGGTTGTACCACCGAGCATGTGGATCAAGTTGTTTCTGGTCTGGATTTTGGCAGCTACTTTCTGGAGGTGAGGTTTGAAGGTGAGTGTACGGTCCAGGGTGACGCCAAGGTAAGTCGGTTTGGGGGCGTGGCTCAAACGTTTTCCGTTGAGAAAGATGTCTAGCTCTTGTTGGCTTTTTGCATTGTGCAGGTGAAAGACACTGGATACTGTTTTAGCCACACTGGGCTGAAGTCGCCAGCGTTTACAGTATTCACTGATCTTTGCTATGTCATCATTGATAGTGGTGCCGAGGTCTTCAAACGTTCTTGCTTGGTGGGCGAGGCAGATATCATCAGCACAGATGAACTTTCGGCACATAGTGGCTGGGAGGTCACTTGTGTACAGGTTGAACAGGGTGGGTGCCAGTACTGATCCTTGTGGCAAGCCGTTCTTCTGCATTCTCCATGAGCTACAAGTGTCTCCCATATGGACACGAAACCGTCGTTGTTGCAACAGCAGTTCAACTATGTCAACGGCCCAGCGTGGTAGTACTTTGGAGATTTTGACTAGCAGACCTTTGTGCCACACAGTGTCATATGCAGCAGTTAGATCCAGGAAGACGGCGCCAGTCTTTAGGCCTTGCTGGTATCCGTTTTATAGTCCCTCATAAAACTGTTTCATCAAAACGCAACAATCATGATGGGTGGATTGCCGCCTGTCATTGGACATGAAGGTAATTAACCGTTTCTCCTTTTTTTTTCTTTTTCCTTTTTTTTTTTGAATTTTTTTATATTCATACTTGATTTGTAGTTCAAAGATTAATTAATATGTAAAACAAATAACTAATAATATTTGCATTTACGTATTGATGTTCAAACATTCTAAAATATGCATCCCTGTGGATACACTTCTTTCCATTGTTCAGGTACTTAAGATTTTCCCGTAGACTCTGTGCACCTAATTGCTTGTGGTACATCCCGGTCTTGAGAACTTCCCTATGGAGTCATTTTATTTCTCCCTCATTTGTTTTTTCCCATAAGGTACCGAGTATGGGAATAGTGTTGGCTCTTTTAAACGAAAAAAAAAAAAAAAAATTAATTATTGCTTAATATTTTCACTGTATTTTTTGGGTTGTCTAGTTGTTATTGTTTGGTTAATATATGTTTTCGTTTTTATTTCGGTAGAAATACGAACTTTGCTGGAGATCTTACCCGAAAAAGCCTCCGACATCAAATGCATCCTTAAAGTGATGGAGCCAATGGATGAAAGCGCAGACTTTGTGTACGTCGCAATTCACTTTGAATTCTACAACGAATTGGGAGAAAAATACATGGATGGGAAGTAAGTAGGAGCCAACTAATATAAAACCATCCCTGCATCCATATACTAAGACCTACAGACTAATCCGACGCGCACCGGGCGCGCAAGTTAGTGTTGGGCACCGCGCGTCATTTGCTGCGGTGTCTTCAACGCCTAGATTGTGCACACAAAGACACCGCAGTTGGTGATTTTCAATAGAGGGCGCTACCAATTTTGATTCGTCGGATTGGTCTATAGACTTGACTCAAGTCCCAAATCCCGTGCCATCGCCAGAAAACTGCATTCCCCAACCAAATCCGCATTCTCGTGACAACATTTGACTTGCTAGCTATGTAGTTGGCGCAATATATATTTAAAAAAGGGACCTCCCACACGAGAACGGGGCTTGAATCAAGTCTAACTTGGACCGTACTTGGTAAACAACTTACAGACCATGCGAACGTTTTTTAAAATAAGTGTGACCTAGTGCATTCTTTGGGTATTCTGGCAGGCAAGATACTGCATTGGTCATAATTGGGAAAGTTTACACTTTGTGTCATAATTTCCACATAAATCCAAGAATTATGAACGTAAAAGCTGGACAAGTTTTGAGATGTGTCCCATTCCATCATATCAAAAATTGATAAGAATTAGACAGTGCAATCTCCATAAAATATAAGATTTTATGTTTTCTTCCATATAGGCTGTGTACAAATCGTGCCTGCAAGAAGTCCAGGCTCTGTGTCTCTTTTGTGATGTGACGTCACATGTCACATCATCTATACAGTCAAAGTTAAACAGACAATTACTACTCAACTGATGAGGAGCTTTAATTTGAATGGTAGGGATTATGCGCTTATGGTTGCCATAAACCCGTCGTTCATGCGGGTTTCTGGCTTAATAGAAATTTCACTAGGAATTATTGTCCGAGAACTAAAATTTGATTGACGGGTGAAGTTATGTTTAAAAATACTGAGTAGAGCCGTTTGCGTTACAAGTGACTTATCGCATACAAGCATCGTTATCAACCGTGGAGATATCGTAATTCTTTCCTGACGCATTCACACGCAAGAATAAAAAACAGGATGTTTCTCGTCAACCTTGTACCCCTGCTTCTGGTGTTCGGTGTGTTGACTCAATCTGGGGTTGATGCAACTGAACATCTTGAGGAAGATCAGAGTGATCTTCGAGGTAAATATTTCAAGAATATCTTGATTTTACTTTAGTTGTAGAGTGTGACAAGAAGCAATTATATTTAAACCTTTCCATATCTTGTTTGCACCATGCAAAGTTTTTCCTACTTATTCTGATTTTTTTTTATATACAAATAAAACTACAAAACATATTGGTTTTTTTTATATTTGCAGAAGTGGTTGTGTCATTGTTTGATAAGTTTATAAACGCAAGCCTCAGCGGTGACACGGATGCGGTTGTGAGCCTTCACGACAAAGATGCTAAGATATTAATAGATGGCTTTCCTCCGGTTATTGGACTTGACGGTAGGCCCATACCTATCTATTTACATGATTTCTACATCATTGCATTGTATTGGCACTGGAAACCATTGGTAATTGCTCAAAACAGATGTTAGCACAAAACTTACTTGGTAATGAGGAATGAGGAGCTGTTGATAGTGTAAACGATGTGAGAAACGGCTCCCTCTAAAGTAACGTTGTTTTTTATCACGAATTGTTTTCTCACTAAAATGTTTGAGTTGACCTCATCAGCTGCGGTCTCGAATTCAAGGCATCTGGAAGCACACAACTTGTGCAACAAGGGTGTTTGTTTCCCTTCATTATTATTTCGCAACTTCGACTACCAATTGAGTTCATAGGTTTACTTTCATAGGTTTGTTAAGGTATGCATAAGTTGAGATAAACCAAGTAAGAAAACTGGTCTTTGACAATTAGCAAAGGTGTCCAGTGCCTTTAAATCTTGAATCTTGTATTGGTCTACTCTCCTGAAAACATTGATGCTGTCTTGGAGAGGGTGCGTTGCAAAATCCATTTGTGCTCTGTGCGTGTACTGTCAACATTTGTTTTGTTTATTTGATGTTTATGATTTATTTGGGTAGAGATACGCACTCTGGTGGAGCTCCTACCCGAAAGAGCCGCTGAAGAAAAGTTTACCATCAAAGAGTTGTGGCCAATGGATAAAGACGAAAACTATTTGTACATCCGTTATCACTTTGATTATTTCAACAAGTCCGGTGAGAACTACCTCGATGCGAGGTAAGTGATAATAATAACAATAATAATAATAATAATAACAACAACAACAATAATAATAGTAACCAGTTTTTATAATCACCTTTCTTAAGGGCGTCTCAAAGCACTTCTTGCATTGTTACCCCTGGTCATGCACTCCTTAAATCATCTCAGCTTTCGAGGAAGTATACAACCTGTAACAAATACAAATCAATCACAAGAACAGTAATTACAAGAATCGATCACAAGAACCATCTCTGTCACAGGTACCCATTTACCCGGCCCCTGGGTGGAGAGAAGCAAGTGCATAGTTAAGTGTTTTGCTCAGGGACACACAAGGGTCACGACCGGGAATTGAAAAAAATTAAATATAAAAAAAGGCCGCTTAGTGCCATCTTAAAGGGTATATATGTATTTTTTCCTAACAAAAAACACAAAGTCCACAGACTTACACAGTTTAAAAATTATGAAAGTAGAAAGCTTCTCTTGAAATTTTACTTACTGAGGTGCTGTAGTTTTTGAGAAATGAGTAAAAGTAATAATTTTCTTCTCAGTTTTAGCATGTAAAAACGTGTTAACAAGTTATGCTATGGTTTTGGTATAATATCATAACTGGTTAAGGGGATTTTACATGCTAAAATAATTTGGGTCTCATTAGACCAAAACTATTTTGTGACTTGTTTTACTCATTTCTCAAAAACTTCATCACCTCAGTAAGTAATATTTGAAGGGAAGCTTTCCACATCATTATCTTCAAACACTGTAAGTTTAATGTAAATCTATGGACATTTTGAAACCTTTAAAGAGTGTGTTTTATTTTCTATCATTTAAACAACAAAATAATAATAATGTTTTGAACTAGTACACACTGCTAACAGACATAAGGCCAACAATAAAGAAAACAGTTTAGCGTCCTCACCCGCTTCTTTTTTAGAGACCGGCACTTTTTTTGTTCACGGAAAAAGGGTAAATTTCAACGATCTCAGTCGATTGTTGTTGCTTGTAAATATTTATTTATTTATTTATTTCATTTTAAATCTTCGGACATAATTCTTTGTTGGCAGGGGCCGTCCAGGGTAAGGCAAAAGTTTTAAAAACTGTCATCAAAGCGATGTGCCCTCCCAGACCCCTCCAACAAAAAACATAAACGTTTATAAAACTACAGAAAATAAAAGCATGAATTAAAAAATAAGTAGATAATAACATACAAAAGTACAAAACGCTACATTAAATTAAAAAAATCCCAGCCGGTTGGTTGTCTGTAAAAAATGTGTCGGCGGTCATAAAAAAAATAGCCATATTCCCTTTTTTTTCAAAAAAGGGCTAGACGGCTAAATCTGTTTCTGTTTGAATTTGGCATAACCAAACATCTTATCTGTTAAATTTCACAGTGCATTGGCAGTCTTCAAGAAGTCTGACGACCAGTACAAGATTCACATAGTGATGTTCAACACTCACAACCAAGCAATATAATAAGACGTCATGTGAACCACTCCCTTCACGGTTATCACTTTATGTTCGTCACGATCGTCACTGACTCTACCCCCACAAAACAGTCTAGAATACTGTGACAGTTATTTGTCATAGTCAATATTTAATGTAATTTTCTTAGTGCAATTGTCAACGTGTTATCTTTAATACTCTTAATTTCTTCAACCAATTCCGTGGGTAACATTGCATTGCTTTAATGTGTCAATCTGTCACAGTGTTTCATGCAAGATGGGCTAAGATTCATAGAGCTGTTTAAGCATTGACTAGTTACTAAGCAAAACACAATTATGCTTACCATAATAAGGTTACCAGCCAAACTATACCATGTCACAAGTACATTTTATGACTGGTATCCTGCTGATTTCTGTTTAGCAGTTGATTTTTTAAGCAATATTTTCTGCTTGACCAGCTCTGTAAAATTGGACCCTGCCCAAAAAACTCGGTATCTTGCGGCAGAAACAAGTTAATAAAAAAACCATGTCGTACAAAAAGAGGTTTCTTGTTATTTCATACGAGTTCTAGTGTAAAAGACAATTATTATACAACTAATGAGGAGCTTATGTTGAATGTTGGGGATAAGATGCGCTAATGGTTACAATATTAACCCGTCGTTTATGCGGGTTTTGTTTAATTATAATAGAAAGAGAGAATTGCCAATCAGTTCACGGTAATTTATTATTACTTTATAAAATTTAATTGACGGTTGAAAATCTGTATAAATATTTTGAGTAGAGCCGTTTAGCGTTAGAAGCGACTTCTCGCATACAAGCATCAGCATCAATCGTGGGAGGTATCGCAATTATTTCCTGACGCAAGAAGAGTACTGCAGTATACTGATTTGCGCTGTAGAAGTATTTCTTCTTCTTATTATTATTATTGAGAATCAAAATTAGTATGTTTCTCGTCAACCTTGTACCCCTGCTTCTGGTGTTCGGTGTGTTAACTCAATCTGGGGTTGATGCAACTGAACATCTTGAGGAAGACCAGAGTGATCTTCGAGGTAAATATTTTAGAATATCATGATTCTATTTTAGAAGTAGAGAATAATGTTTAATGTCACGTAATGTAATTAATGTGTAGGCCTAGTTCTACAGTTCGTTTTATTCACTTATTTTGAAAAATATATAAAGCCAAAAGTATTTCAAAACTAAAAGTCGTGCTGGTAACCTCTCCACTCTTGTGTTTTTATCGACTCTTTTTACATTCCTATTTTTTTCTGCTAATCTGCTTATTGTAAAAACATTACCGTTTTTTAGCTGTAATAATTGTATTTGCTAATTTTTGTGTTTCTTTGAAGCGCTTTGAGGCCCTGCAGAAGGCGCGATATAAATGTTTCTTGATACTTATTATTATAACCTTTGTGATTTGTAGAAGCGGTTGCGTCCTTGTTCGATGAGTATATTAGCGCTAGCCTCAGCGGTAACACGGATGCAGTGGTGAGCCTACACGACAAAGATGCCAAAATATTGGTCGAAGGTTTTCCTCCGGCTACTGGACTTGAGGGTAGCTGCTTTTACTTAATTTCTAAACCTACATTTCGCATAATACATTGAATTTTTTAAATCTTGAATCTTGAATTGTTCTACTCTTATAAAAGCTTTGCTGATGCCATAGAGAGGATGTGTTGCAAAATATAATGTGGTCGGTGCTTATGCTGTCAATATTGTAAACAAAATAAAATCATACATTAATATTTTGCAATTAAATTTAAACTTAAGATAATATACACATTCTTGCTAAGCTATCACTATGCAAGACTTGTCTATCCTTCATTATATTGTTTGTAGTTTTGCCATTTAGCTTTTGATAAAACTTCTGGCCGAAACGTGACGCCACTAACTTTTGTTTGCGTTTATTATTATTATTATTATCATTTTTTTTCTTCTGAAAATATCTTTTAACATTCGTTTTGTTTATTTCGTATTATGATTTATTTTGGGTAGAGATACGGACTCTGGTGGAGCTCCTACCCGAAAGAGCCGCTAAAATGAAGTGGACCGTAAAAGAGGTGTGGCCGATGGATAAAGACGAAAACTATGTATACGTCCGATTTTACTTCGAAAATATCAACAAGTCCGGAGAAAAATACCTTGATGGGACGTAAGTAATGAATAATAAAAATCGTAATAGCAATAATAATAACAACCAGGTTTTTTTTAGCGGCTATAAACACTCGAAGGGCGTCTCAAAGCGCTTCCACCATTTAATTCATTCCTTAAACCATTAGCTACAGAGACAGTAAACAGCCTATGCAACAGTGTGCTACTAAGCTCAATCACAAGAAGTATCTCCGCCCTCACATATACCCGTTTACCCCTAGGTGGAGAGAAGCAATTATGTTTGGTGTCTTGCTTAAAGGGACACAAGTGTCCCGACCGGGATGCAAACCCACACTCTGCTGTACATGAAACATTATAACAAAATGGCCGCGCTATGTCATCTTGAAGAGTGTATTTTATTTTCTAGTATTCATTTTTTGTTCATTCTTCGGAGTGTGAAACGTCTGAAAAAAAGATTAGACCTAGTCAAGGGAAGTACATACCACAACTGCGTCCGAAACGAATTTAGTCTGGCTAGTTTTGAACTAGCAGCTAACTTGCAGAGGCCGGCTCCTTTTTTTTTATATATTATTTTGAGAACGGAAAACAATATTTTTTTAACGATCTCAGACGCAAACAAAATTGAAAAAATACCCCAGACAGTTGTCTTTAAAAATGTGTCGGCGGCCATTTTTCGGCGGCCATTTTGAAAACAAAAACCTACCTCCTTCCTTTTATCAAATGGCAGGGCGATAAACATGTTTTTTTTTTTACCTAACCAAGACTCTTATCTTTCGTTATTTCACAGTGCATTGACCGTCCTCAAGAAGTCTGAAGACCAGTACAAGTTTTACTTAGTGATGTTCAACACTCATAACCAAGCAACCTAATATGACGCTATGTGCACCACACCCTACACGGTTATGTTCGTCGAGACCGTCTCTGCATCTGAAAGCACTTTTAAAAAGTTCTGTACAAACCTTACAAGAAGTGGGACTCGGTGCGACATCGTTTTGCTTCTGGTCAAGACTGCAAGTTCATATCATACCCCGGCTCGTATTAGCTTGATCGATGTATGGCGGACACTTTATGAGTGCACTGTTTTTGGTTTGGGTGTATGCAGACAAATTTAACCCAAACCTAATAGTGACCTAATAATGTGTTCACCATAACTTAAAATGGCTTAATCACTGCCCATCAAATGCACATAAAGAACACTTCATTTGATGTTTTTACTACTTTACGAAGCGCACCTGCGTTCTCATTATATCCCGCTTTGGTTGTCGTTCTAAAATCGTCCGAACCTTCAACAACATCTTTGTTTCTAATTTGTACAAATGCAATAAACATTCAACCAAGATCATCAAAGCTTGTTTCCTCGTCCATTAATACAGTGACAAACAACATCCTAATGGTCACATCGGGTTACAATATAGTAGTTGGAAACTGAAGGAAAAAAAATCAAATATATTTATTTTTACAGGATTTATTTACAGATTGATCATTCAAGATATTTTAACGATATAAATTTTGAAAATAGCCAAGCCGGTTGACTAAATAATATTTCTGCCGGGCCAATTTTGGAAGAAAAAAAACCTCCTTCGTCACCTTTTTTTTAGAAAAAAGGAAGACGTCAGACATGTTTTTGTTATTTGTCCTGAATCAGCAAATGTAAAATAAACGAGCAGTGTGTTTTAAAGGTCGGTGTTGGACAGAACCATTCCAAGTTCTGCTCTACGTCAATGACAAATTTTTCGGGATGCATACGGGATGCATTAAAGGCACTGGTCACTATTTGTAATTACTCAAAATAAATGTTAGCATAAAAACTTACTTGGTAACAAGCAAAGGGGAGAGGTTGATGGTATAAAACATTGCGAGAAACGGCTCTCTCTGAAGTAACGTAGGTTCCGAGAAGTAGTTTTCCACTAAAATATTTGAATTTGATTTCGAGACCTCAGAATGGATGTTGAGGCCCCGAAATCAAGCATCTGAAATGAGCCCACAACTTTTTGTGACAAGGTTTTTTTCATTACATTATTTCCTCGCAACTTAGACGACCAATTGAGCTCCAATTTTCCCAGGTTGTTTTTTGTGCAATATGTTGAGATAGAGCAAGTGAGAAGACTGGTCTTTGACACTTACCAAGGGTTTCAAGTGTCTTTAAACCTTATCATATTATTTCTTTAGTGAAAACAAACCTCCGAGATGAAAATCGTTTAGTATACATTGCTTTGCTCCTCCGGTTGATTTCCTCCTCACAGTGCGTAGGCGTCTGTAACCATGGCTTTAGCTGTCTAGAGTCCATCCAGTTAAAGGCACTGGACACCTTTGGTAATTGTCAAAGACCAGTATTCTCACTTGGTGTATCCCAATATTATATGCACCACATGGTCATCCAGTTGCAAGAGAATAATGAAAGAAGAAGTTGTTGCATAACTGTGTGTGCTTTCAGATGCCTTTACAAAGGCTTCAGCCCTGATGTCTTGTGTTATTTGAGTGCGAGAACCTGTTTCTCAAAAACTACTTTACTTCAATGGGAGGTGTTTCTCACAATATGTTATACTGTCAACAGCTCTCCATTGCTTGTTACCAAGTAAGTTTTTATGATATAGAAAGGTTTACGGTAACACCATGTAATGACTATCTTTAATAGTTGGGGTGGTTCTGAAAAGAACCATTGGTTCAACTCGACGTTTCGATCAGTATGCTCTGATCGTCTTCTGGAGAAAAACTCATTAGAGATAGTCATTATATGGTGTTACCGCAAACCTTTCTATATCGTATTTCCACCATGCAAAGTTTCAAATCCTACTTAAGTTTTTATGCTACACCGATTATTTTGAGTATTTACCGATAGTGTATAGTGCCTTTAAGGTCTAGCACTGACGTGCACTGCACCGGAGGGTCCACTTCTGCTCAGTGCATAATTAATGGTCTGGGAAAATGCTTCACTGAGAACTGGAGAAAATGACAGTAACACGGAAACATAATTTCGCTCACCTTAGCCAGGTCGATCGCGGCTGGGCTTGGGCTGTCTTGCTCGGTGTTCACGTCTGTAACATTTTCGGTTACGGATATTTGACTACCTTGGGTTTATTCTTCACAGAATGGAAGGAGTACTTCGATGAATCCGCCACTGCAACGAGTTTACTTCTTAGTCTGCCCTGGATGGTTGCGAGTCCGTTCTGTAAGTAAATCCAGTAGTTATAATTAATGCCATGGACACTTACGGTCATTATTCAAAAAGTCTTTTAGCATTATAACTTACTTGGTAACGAGCAATGGAGAGCTTTTGGAACACATTGTGAGAAATGGCTCCCTCTGCAGTAATGTAGTTTTGAGAAACAGGTAATAATTTCTCACTCCAATATTAAAATATTTCAGGCTTAAAGCCTTCTTTATTGGGGATCTGAAAAGACACAAATTATGTTGTGCTATAAGGGTGTTTTTCTTGCATTATTCTCTTGCAACTTCGATGACGAATTGAGTGAACATTTTCACAGTGTAGTTATTTTGCTGCAAATGTGTGAATACACCAAGCGAAAACTGGTCTTTTGACATAGGTATGCATGTGCCGTTTTGTGCTTACGGAGCGAACCGACTTTTAATTTTTGGCAACTCATGAAGTGTTGCAATTCATTGTTCATTTTTTGAGAAAAATTGATAACATTTGATACGTTTCAATCAAATATTGAAATCGTAAAAAATTAATATTTTGATAGTATAAAACATTGTGAGAAACGGCTCCCTCTGAAGTATGTAGTTTATGAGAAAGGTATACATTTCTCACTCAAGCAATAAGACTTCAGCTGAAGCATCATGCATCTGAAAGCACACAAAGCAATGCAACAACATGGGTGTTTTTCGTTCATTATTCTCTTGCGAATTTGATGACAAATGGAGTTCAAATTTTTACAGGTTTGTTATTGTATGCATAATGTTTGGATACATAAAGTTAGAATACTGATCTTTGACAATTATACCAAAGGTGCCCAGTACCTTTAACAACATTAACAGGTAAACGTGGTTCAAATCAGTTTGAATCGGAAGTTCCGACCAGGAACAGACATTTTGTCTTTTGATTTCAGTCCCTACGTGTGAGATGAAATTGGATCACGACCCACACGTAGCCATTTGCATGTAGGCCTATAATAGTATTGAAATCAAGTCGGTAATGGGAGACTTTTTGAAAGCTCTGCCACTAGAGGGCAGCAGACCTACCAGGTAAGGGTGCACAACTCATACAGCAAACAATGGTAAATGCTAAAAATTCAAAAATACTCAAAAAATATTTAGAAGTCTCTCAGCCTCTTGAAAATTAAATCAGATACATTGTCATACAACTAAACTTCAGATTTCTTCTAAATTTTTGGTAGGTCAGCATTTTGGAATTTTTGCTAATTACCCTAGAAGAAACACTCCCAAAAACTCATGCACACCGCTTGTTATCCTTGGGGAACTCGTGTCCAGTACGTCCTGTTCCAGAACAGTTTGGTTTATGCTGGCAATGTGTTATGAAAAATAAAATACAGTTTGGCTAAATCTAAAATACAAAATCAAAAACACGCAAAGTTGCTGTCAGTGACCGTCACTCATGCTTCTCCTATTCCTAAGTTGTTGACATTACCTGGTGAAGAGCGCCTTCTCTTGGTGATCGGCAGATAGTCTAAAACTTCCCATTGTTAAAGACCTGCTTGAACGAAAATGTCAAGTCGTGAACTTTGCTGAATTCCACTTAAAAATGTTTTCGATGAATAAGGAAATCGATTCATATGATCATAAATAGGTTTCAATTGTGTAAAAAAACAATCATTTTGTATGCCCTTATCCAGAGCTTTTCTGCGAGATTTGCGAAAAGCCCCGTTACGTAATCACTCTCAAAACGTCATAAGTAGATAAAGCCGCTTTGTTGCAGCGTGGATGTATAACAAAGCAAACTCCCACAAATGACGTCAGCGGCATTGTCCTTTGACGCCCGCTCTCAACGGCAGAAGTGTTTTTAGTTTTTCAAAAAACCTTTAGGTAGGGGCCTGATTTTTTAATCGATAATTACGAAAAGTTCAGAAGTGTACACATATCAAAATTACATTAAAATGGTGAACAAGTGCATTATAAACAAGTAAAAATACCAACTGTTGAAAACATTCCGCTCAGGTAGCTGTTTAAGCGCGGTGTAGCTACGGGGACGGTCAGTTAGAGCTGCCACGCGCTACCTACGACCGTTGCATGAATGTATAATCGCAATGTGACTGTTGCATGAACGGCAGAATGTGTATTTATAATAAATAGGCAGCTCCTAACGAGTTGTAATCAAGTCTAGTAGGCCTACTGTACATTTTGATATGTTATGTAATATAATGTACATGCACATTCACGAACACCAAGACTGCGTAGCTACGGCGGGCGGTAGCGCAAAACCCTGTGACAATTTTGACTCAATCGGTCATCAAAGTTGCATGAGAAAAATGACATGCACAGAAAAACACCATTGTCGAAAAATGTGTATGTGCTTTCAGATTCCTAATCAAAGGATTCAGACCTAAAGTCTTTCATTGTTAATAAATTGATTTGGAAATTATCTCTTTCTCAAAAACTACGTTTCTTCAGAGGGAGCCGTTTCTCACAATAATTTATAGCATCAACAGCTCTCCATTTCTAGTTACCAATTAATTTTTTTATGCTAACGATTATTTTGAGCAACTACAAATAGTGTCTTTAATGCCTCCGTAATACAAAACTGTTCTCATCGCACTTACTCAACCACTGAATTTAGGTATGTGTAACCGGTATGAATAGTACCCCCCCCCCCCCACCCTTCTAAAATTAGTCTGCATTCGCCCATGTAGCATTGCATTACTGTTTGTATAATTAATATCCATCTTATGCAAATCATGTGCAATTCAAATCAGCTATAAGACACACCGTTGGCGGCGCACTACACTTGCCGACATTCACATTCTGGTAGAAGTGAACATGCATTTTTGTTTACTCCGTCTTCTATATGTAAAGTAATAACTACTATTGTTTGAAACACTAGGTTTCTTCATTGGTGTTATTGCATCTCGTTTTGGCATCAGACGAGTCGCTATGACTGGGGCTTTAATCAACGGGTCAGCAACTATACTCGGCTCGCTAACCAAAGACATGTGGCAGTTGTACATGTGTAACGCCTTATCTGGTAAGTTCATGATACAATGTACATGTCCCATGGGCCTGATGGGGGTCTAGTCAACAAAGATAGTCCTAACTTGGGTTAAGTCCTAGGTCTCTTATGAGTTACCTTGAAACTTCAGGCTAGTCCAAGCTCGTCCTAACTCGAGATGAGACATTGTCTTATCAGAAATCCACCATGCTTTCTAGTTTACAAAGGGTTCATTTCATCTATATCATTATGTGTGTGAAGCCAATGACTCGCTTAGCGGCGATCTTGATCACTGTATTAGCCAACGGAGAGAGTACACGGGAAGGAAGTTTTTCAGTAGCTGTGGGAGATAGCCACAGATAATTTTTCCAGGGAAAACACACGCAATCGGATGTGGACTAAGATTATAATCCACATAGTGCCCCGGCGGAAAGAGAATGGAAAATATGCCTAGTTCACTAAGCAGAAGCAGAATTGTGTAAACTTGATAAACGGTACCCTTATTAACACTATTAACTTTGTTAATTAACGAAGTTACGTTTCCTGCGTTAATTTACGTGCGTTACACAATACACGGGACCAACGGATTTACGTCCCATCCAAAGGAAATACAAAAATGGCAAACTTGTACTATTCAAATGCATTGAGAATCCAGTTTTGAAGAAAAAAAATCAACTTGTTTTTTGTTTTAGGTATACTATTTGTTTCACTCTGACTAATTCCCCCCCCCCCCCATCTATTCCCCTTAGGTGTAGGCGTGGTCATGATGCTGTCATCAGGAATGATCATCATCTCCCAGTACTTTAAGACAAGATTTGCAATCGCGAATGGAATAGCAGTAGCCGGTGTCAACGTCGGTCAAATAATGTTCACCCCGTTGTTCCGTTTCCTCATTGATACATACGGATGGAGGGGAACCATGTTCATCACTGGTGCCCTGCAGATGAACTGTGTCGCTGCTAGCGCCCTCTTTCGTCCGCTCAAGACACATAATTCGAACGGAAGAAAACCCAACAATAGTATGAGCATTAATATGCATGTGCTAGGTGATGATACAGTAATCAATGACTCCCATAAGAAACAAAAGTCTAATGTTGCCCTTAAGATTTTCACTAATGTTAAAGCCATGTTGCTTATTCTAGCCACATGTGTGTTCTCAATTGGCTTACTGACAAATCTAGCTCATCTCCCCGCCAGATGTAAAGAAGGCGGTTGGTCGGATGATCAAAGCGGGATGTTACTTTTATCCTTCGCAATCACAGCCATGATAACTAGACCTACCCATGGTTGGTTTGTTGACAATAACTACATAGGCTGCTTCAAGCTTCAACTCATCGTACTCATTAGTGCTTCATTAATTACATTCACGAACCCTGTGTCCAACAACTATATATTCTTAATTGGGTATTCGGCTGTTTTGGGCGCCCTACTTGGAATCGGATGTCCGCTGTTGATTGTTAATATGAAGAGTTTAGTGAATGGACCTACCACGCCAGCGGCTTTGAGTTTAATTTGGGCAACGGTGTTTCTCTTCAACGGAGTTGGGTCGGTTGTTGCAGGTAATTAATATCAAAAGACCACACATTTCAGCGATGTTACGTAATTTTATATTTCTTCCATTAAAAAAATGTAGCTGTTGATGTTGTGCTTGTTGTTATTGTTGTTGTTGAATATAAAGGCGGGCCGATTGCACAAAGATATTTAGAACTAGTCCTAGGAGATATTAAAAACTTAGGCTGGTCCTAAGTTAGGACGAGTAACCCGTCCTAACTCGAGATAAGACTAGTCTTAAATCTTTGTGAAATCCACCACTTGACACTCTTGGTAATTACTCAAACAAATGTTTAGCATAAGACCTTACTTGGTAACTAGCAATGGAGAGCTACTGATGGTATTCAACATTGTGAGAAACGGGTCCCTCTGAAGTAACGTAATTTTGAGAAAGAGGTAATTTCTCATTCAACGATTGACTGCAAAATTGTATTTCCACACTTACCATAATGTATTCTTTTTTTCCCTTGTTACACCAGGCAAGCTTTACGATGCTACGGGGAACTATGTTGTCCCATTCCTGACAGCGGGCGCTATGTTCCTTGCGGCTTTCCTTCTGGTCGCTCTAATCACTGTAATGAAACGTCGACAAGATTTACGTGAACTGCAGCTACGCAATAATGTGCAATGTCAAAGTGCTCTTTCAAGTAATAATGTATCAAATTAGTTCTCTCGATGAAATGTTCACCAGTTAGTACTGCAGCCATAGAGCAAGAGTCGTAAAGGGTGTCTAGTCAAAAACAAGTGGACCGAGATATATGATTTCAAAACAAAACAACTGAGTTTGAGACTCAAAACCCCAGTAAAGCACATTGAACAAGCAGTCTGCTCTGCTCATCTGAAAAGGGGAATGAAACAAATTGATCATTCTAAGAGATGCCTGTTTTACTAAAAGCACTCAATGTTTGTAGCTGTCCATGGAATGTTAACGCTTGATTAAATCTGAGTAAGTAGCAAAGGGCATAACAAAAGTCATTCATTTGTCAAGCATTCCGCAGACAGCTTGCACAATGCGTATATTGATAAAATAGAGATATAACTCCTCTCAGGAAGGATCAATTTCTTTCATTTTTGGGGGTCTAATAAGCAAGAGAGAGAGAATGTTTGTTTAATAATATGTGCTTTGCAACACCTTTTGGTGTCTTGTTTGTTTTTTAAAACATCACCAATCCCGGTCAACTTCTTTTTGACTTATATACAGTGCACATTCTTCGACAAAGAGTAGAATTAGAAATTCCTCCGGCTGTGCTCCAACTCGTTAACGAATTACATAACCATTTCTTTATAATATAGAATTCTGACTGTTTGTGCGGGGCCAAATTTCTTAAAGCTGTTTAGCAGGAAATTTTGCAAAGCAAGAATTAAGGAGCATATACCATTGACATCAATGGTAAACATTTGGTGGTTTGGCTGGTAAAACAGTTTTGCTAAGCAATAATTCTCTGGCGTGATACACTTAAGTGATCGATCACATTCAAAGATTCAAGGCACTGGATACTTTTTGTAATTAATCAAAATAAGCATATAAGCAGAAAGATAATTTAATTTTTACACATTCCATTCTCGTCTTCCTTCTTCTTATTCGAGCTCGACCAAAAATAAACACTCGCTATTTACTTTAAAGAAATGTATTAATCAAAGTGGGGGGAAATGCAAGCGAAGAATTTGGTTAAATAAATAACTGTGTAGGAGTCAATGTGTCTGTACTTCGAAAAGTACATCTCCCTGGGCAAATAACTTACATTGCTAAGCAAGAATTAAGGAGCATATACCGTATTTAAGGCACTGGACACTTTTGGTAATATTGTCAAAGACCAGTATTCTCATTTGGTGTATCCCAACATGCATAAAATAACAAATCTATGAAAATTTTGACTCAATAGACCTTATGCATTGACGTCATCCAGCCGCCATCTTAGAGGAAAACCGGTGACGGAACAATCGAGACGCACGGATTTCTACGCGCGGCGAACAGTTTTGGCCAATGGACAACCTCCTTTTGACCTCTAGGTGAGGGCGCCCTACTGAAATGACGTCATGTGCATAAGGTCTATTGGTCATTGAAGTTGCAAGAGAATAATGACAGAAAAACATCCTTGTTGCAATACTTTGTGTGCTTCCACTACTTTCAGATGCATAATGAACAGCTTCAGCTGAAGTACTCTGTGTGAGAAATTACATCTTTCTCATTAGCTACGTTACTTTAGAGGGAGCTGTTTCTCACAATGATATACTACCAACAGCTCTTCACTGCTCGTTACCAAGATCCTAACATTTATTTTGAGTAATTAACAATAGTGTACACAGTGACTTTTTTGCAGAGTGCACAACACTCTATAATTATTGACAACTTACCGATAGAACGTGCATTATACTTATCAATGGTTGATTAGCAATACCCCCTTTAAAGGCAGTGGACACTATTGGTAATTACTCAAAATCATTATAGCATAAAACCTATAGCATATAACGAGTAATGGAGAGAGGTTGATAGTATAAAACATTGTGAGAAACGGCTCCCTCTGAAGTGCCACAGTTTTCCAGACAGAAGTAATTTTCCACGAATTTGATTTCGAGACCTCAGATTTAGAACTTGAGGTCACGAAATCAAGCATCTAAACGCACACAACTTCGTGTGCTGACAAGGGTGTTTTTTCTTTCATTATTTTCTCGCAACTTCGACGACCGATTGAGCTCAAATCTTCACAGGTTTGTTATTTTATGTATATGTTGAGATACACCAAGTGAGAAGACTGGTCTTTGACAATTACCAATAGTGTCCACTGTCTTTAAAAAAGAGCTTACATATAAATTTACCATGCTATTTAAAATATTTTAGTAAACTTGTAGTATATATTTTTTCTTAAATAACTCAATGTTCGGCCATAGGAAATAATGATATTTAAAATATGCAATAAATAAAGAACATTGGTTCGAAAAGAGTAACAAATATTTAAAATTGTTTTAAAACATTGTCAGTTTTTACGGACATGGATCTATTTAACTCTTGCTCAAGGCAGTCGAATTATTCACTCCGAAAAAAGACCGCCGCTGTATAAAAACCCACCCGTATTCACTGTGCGTAACATCGCACGACACAATGCCCACGTACACTATCCGCATTTGGTCTCGGTTTCTAAGTCATAGAAACATGCACAAAACAGTGACGGGGTCACTGCTATTAATTCATCTCATGTTGGACTTTCTGAAAATCTCGCGCATGCGCAAAACTATGTGGTACTCGATGTAGAGCTGTTACTTGTGAGTTATGAATGGGTGGATAGGCCGTCTCCGAAACGGCGACCTCGGCTACAGCTACGTCTAGATCAGCGCGTCTACCAGTGTTGAAGAATAGGCAGACGCGCGCGATCTAGCCGTAGCTGTAGCCGAAGTCGCCGTTTCGGACACGGCCATAGTCTCATTCAGTCACATAATGATGTGTACCAAAACAGTAATGTCGGTGCTTGTAAATGTGATTGCCCGAATAAATATTATGAATATTATTAATGGAGCCGGTGGTTAGTGTGATCGGAGACACAATGTTGTCAAACCTGTGATACTTTACTCTGTAGTAAACATCCTTACTATGCCCCGCCCCCCCCCCACCTCCAACCCACCCAACCCCCTGTTTGCTACCATACTCACTTCACTGCTTTCGCAACACCGGTGTCGCATGCAATTATGTCCTCTATGCAATACTATCCGGAGCAAATTAGTGCATATGCAATCGCGTCCGCACGGACGCTGCTGCATATGCAACTGTGTCTGTCCGGACACATTTCCGCCCCGTGCAAAACCGTCCTTGCAGTTAAACGCCCTTGGTCGACGGAACACGTTCGCCGTTTTTTGTACAAGTTAAGTGCATGTCATGTTCGGCCGTTGGGTATTCGCTACAATCATAAAACACGTGAATATTCATGCTGCATATACGTAGGGACAGTTCATGCACGCTCGCTTACGCGCGCACATACAATGTACATTCATGTATGCCAACCTGTACATAGCCCCGGACACGATTTCATATGCAAAAGTGTCCCTATCGGACACAATTTTAATGCATCTGACGCTGGTCCATTGAACAATCGCCGTATTGTCCAAATGATACAAAGCGCTACAGGTAGACACTGCTCTAGAATTGCAAGGGTCGTGTGTTCGAATCCCACCTGAGTAATATGCCTGTGATATTTTTTTTTAAAGGACACGGGACGTACCGAGTACATGTATATCAGTGGTTACACACATCGGTGTATGGGTAAAACCAAATTATGTTCTTTATCCCCGATTAACATATCTTATAATGCTATAGGTACGTATAATGCATCCAAGTACCTAAATAAGAATATCAAATAAAAGCATTATAATGCAACAGAAACGATCATCAGACTTGCTTTCATGACCTTGCGTTCGCTCGTCCTCTGTGTAAAATAAGTCTGAAATACGAAGGGGAAAAAATAGACAAATCGAACCCCTTTATATGGTCACCGGACCGAACAAAAGAAGGCCAGTCCAAAAATGTGTATGCTGATCTATACTAGTCGTTTGTTGAGGCTTTTGTTGCCGTTCATGAACCTGTGAGTTATGGATGGGTGGATATGTCTCATTCGTTGAACACCATCAACTACTTTGTACACTTGGGGTCACTGTGCGCATTGGTCTGTTGAAAAAATAGAGTGCCTTTTCTAAAGGATACAAATCGCTCGGGAAAATGCAACCAAGTCCTAATGGTCCAATGGTTTTGTAAATATCAGCTCCTGTATTACAACAAAAACACTGCATAGCATTCATTCTGAAGTGAACATTCACTGCATGTTAATGATCTTAAATGACGTGTATCCAAACAGTATAATGTCGAAAATAAGTTGTCTACATTCTCGACCGGACTTAATCGCCTCGTGCTCGAGCCTTCTGCTAAGTGTATGGCCCTTTACGAAGACTGAGAGACTGCAGCTTTTGGAGAAAGAGAACTGCACCGGGTTCCCGTGTTCGTTGGTTCTCATTGACCAGAAAGAGAACCAACCCGATTATGTTATAGGACATATTCGATTAGCCCCATGCCTCGAGCCACCAGAGGGCGTCTACTTAGAAGCACTGTGCATTGATCAAACCCAAACCGGCAGAGGTCTAGGCGTTAAGATGATGAAACACGCCGAAGAATACGCAGTTACAGCCCTCGGGTTGAAGCAAGCTTTTCTGTGGAGCGCAACTAGCATGAGGGGCTATTACAGCAAGTTGATGTGGCAGGAGTACACCAAGTTCGGCATCACAACAGTCGGTGGAAATATACTCGGGCAATACAACGGAGCGACCACCTGGCGAGGAAACGTTCCTCCAACTGGCTGGGAGTCGGCGTACGAAGAATGCTACCACGAAGACATGAAAGACTATCTAATTATGACGAAATACCTAAAGAAAAACTAACTACTGACCGATCGCAGTAGGCAGTACCTGTATGTCGCCACGAAGTCTGTGTCGTCTGCTATCATTAAACTTGACTTTGCTGACTGTGTGTGACACAAGTATTTCAATTGCGGAGTTTAACATTGGATACTACGGTGGCCCACAACTGTCACGGCAAAACAAAAGCGCCACGGTAAAATAAAAAGCGCCACGGCAAAACAAAAAGCGCCACGGCAAAACAAAAAGCGCCACGGCAAAACAAAAAGCGCCACGGCAAAACAAAAAGCGCCACGGCAAAACAAAAAGCGCCACGGCAAAACAAAAAGCGCCACGGCAAAAAGAAAAGAGCCACGGTAAAACGAAAAGAGCCACGGCAAAACAAAAAGAGCCACGGCAAAACGCAAAGAGCCACGGCAAAACGAAAAGAGCCACGGCAAAACGCAAAGAGCCACGGCAAAACGAAAAGCATGCGAAAGGAGTCGCGGTGATTCATGGGATAGGTTATAAATGGCCCACGTAATGTGTACACAGGTTCAGGTCCCACAGTTCCAAGCCAACTTGGTACAAGTCAACTCGGTCCCAGGTCAACTCGGTCCTTCGACCAACCTTCATGTTTTAAAAGTTATGTTATTGTACTGTTTCGTTGAAGTTAACTTGATAATATTATTATGTTCGTGTAAGTTTACTTACTTTTTGTTTTCAACCAACCTTAATGTTTTTTTTTCTATTATTATTTTATTGGTAGGTCCAGTGTTTTGATTTAATTTATTACGTGTAAGTTAACCGGAAAGTTTTGTTTATTATTATTATTTTTAACCAAACATTAATTTTCTCATAACTCGTACATTGAACTCATTGTTTTTCAGTTGAAATTATTCTCCCACCACAATTATTCAAAAGTGAAACAAATAAAATATTGTGAGAAACGGCTCCCTGTGAAGCAACGTAGTTTTCGAGAGAGTCCACACATTTGATTTCGAGACCTTAAAATTTAGAGTTTGAGGTAACGAAATCAAGCATCTGAAAGCACACAACTTCGTGAGGCAAGGGTGTTTTTTCTTTTATTGTTATCTCGCAACTTCCATCACCGATCGAGCTCAAATTTTCACAGGTTTGTTATTTTACTCATATGTTGAAATACACCAAATGAGAAGATGGTCTTTGACAACTACCAAGAGTGTCCAGTGTCTTTAATTTTATTGTATTGTGTTTTCCTTTTAGTCCGAAACTGGAACAAAAACATAGCCATGGGGAGGGTAACATTAGTATAATAATACATAACAACTGTCAGAAGTAGAACGGAAAGCTACGATTGTTAACTTAGAAGAAAACAAACATTAGTTAAGCCTCAGTTTGATTTCCTTTTAAAAACGGTAAATAAAAACTAGATGCTGGCTTTGACAAGTAGCTGAGCAGATGTAGATAACATTGGGCCCTATGGGCATCCGGCCACCAGCAGAGAACTGCGCGAGTGGGGCTGTAGTGGCTGATACTACAGCAAACACGGGTATGAGACCATGTGACCTTTGACCTATGGAAAACCATAACATGATTCGCGCGCAAACCGCCGGGCAAAGCCTTTGTGTTTTGGCAGCCAGCTAGAAAGTGTATGCAATCTTACCATGACTACGTGTCTTTTTGCCCGGCGAAACATGACGTATACAGTGTTTTTGTGTTCAATAGAGGGCGGTTTAAATGTAAACACAGGTCATAGTATCGGGTTTTTATCACATGTGTTTGCTGATCGATCACCCTTAGGAGCCTATACTGCCCTTTGTACCGAGAGCAGACAATATTTAAGGTGCGTTCGATTAGCTTCCCTGTGTTGACTCCGGTCTGCCCACGGTTGGTTCGAATAGCTTTGACGTCATTCCCGGGGCTCACCCGGGTCAGCCCAAAGTACCCTGCTTACGGAGTGGGTCACTCCGGAGGCTGGCCCAGGTGCATGACATCACCACGAGAGGGTTAGTGATCGTTCGATTAGCTCTTGTCAGGGGCTCACCTATAAGTGAGCACCGCGGGGTCGAAGCTGGGAAGCTAATCGAACGCACCCATAAACAACTTCAACTTGAGTGATCTTTGAAAACAACAATGCTTCAAAACTGACTATTGTCACGCCATAACAATCACCCATAGAAAATGTCGCCACCTGGTGTTGGCAGAGTGCCAGTGCACGTGGGTTAGATGAGTATTAATATTCAGCAGACTGTGTAAACATGACCGCTCATGAATTATTCATCCTGGTACACAGGCTGGAACCACTGCCTGTGACTTTTATATGAGTTTCCTGTTGTCTCTCACATCGTTACGGAGGGGGACTGTTTTTTATTGGTTTTGACGTTTCTGTACGCATGCGCACGTGAAAAGACAAACCATAATACAGGGAAGGAAGTATAAAAGGGATTGGCGCACCCAAATCGTCTCTGCAAGCAGAAAACAAAATGGTGAGTACCTTTTGACTTTCGTGCTCAGGTGAGGTTTGCAGTAGCACAATGTGGAAATCTTGTTTAGGTACTGTTAGTTCTTAGAAGAACTCCCTGAAAACAATAAGAGAATACTGATCGAAACGTTGAGTTGTAAAGTTGTTGTTAGTCTCCTCCGAACCAGCACTAAACACGGAGGTAGACTCAATGCACCGAATGACATTCCCCCTTTTTTATGCAAGTCGCCAGACACACAAGGCCTGAAGGCCACTTCAAGGTGTGGGCTACAAACAGAAATCCAGAGGCAGTTTCCACCTACTCCTATAGGCCTATAGGGCTAAAATGGGTTATCCCCCTTTACAGTCCGTACGGATGTAAGCTTGGGTATCATCAGTACGAAGCCTGGCCGGTAGAGCAGAAAGCACTACCTCCCCAATTTTACGTGGCAAGTGTCACGACTGGGATTCGAACCAACACTCTGCTGATCAAACACCAGAGCTTGAATCCGGTGCTCGTTAACCGCTCGGCAATGACACAAGAGATTTACGCACAAGATGCTACCGCAATCCTGACCTGATTAAACTCCCACCATGCAAAGTTATCAATCATATTTATTGATGCTAATGTTCAGAGTAATGTGTATTCAATTATTATTCGAAAACAACAAGGGCCCAATTTCATAGAAATGCTTAAAGGCACTGAACACGTTTGGTCATTGTCAAAGACGAGATTTCTCACTTGGTGTATCCCAACATTTCGGCTCAATTGGTCATAGACTTTGCAAGAGAATAATGAAAGAAAAAACCTTCCTTTCTACATTACTTTGTGTGCTTTAAGATGCATATTAATAAAAGGCTTTAGCTGAAGTTGTTTATTGTTTGAGTGAGAAATACCCTCTTTCTTAAAAACTACGTTACTTCAGAGGGAGCAATGTTTAATAATATCAAAAGCTCTCCATTACTCGTTACCAAGTAAGTTGTTATGCTTACATGTATTACCAAAATTGCCCAGTGCCTTAAAACACCTGAACATGTGTTATAACCAATAGCCTGCGTACCAGCTTATGAACATCCAGTTTGTATTTTGAGGTGCTTTGTAATGAATTATGTGTTTGTGTATCATAATGTCGTTGGTTGGTTTCAGTGCTTATGTTATCCCCGTGCATTATAGAAAGTTCTTTTTGATAAAGCAATGTTTTCAATTGAAATTATTTAACTAAATGGTGTCTGCTTTTTGTCATGTCTGTTTTCTTTTTTTAACCATTTAGTATTTTATCTGGTATTCGTATTCTCATTCGATTATTGATAAGCAATTCGATTTGATAGGAAAATCTACTTGTGTAACTTAAGCTTTTAGTGCAAAGATAGTGAACACTATTGGTAATTGTCAAAGACCAGTCTTCTCACTTTATACCTTCAACCTCTTATTTTATACCATCAACCTCTCCCCATTACTCGTCACCAAGATAAGGTTTTATGCTAATAATTATGCGAGTAATTACCAATAGTGTCCACTGCCTTTAAGCTTTCAGTGCAATTTAGAGTTAACCCTGCTATGATAAGATGTATCATCATACGTTGCGTTTTCTTTCGAACAAAATGCTGAAAAAACTTCTAAAATAATATATTAATAATATTATTATCCATTTTGTTTTATTCGTATGCAGACAATTTGTTGTGAAATACAAATTATCCAAAAACCTTTAAAGGAAAACGGGACACTATTGGTAATACTACTCAAAATAACTAGTAGCATAAAACCTCACTTGGTTACGAGTAATGGGGAGAGGTTGATAAGTATAAAACATTGTTAGAAACGGCTTCCTCTGAAGTAACGTAGTTTTCGAGTTAGAAGTAATTTTCCACGAACTTTGTTTCGAGACCTCAGAATTAGATTTTGCGTTCTCAAAATCAAGCACCTGAAAGCACACGACTTCGTATGACCATAGTGACATGGATGTTTTTTCTTTTCATTATCTCGCAACTTCGATGACCAATTGAGTTCAAATTTTTCACAGGTTTGTTACTTTGTGCATATAATTTATGTTGAGATACACCAAGTGAGCAGACTGGTCTTAAACAAAAACATATTAAATCGTCTGCGACATTTTTTGGCTACTTGCCAATAATAATTGGAAAAAAAAAAAAAAATGATTGAGCAACAGTGTGACCTAAGGGAAAGTACCAATGTGTTTGTGCCATTGAACCTTGGTCGTTTGGGTTTTATGAGGCCCGGGAAAATAATAAAGAACAATAGGTGTTTTTCTTAAACCTAGTCTGTGAATATAGTTCAATGACAGGTTTGTTACTTTGTGCATATAATTCATGTTGAGATACACCAAGTGAGCAGACTGGTCTTAAACAAAAACATACAAATTGTCTGCGACATTTTTTGGCTACTTGCCCACAAACATTGAACCTTGGTCGTTTGGATTTATGAGGCCCGGGAAAATAATAGAAAACAATAGGTGTTTTTCTCAAACCTAGTTTGTGAATATAGTTCAATGACTTAAAATGCCCACCCACAATTTTTGGCGTACAGTTTTGGCGTAAACAATTTAAGTTGGTGCTTTGTCCCTGAATGCAACAATATTGCCCAATAAACGGAAAATCAACAGTAACAAGTCAATAGGAATCAAAGATGGCAGATTCCATTGTCCAAAAAAAAGCACATTGTTGCTTGGTTTAATCAGATAGCTACACAAAACCGTCTTGTAACACGTTTATAAATATTATTCGTATTAGGATCAGTTTCTATAATAAGGGAATAACAGGGTAGCGACGAGTTCTTTGACGGCCGTTTAAAACCGGCAGGGTCGTTGCCGTGTCGGCTCGGGCCTTTATCACACGGCAACGACAGTTAGTATACAGTTAGTATACATTATAAAGAGTCTGTTTTTAAAACTTAACACATCGTTCCGTCTCGGTGTCAAAGCGCATGTTGTTGTCTAGTTACTTATAATTAATATGTTTCTTTTCTCTTTCTTATTCTCATTTCAAGAATACTTCGAGAAAAAAAAACAGAAGACTGAGAGGTACGAAAACTTAAATTATATTCTTATCTTCCATAGCAATATCATTTTGAAATATATGATGTGTGTTTTTGAAAGCGTTTGAGTGCAATCTCGTTGGCAGGGGTAAACTTTTACACATCTATAACGGTCTGGGTGTTTATTGAATGATACAAAAATAAAACATTGAATGTCAACTTCACGAACAATCAAGATTTAACTTACAGATCTGTTGTCAATATTGCAACACTGTATAATATCGATAACACATAAGTTAAATCTGATGTATTGTTTTTGCTCGGCAGTTGAGTCTAATTGACATAAATCAATATTTTGTAGCTCTTTGCCCAATTAATTTCCATTACTCTTATACCAATGACTTGCTCATAACTAACTCATAAAATAATTTTTAATTTTTCGCTACAGCAGTCAACGTAAAGACTATAGTATCAGATGATGTTCCTCCTATGACTGAACCAATTATGTGTCTATCGAATTGTTCGAATTCTATTATCCAAGTTATTCTACCAAGCAGTGAATCACAGCACGGTAAGTATTTAAGCTAGGAGGTTACCGCTTAGACACCTTTGGTGTATCCCAACATGTTCGTTATACCAAGTAAGTTGTTAGCTACTTTGAGGACTAACACACGTCCACACATTGGTTTTACTTTGAGGACTAACACACGTCCACACAGTGGTCTTTCCCCAGAACAAAGGAGTGTCCACGTGACTGCATCACAGAGGTAGTGCTTTACTGGGTTTCGCTTGTGAGGTCTTTTTAATAATGGAACAACGTACCCAACCATTTTGTGTGTCATACTAAACTCTAATCATAGTTTATTCTTTTTATGTAAAACGAATCGTTGTGTTTCTTTGATGTGAATCCTGTATTGTATACACTTTGTTTTATCTTTGCAGTGAAAAAGAAAACAGATGAAACTTTAACAGATGAAGTACCACACAGTATCCATATTGAGACATTTAGCATGTCCAATTGTCAAAAATGTGCAGTTCACATTGGTTCCTCTATCGGCAATGAATATAATGGTAAGTGGCAAATTTAAAACAAAGTGCAAACTAAACATTCCAGTTGTGTATCAATGTACGACATGCACAAGTCTAATGTTGCTGTAAGGTGACGTCACTTAGCCCCGCCCCCCCTCCATTGCCGCCATGTTTGAGGGTACGTGAAAGTGACAACTCACATGTAATCAGCAGTAATAGTCTATTAATTTTCACTTTCCTCTCCGTTGATGCTTGGACGCGCGATATGCAAGTGTGTTTCGTGCAACCGTGTGGACCCCCCATTGGCCTTTTTGTTCATACTTTTTTTGCAACAGCTCCCTTTGGTTTTGAACACGTTTTTCAACCGTGGATACAGCCTAATTTGTTGAGCGTGTATGTCCTACTCACTCACGCACCACCGCCACACTACAAACTATGTACATTTCTTAAAGTAAAATCTTTTAAATCAACCTCCTCCAGCCCATGTTAATTTATCATTATAGGGAATTACTATGTCTGTCTACATGGACAGATATCCATGACACGGTTGTCACAGAAAAGACACAAAAAGACGATAAGAATATTTTGACTAGTTTTACTAAACGTTATTTTGGCCGGGTGCTTTGAATCAAGTGAGTTTTTTTTATGGGGATTTTTTTGATGGGGATTTTCTACTTTTTTTTGTGGGGGGGGGGGGGGTTCTCCCTCTTTTTCCCGTTTTTTGCTGAGTTCAGCAATATTATTTCTTATCTATAATATTCCTTCTTTTTGTATTCAGTTAACAATACAGGCTTAATGAAGTTCGATCTATCTGGTGATTCAAGTATGAAAACAACAACAAACAGACGTTGTAAGTAGCAGTTGTCTTTCATTCTTAAGTAATATTTATTTTACATGCTACAAATTTATGTCTCTTGGACATTTCTACAAAATACCTTTAAGAAATTTGTTTAACTGCTCGATAGCAACGGCAATGCGTGCACGTTTTCCAGAACACTACAATGCAACCAGCATCATGCCAATTATTAGTTATGAATTAGTGATAATCTTTAATAAGCTGTCATCATTTTTAACAACATTTAACTATAGTTGAAAGAATATTCATTCAGGTTTTAACCCATCCTAAATACCGATGTGTGTTAGCACTGTATACTCAGTACATCCTGAGTTCTGTGGAAAAAAAATCACATTCATATTATTCGGGTGGGATTCGAACCCACGACCTTTGACATTCTAGAGCAGTGTCAAACCATCTAGACCAACGAGATAGATAGAAGGAGTTCGAATCCAATGTAAAACAAAACTAAATGAATAACATTTAACTATTTCTGAAAAGTGCCTGATTTCGTCGTGGGGTGATGCATTTACTGCATTTCTCTAAAGTTTGATATGACGCTTGATTAAAATAATGTTGAACTTCTCTTTTGTTTATACAGTCAAGTTGTTATTGATGTCAAGCTGGAGCAGAGACCACGTTCGATGCTGGATCATGAATATTAATCTACCAAGTTATGTAGCAAATCAATTTTACCAAGAACATGTCAATGGTCTTATGTTAAAGATGTACAAGAAAAAGCATTTAAAAAGGGATTTCCATTTGTACACGTCAAATTGGCGTCTTATTTTATATCTGAGAAAAAAATGGTTGAAAATAGAAAAAGTTCCTCAAATAACAAGTTTGTATTCACGTTCAGAAAACATTTCGGTACCTGCGTCTTTTACTTATGACATGGTTATAGCTAATGACAATATCAAAGACATAATATTACATTTAAACTCAAAGTTGAGGTCATTTCAAGATTCATTTACGGAATTTAATATTTCAGAATTAAATTATTTGCATCGCGGTGATTTACGTGTTACGTCAAAAAACTTTGAATCAGAATTCGTTGAAATATTGAACACGGGAAAAAACAACTTAATAGTCGGCTTTATAAATGTAACACAGTGTACTTTATGTGACAACTTTATAGAACAATTGAGTGAAATGTTGAGAAAAGTTCAAGATACTAATCTAAAGAGTTTTATACTTGGCGAATTCAATTTGCATAACAGTTCGAGAAAGTTGCTTCTTTATGAGAAAAATGTCATAGGTGCTCTGACAGATAATTTGTTTTTCCGACTAAGAACTGAAAGTGTTTTCATAGGAACCTCAATTCTATTTGATGAAGTTATAACAAATGACACGCGTGTGTTTAGTTACGATCATGGAAGTTAACATTAAAAACGAAAAAAATAAACATTGTGAAGATACTGCAGGTACATTATGAAAAGCAAACGGAAGTGTAACGTGGATTTTAGAATTTTAAATTTGAATTTAGACTAATGTTAATTCAGACCAAAGCTACGAAAACCAATAACTTTTGATTTAAACATCTTTCGTCGTAGCAAGGTTGACTCAGCCTTACATCCTTTCGGGGTAGTTAAAATGAGTACCATTCCAAATTTGGATTGGAGTGGGCAAAACAGAAAATATATGGACTTTTTATATGGAAACTAACAGGCAATATGTGATACATTAAATAAAAAGCTACACAAGAGGCAACATTGTTTTGTTTTGTGGCAAGGTCAACTCAGCCTTACATCCTTTCGGGGTAGTTAAAATGAGTACCATTCCAAATTTGGGATGGGCAAACAAGAAGATATTTTTGGATCGTAGAGTTTTTGTGATGAAGATGACAATGTTTTTTTAATTGAATTGAATTGAATTGAATAGTTGAAGTCGATTATATAATCATACATTATTAAGCGGATGAGTCCGTCCATTTCCGAAATTGGCAGTCGCTAACTGTGACTGTGACAGGTCTATTTTGAAAACAAAACGAAAGAACAAACCTTGGAGTTGATAATGATACGTTGTGAGATTTGCATTGAGCAGTCTTTTCTTCAAAGAATGTGCAAAATGTTGTGTAGTCATTATTCAATAAAGAGAGTGAAAGACAAGTATTTTGATTACTGGTTTCACGTTATTATTACCTTTTAAGTAACTCACACAGTTTGAAGATATTGATAGTAGAAAGCTTCCCTTAATAAAATATTACTTCCTGAAGTGCTGTAGTTTTTGAGAAATGAGTAAGTCCAACCATCCTTGAACGGATGCATTGAAAGTCTCCCATTGCCTTTGTTCATTATGGCCGTTTCGAAACCACGGCTCAGCCCGGTCAGTGTGTAGGCCCCTATTGATCGTGCAGTAAGGTCGTCTCCTCGTGTACAAATCAAAACATGAAAACATGCAAACATAAAATAACCAGGAAATGCGTGTTTCTCAGTATATCACTCTAAAACATACCTTGATATCGTCGGCCAGCCTCTGTTGAACAGCCACATTGAAACCAAGCACGTGGATGGGCTTAAAGGAGACATTTTGCCTGAAGTTTACAGATAAAAATACACCGTGATCAACGTCAAAAATCCCCGCCATTACAAAACTGAACTACATAGGGCGTACTCCATAAAACAAAAAACGGGTGACCGGGGGGCGGGGGGGGGGGGGCGGTGCACACGTGGCGGACGAGTCAAACTACCTCTACTTCCTTTTTGAAACCACGGCTTCGGCTCCAGACTCGGCTCAGGCTAGCTTGGCCCCGCGGTTATTTTGACAATATTGCGCATGCTTTGCGTGTACGTGTTCAGGGCTTCAGACAAGAGGACGGAGCCTAAAACCGAATCCAAAGCCGAAGCCGTGGTTTTGAAAAGGGCCATCCAATTCAGACATTTGTGACGGTAAAAATGGACTGTTTCCGGAATTAGGTATACAAATAATTATTGAATCTCTTAATGGTTTAGTTTGAGCCTCAATTTTAACTACAAATTTGAAAAAAGACGTCCCAACATGTGAAACTTCTCGTTGCCTCAAAGGGGCGACCCTCATGGCTATAATTTTGAAAAATAAATCATACTTTTTTGATTGCATGGCTATTTATTTCGTAATAAACACTAACAAAAAGCTAGTGGCCTCACATTAATTTCTTTTTTTTTCACCGTAATAATAGCAAACTTGCCTCATTTAATCGCTAAACCAAAAAAAAAAAGAAATGCATTATAGCCAATTATTTAATTAAAGATGCTATGTCAGATTTTTGGCCCCAAACATTAAAACATAGATTTATTTGAGTGAATGGTATTTCAAAGAGTATCAACGAAAACAAGTTTAACTTTTACTTTTAATGGTCAGGAACCATGACAAAAATTTAAAACGTTTCTTATAAAACACATAAGAATTGGTCACGTGATATATTGTCGGGATCCCGTCAAAAACTAATTTTGAGCACTTTATTTCACTGCTACTAACAATTGGACTTTTTCGAGCAATGGCTCAAATGAAAGCTTGTAACTTTCTCGACCCCCATCAAAATACCTATTGCATTTAAAATAAAAAAAATTGGGTCAAATCGGCCAAAAATCTGACATAGCATCTTTAACCGTTTTGTGCAGTTTGTGCCCATTATTTAATAAGGGTATAAGGCTGATCAGTGTCTACTTTCATGAAGCTGCTAATTTTGCCTAGAAATGTGTACAAGGCTTTTAAATCAAATGCTCTAAAAGCACACAGCTTAAGACACTGGGCACTATTGGTAACTGTCAAAGACCAGTCTTCTCAATTGGTGTATCTCAACATATGCATAAAATAACGAACCTAATGAAAATTTAAGCTCAATCGGCCATCGAAGTGGCGAGATAATAATGAAAGAAAAAACTCCTTGTCTAACACTGTTGTGTGCTTTCAGATGCTTGATTTCGAGACCTCAAATTCTAAATCTGAGGTATCGAAATCAAATTCGTCTCGAAAACTATTATACTTCAGAGGGAGCCATTTCTTACAATGTGTTTTACTACCAACAGCTCCCATTACTCGAATATCAAGTAAGGTTTATGCTAATAATTATTTTGAGTAATTACCAATAGTGCCCACTGCCTTTAATAACTGATTTGTCCAAAACAGAAATTCAAATAACTTGAAAACTAACTCATAACCATATTTTTCAAGTTTGTATTCCTTTTTAATACAAAGCACAGATACAATCTTTAAGTGCTTTTATTCATGTTTATCATACCCTAGTATTTAATTAACAAGTTTAATTAAGACATTTCAAAGCTTACATTCAGATTATTATTCAGTTAATTTCATCAGATGTGCAAACATTCAGTAAATATGAACACAATCCTGACCTTATATACCAACATTTTTATTGTAATTTTGTTTAAGTTGATTTCTCTGTGGTGTTTTAGTACATCAATACACTACAAAATCAAAACAACTTTGCTTACTGCTGTATAACCAAGTCCATTTTCCTTTTTTTTTGTCAAGAGACATTTGAACAATTATTTTGTCCTACGCAACAAAATACCCACTGGCAACACTTGTTTTTTTCCTCCTCGCTATTTTTTTTCTTCTGAAGTACAACAGTTAAGAAAATTTACCTGACGCGTCTTAAATATATTGCAGATTGAACTTTCTCATGGTATTATACCAGTTAGAGTTTGATTCACATGAAGCAAGCTAGATCAAGGGACTATAAGATGATTATAGACCTTTATCATGGTATTATACCAGTTGGAGTTTGATTCACATGAAGCAAGCTAGATCAAGGGACTATAAGATGACTATAGACCTTTCTCATGGTATTATACCAGTTAGAGTTTGATTCACATGAAGCAAGCTAGATCAAGGGACTATAAGATGACTATAGACCTTTATCATGGTATTATACCAGTTAGAGTTTGATTCACATGAAGCAAGCTAGATCAAGGGACAATAAGATGATTATAGAACTTTCTCATGGTATTATACCAGTTGGAGTTTGATTCACATGAAGCAAGCTAGATCAAGGGACTATAAGATGATTCTAGACCTTTATCATGGTATTATCCCAGTTAGAGTTTGATTCACATGAAGCAAGCTAGATCAAGGGACTATAAGATGACTATAGACCTTTATCATGGTATTATACCAGTTAGAGTTTGATTGACATGAAGCAAGCTAGATCAAGGGACTATAAGATGACTATAGACCTTTATCATGCTGTCGCCATCTTGGTCTTGTTCTTCGTATCGGGTAACAATAATGAATGCTAATAATAAGTTTGCAAATAGGAACCAGACTATTTTGTTCGTCCAGCCTCGGTTCAGAAACATTCAATTTGATATCAATGGGAGAAATTCAAGATGGCTGCACCATGATGAAGGTCTATTGTCGACCAGTTGGCGATTTTGCCTGGTACCCATGATGTGTTTCATGCATAGGTATCCATGGAACATTGACTAGTGGTTAACTGTTGGTCGCTGATCGAACTTGCCCATGTCTGATCAATGTACCCTTGTATATACCGGTATCCCGCAACTGGTTACCAATGTGAATATGGTGCACTCAAATAAAAACAAAGCAACAAAATTAAAACAAACTAGAACATAATATCACATCGTTTGTGTTTTATAGAAATCCATTTTAGGATCTCAACCCCCCCCCCCCCCCCCCGCCCCACCAAACAAACAATCACTATTTCTTTTAGCTAGATTAAAATGCACAATTTTAATGCATTCAAATTGCACATAATATTATATGAATGTTAAACATTTGTACATGTTATCAAACTTCATAATAACACGGTTTTGAATCCAACTAAACTGTCCTATACAAAAAAAAAAGCAAATTAGACAAAAATATGCTAAATTGAATCAATGAAACATCCATAAGCATAATCTAAAAATTGCAAGTTTGATAATGGAAACCAAATACAAATCTTAGGATATAAAACTTAAGACAATCGAAAAGTCATTATTATTTTCATCAACTGAGTTTCAAGCAAAACTCTTGTCAATTAAATATTTAGGAGTGAAATAATTTTGATTTAGATAAGATTCAAGACAGCTAGGTTTTCTCACAATAAAAGCGGAATGGCAAAAAACCAGGGCCCAGATTCATGGCTCTGCTGTACCGCAGAATTCTGCGCTTACAATCACGATTCTGCACTTGACGTGTAAGCTTGACATGAAATTGGACCCAGAGCAGTGCCTGTTTGTCACATCAAAACATAACAAAGATGTCAACATCAATACCCATGATTTATTTTATATAATATAATCATAAATACTGATTTTAAACCCTGCTGTAATTTTTATACCCCACTGATTCTCAAAACAAAACAAAACCACCATACCACCCAATAAATTAAATAAACGACAGCAAATTTCCCCATATAAATTAAAATGATCTTTAGGTTAATCAAAGTTTCCCACTAATAATACTTATACAATTTGTTTATATTTGATAATATTATATTTGATTGAAATTCAAGTTTTACTTCTTTTTGCCTGATGAAACCAGCCCCTTTGAATGATGATTATTGAAATCTTGCTTCATACTATAAGGCAGTTAGCATTTTTAAATCTTGTAAAACTTGTTAGAGTTGTTTTTTTTAATTTTCTTCCTTCTGAAAAATGCAGACTGTTTTAAGCAGGGGTAAATTTCTGAGAACTACTTAGTCTTGGTTCAAAGATCACGGTGTTTGCGCCCACAACGCTGGTTGTGTGTACGCGCAAAATGTCCAAGATCACAAGCCTAAAATTTTATCAAGGCCATTTTCATTTTGCAAAGAGCACTTCCACAAGTCTTTTTGAGAAACCGCGGACACAAAGGACTGTTTGGTTTGGTGAAGATGTGTATGGAGACAAATTTACACAAACCAAGTAGTGTCAGTGTCCTTCATATCTTAAAATGGTTAGTCAGAAAATTATGCTCCATTGTATGACAAACTTTTAAAGGGGCACCAAGGCCAATCCTCCAATAGCCTCCCTGTAAATCAAGGCATGGTCTACATATTTTATGTTATCCGAACAATGTCAACAACTCTTAATCAACAACTCCAACAAGTTTTGTTTTCCCTACAAAGTGGCTCATGCACTCACACGTTATCATCCACCATCTCTCTGTCTCTCACTCTTTCTCACTCTTTTATCCACTAATAATATAAGCAGCTACAACTACATTTAATATGTACACCTACTGAATGGCTGTATACAGTTTAGAGACGGCTTAAGAGATTGTAAAACATATAGACCCTTATGACGGTAGAGCGAACTTAAATCTTCCATATTAAAGGCAGTGGACACTATTGATAATTACTCACAATAATTGTTAGCATAAAGACTAACTTGGTAATGAGCAATAGAGAGCTGTTGATAGTATAAAACATTGTGAGAAATGGCTCCCTCTGAAGTAACGTAGTTTTTGAGAAAGAATTAATTTTTAAAGAATTTGATTTCGAGACCTCAGTATTAGATTTTGAGGTCTCGAAATCAAGCATCTGAAAGCACACAACTTCGTGTGACAAGGGTGTTTTTTTTTCCATTATTACCTAGCAACTTTCAATTGAGTTCAAATTTTTACAAGTTTGTTATTTTGTGCATATTTTGAGATACACCAACTGAGAAGGGAAGACTAGTCTTTGACAATTACCAATAGTGTCCACTGCCTTTAAATATTCCATATTAATTCTTCCAACTTAATTCTATGACTCCCATTGAGCATATAGCAGAGTTACCCAGGTTTAGTTGTTTCTTATTTAATATGGCTACTTAGGCTTTAAACGCAGAAGAAACGACAGAACATGGGGGATGTGAAACAGAAACTTTAGCAGAGAAGCCAAAGCAACAGCCGTGGCTTATCATTAAGCCGTGTATATATAGCCGTATCTGTAGCCACTAACATTGTTTCTGAAGCTCGATTCATACTACCTACGAATGCTTCGTACGAAGTGAAATTTCCTGCGTAACAGTTGGAAGAAAACAGCACGTACCAGTTATTGCATTAGTCCAAATCACATTCACTTTCAAAGGAAGTATGAACTTGGCTTTAAAGCTGTTGCTTCTGGCTGCGGCTACTGATTGTGGCAGCCGCATTGATGTACATTCAACAAATGCAATAGCCAAAGCATAGCCATAGCCAAGCGTGAAGAACACTGTCTTCAAGCTTTCAAGCTAGCCGCAGCCAGAAGCAACAGCTTAAAGCCCAGTTCGTACATTGTACTTCCTTCAAATGTGAATGCGAAGTGCGTTTTGGTGATGCAATAATTGGTAAGAGCCGCATTCTTCAGATAAAACTTAACAATCTTTACAGCACTCCATTAATGGTTATTGCAAGAAGGTCAGAGCGTTAATAAAGGGTCTATTTGATTCGAAGGGGGGGGGGGGACATTTATAACGGACAGTGCATATGCTCTATAGACATGATTGAGAAGAAACAATGCTATTCATTTACAGTGTATGTACAAAAGAGACAATTACATTAAGTGTGTGAAGGAGACCTAGTGTTCACATCTAGATTATTACTTAACAAGCCCGCCCTCTCTTGTTACAGCTAGGTTATTACTTAACAAGCCCGCCCTCTCTTGTTACAGCTAGGTTATTACTTAACAAGCCCGCCCTCTCTTGTTACAGCTAGGTTATTACTTAACAAGCCTGCCATCTCTTGTTACAGCTAGGTTATTTTCTCAACAAGCCAGCCCACCCGCCCTCTCTTGGGAGGAATAAGTTAGTTGGATATTACTATTACCACATGAATTGTTTTAGCTTATTATTCTTGCTTACATGTACTTTTACAAAATGAATTTCACAAACGAAACCTAAGAAGTTAACATCCTGACAATCCATCCGCAAACGATCAATATCGTTCACCGATAACAAAATAAAACGGTGACATTTTGAAATATAAAAGCATCGACACCAGAAACTAGGGTGCCAGTATGTACTGCTTATAAACCCACCATACTTCACCATAAATACGACTGCATTCAAACGCAAAACAAGCAGGACGCTACAGTTCCAAGAAGTTACAATTTCTGACCAGTTTGTTCACAGTTAATATTGTTAAGTTAGTCTTGTTCTCCAGAAGCTTTTGAGAGATTTAGAGGCGCTTATAAATTCGTCCTTTCCGATATACTGAACATGCATTTTATGCAATCAAAGCCACATTATGTATAATACTATGCAATCATACACCACGTCAAGCACTGAAAACTGTCCCATATTTTCTATTCTTCAATTTTTCCTGCAAATATCTTTACTGATACACATCAATTTTTGCATAATTTATGTTTTCATGTTTTCTTTTTTTGTAATAAACTTGACATCACAGGATCTCAAATCCATAATTTTTTTTCACTCAAATGAGGGATAACATTTTATAGGCTTAACATTCAATGCAATTTTACAACAGCGAATAATTTTATACGAATGTGGGATTTTTTTTTCTTCACTAGTATTTGTTGGAAGTTTCCATTTTCCAGAACTACCAACCACTAAGCTATAGCTTTACCCAAGGAAATCTTGGTACAGAAATTACACCCTTTTTCCTTCTAGCCTGGATTCCAGATGGAATCCTATGGAGTTTTCCTTCACAAGTTTTCCTTGACAAGGTTTCCCGAATATGTTTAAGAAAGAGGAATAGAAAATGAGTTTTCCATCCACGTTTCCCAACTATTGATTTTCAAACTTTTGCCAAATGGAAACGTGTCAAAGTTATTCTGTTATCAGTTTCCAAGAACAAAGGAGTCCTTAACAACAAATTACTGGCACAGAAATCTCTTGGGTTCCCGTTGGTCTAATGTAGCTCAATAGCATGGCGTTTGATTGGAGATCTGTGATAGGAATAAAGTAGCCCAGTACTAAGAGTGGTTTATGTATGATCGTGGGTTGAGCATGCATCCAGCATCTTCCAAAGAATCATCTGGTTCAAGAAAGCTTCCGAAAGTCTTTCAAGAAATGTAACCCTTGGGGGAGTCCTCCAACTATGATCACGACATGTGCCTGTTGATGACCACAGTATCTGTCTTTATCCACACTTTCTTGACGATCATTGCAACGGGGGGCTTTTACTCCGAGCACCACTGTATATGATTGCAACTCCACTCGACACATACAACAAATCCCAGTCGTACATCCATAAAATTTTTAGATTCCTATTCGAAAGTTTGTGTCCAAGTATGAGGCAATCTGGGAGTAGTTCACAGAGATGTCTTAAGATTTCCAAGATATATTCCAAGATAGTTCCAGTGATGGTTGAATGTTCCTTCAATGCGAAGCCAAATCCAACGATTCTGCAGTTCCTTCGATGACCCGCTCATCTGTACAACACAACGAGAACATACATGTACCACGTAGCTCCTAAGAATACCGTCCAGTTTCTTTGGTCGATTGCCGAGTATAAAATCAACCAGTAGTCACAATCTGGCCGACTGTCAGCGTGTTTTTTTAAAGCTAAGCATAGCTGTAGAAACAGGCCAGTTCGGCAGACCTCGTAATAACTAAAGTCGGCTGTACTCACTAATTTTCTCTCATGTAGCGTATTTCATCAAATATAACCCACGCTGAAATGAATCCACCTATGGGTTACCTGGAATTGGGTCCGGGGGCGGCAGAACAATTTGAGATCCTTGGAGAGTACGAACGACGGGTTTGAGAGCGGAATTCCTTTCTAGATAATTCTGTGCGCACACTGATCCCATGGGTAATATACAAGTTCCTATCGGAGTCTTTATAGGTAGGCGATGCACAACCAAATAATAGTTTTAATAGTTTCTTTGTTATACTGTCGTATAAAAGACATCTGCCAAATCTCAAACGGCATCTGTAAGAAGAGGAAATTGAAAAAGAAATGTTATCCTTGATCAAATACTAGATTTGAGCAGGGCTTAATTTCATAGAGCTGCTTAAGCACAAAAAGTAACTACACACAACTTATGCTTACCACAATAAGGTTACCAGCCAAAGTACCAGGTCACATGTACAACTTGTGACTGGTATCCTTTCGTTTTTTTTGTTAAGCAAAAAGGAGTTAAGCATAATTCTCTGCTTAAGCAGCTCTATAAAATTGGCCTCTGGAGGCAGGAGGGAGGGGGGGGGGGGGGTTGATAAGCTACTAGCAAACATTTTCTACAGGTGAAGGCGGCAACTGGTTGAGTAAGGATACAATGTATCTATTTATCACAACAGGCATTTCCAACATAAATCAAGTAGGATTTGAAACTTTACACTGTGCTGTGGAGGTAGAAGAGAGGTTCGCCGTTGCACGTGTGAAACCTCTTTAGAGAAGTGTTGGTTCTGAAAAGAACTGGTGGTTGACAACTCAACACTTCAATCAGTATTCTCCCTAAAGACGATCAGAGCATGCTTTGTCATGTTTGTCTGTGGGTGCCAGTCAGAAGCCATACAGCCATTAGCTGCCGTATAACCAGATAACCAGGGATCACAGCCAATACAAATCTGATTGAAATGTTGGGTCATCAACCACCAGTTCTTTTCAGAACAAACACTTTTAAAAGAGGTTTCACACGGAGCAACGGCAAACCTCTCTGAACATAAACTTTAGAAATTAATGCAGAAATTAATGGGCATGGGAACAAAATGCTATGTTAATTGCTATAATACTGTGCATGTACATGTACTAGCCATAAAGCATGCTATGTACTAGAGAATACTGCTAATGTAGGAACAGGGGTGGATTTCACAAAGAGTTAAGACTAGTCTTATCTCAAGTTAGGACGAGTTACTCTTCCTAACTTAGGACTAGCATAGCCATTTGTTTTTAATATCTCTATAGGACTAGTCCTAAGTTAGGACTACTCCTAACTCGTTGTGAAATCGACCCCTGGTGTTCATCTTATGTACATGCAGTCAATCATCAGGCATATTGAAGCGCTTAGGGACATGTTTGATTTCTATGTGTTATGCGCTATATAAGAATGGTTAATTATTATTATTATTATTATTAATTGGACAAAGTAGTGAACAGTTGTTGATAACAAAGGCTGTCCTACATGTCCAAAGTGTACTTAGGCTTTAATATACTTTTCAGAATTGATTAACAAAACAATTCTGGTTTCAAACAACGATTCATAGTTTCTCTTTTTACATCTGAATGTTGAGAACATGTTGTCACCTGGGCCAAGTTTCATAAAGCTGCTGATTACAAACAAAATTGTTTGACATATTTTCGCTAACCACAATTGTGTAGGAAACCATTCACAAATTGTGCATTCAAAATGGCATTTTTGCTGGTAAACTATTAATGGTAGCCAAAATGGCATTGTGCTAACGGCTACTTTTTTGTGGCTAAGCAGGTCTATGTATGAATCTGGGCCAAGGTGGAAAACTTATGCAGTAGTAAGGAAAAAAATAAAATAATTAAGAACAGAATAGTTCTGCATTCTACTTAACTCTGATGGCATGTATATATCGTAGATCTATGCTAATCTACAGCAATGGCTGATTTCAAACTGGCGGATTTCAAACTATAACACACATCCTACGCACTGTACCAAAGTGCTTAGCAGATACACCAGGGACTAGACATTTCTTGGCGCTTACTATGGCAGAAACAAGTAACTAAGCAAGATTTTATTTTGTGATTAAGAAGATTTGACAGCGTGTGTGCAATCACTTTGGATTTGCATTGTTGCATAACCTAATCTGCCTGAACATGAGGAAATTGTAACAGGACACCAAGGCAATAACCAGGGGCACAGGAAGCAATTGCCTCTGTTGCCTCAATGAAGCATCATGACAGCATGATTAAAACCATTTTGCCATTCTGTCGTAATACCACATGATGTACACTGGGATCCCAACAATGCCAGCTACAGTGCAGTGTGTCTATTTCTTTTCTGAAGGTTCTAGTCTTTACACAAGTTGTAAAACAGCAGAAAAAGAGAGCAGATGAAAGTAACCTCGCTTCGTTTATAAAACCTTGCAATTTTTCTTTTAAGAAACTAGCAGAAGACTTGCTTTCCTCTTCTAGCCACCAACTAGACAAGTACCACAAAGGAGCATTGGGTCTACAGGGCAACACTATTACATAACACCCTTCACAATAACATTGGTAATATGCACCACATTTTCCACAGGGCCAAATTTCATCAAACTGCTAAGAATTTCTTCACATTTAACAAAAAATATGAGTGCGGCACCAATCGAAGCAACGTGATCTTTGTGGCATTTTGGCTAATAACAAGTTTCTGCTAACGAGTTTTTTGTGTTTAGCTAGTTTTTTGTGTGTGACTATAAGCTGAATTTTGTTTTCAAAGGGTCAGTGAAGTTTTAGTGCCAGACTACACCTTTGTATAGTAAATTTTACCACCTTAAAAAACCTGGTGCATGTTACCGCAGAAACAATTTATTTACAAACAAATTATAAGTGTACTTCTGAAGGAAATAGGGAAAAGAAATCAAATCATGCTACAGGCTACAGCTGCAAACTTTGCGCACACAAAACATAAAAAGGAAACGGAAACTACTTTCAGCGGCAAACTTCGTTGGTAATTCATGCCAGTGCGAGGTCATTAAAAGGGTGAAATACCTTCTGGAGTCAAAGACACAGCCATCGACTGTTGCTGTTCTCCGTTAGACTCCAACTCCCCCAGCGGGGAGAAGGATAGAGTCATCTGGGTATCGTCAGAACCAAACCCCGCCTTCATCCCAAGGTTGGCGTTGAGTTTGTCGCTGGCGGAATCCGGTGATAGCACTTCGATCGTGCCACCACCGTCTTCGAGACTCCCGGTCGTCTCATCTAAATCATGCAGAGACTTCTTAGTGACGAGGTCTTTGTCCTGGTCCTGGATGAAGCTCTCTCCGTTTGCATTATTAAAGTCAGACGTAGCAGGCACATTGATGACTGGAGATTTGATTGTCCCTAAGAGCTCTACTTCGTTCCCGTTCCCAGATGACCCCTCACTCTTCTCATCGTAAGCCTCGTCAGCGCTTATATCTTCTCTCTCGACGTTCCCATTAGTGGGCGGGGCTGATTGATTCTCGCCCTCATCAGCAACACCCATGTCTGCGACTGCGTCCCCGTCAACATTGTCAGGCAATGCTTCAAATTCAGCTTGTTCTTCAAAGCCAGTCGTTGACACAGGCTCACCGTTGGAGGCGTCTTTAAGATCAGCCCAATCAGCTTCTTCTTTGTCTGGTACCACGTCTTCACCTATGTCTTCCTTCTCATCTGATGAGCCTCGTTCGTCATCAGCCTGTCCACCATCCCCACCTTGGCCGTCGTCAGTCAGGACGTCTTTATCTTTGTCTTGAAGAGACTCTACAGCCTCCAGGCCTTCTACCGACATGTTCCCGTCGTCTGAATCGCTGAAACTAGTGGCAGCTTTGCCGTTTGTAGCGCCCTCTAATTGGTCCCCATCAAACCCTTCTTCGTCTTCGTCGCCTGATAGAAGGCGGTGTGCAAAGAACGGAGGAAAGAAGGTGACACTGTTTTCTCTATTCAAACGAACTTGGGTGGTTTTCATTAATTGCTTTCTATTTCAAAATACCATCCCTTTTGTTAGTTTACATTTTTCCAAGGAGAGAATAAGTAATATTCTCGGAAGATGAAATTATCTGAGCTGAATTCACTGGTGTACACATTCTTTCACCAATCAGTTAGTTTCAAAGCTTACACGCTAAGTATATTTTAAGATTATTTTTTAATCAAAGCTTCTCTGGTACAAGAGCTGCCTTTAGCTCTTCAGTTTTCTTTCATTTTGTCTCTTCTTACACCCCCCCCCCTACCAAGAGTTGCTCTTTGCCTTGTTTTGGCACACTTAAAAACTTTTTAAAAAATCACTTTTCTTCAGTGGAGAAGACAAAATTGCCTGAACCACAAACAGACGAGTAACATCCTACCCATTGAACTTTTGGCAGTTAATTTCAGTTTGATACATGTAAATAAGAAAAGAAAGCAAACGGCACCCAAGTATGTTTGAATAGGAGAATCAGTTTTAAAGGCTATGGGGGGAGTTGTTAGTCAAATGATCCCTGCTACCAATGTCACATGAAAAGCTACATGTGTGATACATCATTGTATTTCAAAGGAGCATTTGTTTCATTCCTCAAAATTTCAAAGAACAAAATTTAAAACCTACCTATAATGTTCAATTAGGTAGAAATTTCTCTGGACAAATGATTCGAGTTTCAAAACAAAGCATTCAGATTCAAAACTAGTAATTACAAAATATGTATCATACATTCAAGTTAGATTTTAAGGTCTAGTCCAAGCTTAAGTTTGGACTTGAACTTATGTCTGATATTTTGAAGGTGAGTTCTGTACGTGCTGAATGAGCATGCAATTTGAGAATGACTGTCAATAACTGTCGATGACTTTTGATGACTGTCAATGACTGGCTATTAAGCAAGCACACAGGCTTAGCGGATACCTGGATGATGTATGAAATATATCCAGGATTGTGCAAACATTTACCCTCAAATAGTTCAAGGAATGGTGCAAATGTTTATGAGCAAAAAGTGACATGTGTCATACCAAAGCCCCAGTATTAAAAACAAAAACGATGATGAGAGAGAATTTTTAAAAAGCAATCAAAAGTCTCAAGAAGAGAAAACTTCCCTTCAACAAAATCAAATTAGGCTTATTGGATGATTATCATAACAAATCAGTAATTTAACATCAACATCTGACTGTTGAGAGGTCATGGGGAAATATGTTATGATGAAACTTTGTGGAGTATGACACCAAGCTTAAACTAGTCCTATTTTACAGGTCCAGGGGGCAACTTCACAAAGCACTAAGGTTGATCTTAAGATGAGTTATGACTTGACAATTTGCTCAGCAATTATGATTGATTTGCTGTTAAGATCAATCTTAGTTCTTTGTGAAATCAGTCCCAGGTCATAAAATATATCCATGAAGACGACAAATACCTGATAGCTGCGATTTATTCCGATTGAAGAGTAGATTGCGATACTTCTCATTATTGAGTAGACTACTACTGCTTGGTAGTGTGGCGCTGACACCATTGCTCTTACGTTCCGAGCCTGACCCGGAACCACTCTCAGAACCGCTGTCTCCGTCCTCAGATGCATCATCCTGAAAATAAATCCAATAAATAAATCATTACGTGGTAAGTAGGATAATAAGAATAAATAGTAATAATAATTTGGGGGGAATTTGATCATCCTTACTTGCAGCTAAGAGCTGAAAAGCAGGCATGCAAGAGCCACATCAACCCATTATGAACACGGAGCACAGCCAAAAATCAAAAATTTTTATCCGAGGGAGGAAAACCGGATGGTCTGGAAAACCCTTGTGGCACAGCAGAGAACCAACGCACAACTCAGCTCCAATATGGCCCTGGCCGGGAATCGAACCGGGGTCACCTTTTTATTTGTAATTATTACTAATTCTCTTTTTGTCTATATCTATGTTCTCCACCTACCTTATCTTTAGCCTGGGCACCACGGCGGGCTCTCTTCATGATCTCCTCTACTCTCTAAAAGAAACAAATCAAAGTCAAAGATGGTTAAGCTTAAAATCTTGTGGACAAATTTCATCACTACATCGACACAAAGAATAAGCTGGCCCCTTCATTCAGATGTGCACATTTTCATTATTTGTCATCAAAGATGGCAGTCACTGACGTCATGTGCAATCCATCTATTGTAGCAAACGAAACATCGACAAGAAACGAATCGGCTCCTTTCAGAGTCTTTATTTCTTCACAAGAAATTAATCACAAGGTATTTCCCAAAGATTAATCAATTATAAGACATTCCCTGGAAAATTGCCTTACTTTCTTGCGAGCATCCCTCTCCTCATTTTCTTTGCGGCATTTCTCAGCGAGTTCCACTTCTTGTTTCTTAAGTTCCTCTTGACGAATCTTTTCCTCTTCAGCTCTCTGAAAAAGCAACAAATAGAAATCAATGACTGTGCTCTCCCCACCCTCGTGGTACGAGTGTACATGTATACTCATATAACGAGAGTACAAGTGTATTCTTATAACGATAAATTCAATCCTATATCAATTATTCTTATTCTGTATTTTACATATTTCCAGTAATGAAACCAAGGATGTTTCATAAGTGAATTTAATCACTGTAGCTGGAAAGCCTTAGGAAACCTGTGAACAAAAGTGCTTGCTGCAGTATGTGAACAGAAATACTGGGGCTAACCTCCCATCGTTTCAAATGGATGTCATGGTTCTGGAGAGCGCAGTCAAGTCCGTCAATTATGTGAATACATATACACCGATATCTGTCCTTATGGACCAGTCTAATGTTTTCCTACCTGTAGAGCTTCAGCTTCTTCCGCAGCCTTCCTCTCTTCTTCCTCCCTCTCCATCCTTTCATTATCTTCAATAGCTTTCCTAAGACGCTCCTCCTCTGCTTTCTTATGCTCCTCAGCTAGCCTTCTTGCCTCCTCCTCCATGCGTATTCTCTCCTCTTCTTCAAGACGGATTCGCTCCTCCTCTTCACGTCTTTAAAGAAAAGTACAATTGAAAATATTTTCAACACTGCCTCTTTTCACGGCAGGTGCGGCCCGGAAGACCCACCAAGACCATGTTCAAGACCCTGATCGCGGGTGCAGGAGTTAACAACATGGAAGAGCTTATCAGCTGTATGCAGGAAAGAGTTGTGTGGCGCGTCAGACATCGAGCCCAACTCTAACATAAGGCAACGCGACAACTTGGGTCGACTGGGTGAGTGAGTGCCTCTTTACTTATGGACTTGGTTTTACAGTTAAACTCATAGAGTGTAAATTGCTTGGAACACTTTGTGGACTTTTTAACCTCCTAAGAATTCCAGGGCTTATACTGTCAAGCAACATACTTTACTATAATTGCTTCTCTTCATCCAGCGGTATATAAATGGGTACCTACGAGGATAGAGGTTGATATTGTGTATGGAAAAGCCTTTGGAGCGCTATGGTTACCCAGGGTTGTATTTTCCCCAGGGAGCCGAGAAAGATTTAAGGAATGTCATTGGTCAAATGACCAGGGCACCAATGTTGAGGGCATTGATACGGTTATTGTGAAATGCGCAATATTAGAACTTAGTGTCTTGCTCAAGGACACAAGTGTCATGACTGGGATGCAAAGCCACAACCTGCCGTCGATTTCACAAAACTCTTCCTAACTTAAGACTAATCTTAGGACTTTCAACCCTGTACTGTAGCATGCAGACCTTAAGATTAATCCTAAGTTACGACGAATTTTACTCGTCCTAACTCGAGATAAGACAAGTCCTAACTCTTTGTAAAATCGACCCCTGATGACTTAACCACCACAACTTGAATCTGATGCCTTAAAATAAACTGCTCGATCGTGACGTCCTACAATACACTGATAGTGGTTAGGTTGTAATGACTTAATCCCTAGTTTGCCAAGAATCTTTACTTGCAGGATTTCTGACTCAATTAATTGACTATAATGACTTTATGACTTAAATTTAGATCTAACCCTTAACGACTGTGACTCACAGTCATACCTGGGCTTGATATACACTGTAGCAAGACAAGGTAAAATTTTGCTAAGACCTCCTCGTTTAACGAGGTGACACCTGGTACCAACGGACACCAATCTAAGAGTCAATTCATGCATGAATTGTTTCTAAAATTCAAAGAATTTGGGGTCAAATGATATCCAAACCATATTACTCTCAAAGAGACACCTTTCTAAAAATAGTTTATACTATCAACAGTTGGAGTGCTACTCACCAAGTAAGTTTTTAAGGCGTTTAGTATTTGGAGTCGTTACTGAACTATGACTTTATCTTTAAAGGCAGTGGACACTACTGGTAATTACTCAAAATAATTATTAGCATAAAACCTTACTTGGTAACGAGTAATGGGGAGCTGTTGATGATATAAAGCATTGTGAGAAACGGCTCCCTCTGATGTGATGTAGTTTTCGAGAAAGAAGTAGTTTTCCACGAACTTGATTTTGAGACCTCAGACTTAGAATTTGAGGTCTTGAAATCGAGCTTGCAACTTCATGTGACGAGGGTGTTTTTTCTTTCAATATTACCTCGCAACTGCGACGACCAATTGAGCTCAAATTTTCACAGGTTAGTTATTTTATGCAAATGTGGAGATACACCAAGTGAGAAGACTGGTCTTTGACAATTAGCAATAGAGTCCAGTGTCTTTAACACATGTAGATAATAATTTTACATCAAGGATAAAGGACTTTTGGGGGCTTTTACCCCTACACCCATGTGTGTTCATGTACTTCATACTTTCCAGAATTATGTAAAACAACTCCACAGGCACATCACTCAGGTGGAATTCGAACCATTGACCTTTGCCATTCTAGAGTAAATCTCTTACCAATAGACAACCAAGCTAGCCTGGTGGCAAGAGGCAGTTCGAGTGCCTATGTTTTAGCAGCAGGTACAGCAACGATTTAACAGGGCCATTCGATCACCATTCCCTGCTTACCAAGCAAGCGCTGACGTTCTGCCCTAACTGTGTAAGAAAAGAATGCCACGTAGCGTAGAGTACATACACACACAAGCAAAAGATCCCTGCTAACCCATGCATGAAACACGCTTGACATACATACATAAGCATGGAATTCCCTTCTTCCAAGAGCGCTGTTTCTTTGCTGAGGGTAAGCAGTGCCATGAAATTGGGCCTAGGTTCCTGGGCCCAATTTTATAGAGCTGCTAAGCACACAAATTTGCTAAGCATGAAATTTCTTACTTGATAAAAACAGGATTACCAACCAATTTTCCATTTGTTGCATATTGCTTGTTACTGTTTTTGGAGCTGTTGTTTGCTCATCCTTAAAATCACGTGGAAACTTTGTTGGTAATCCTGTTTTTATCAAGGAAGAAATTTCATGCTAAGCAAATTTGTTTGCTTAGCAGCAAATTTGTTTGCTTAGCAGCTCTATGAAATTGGGCCCTGACCTTTGCCATTCTAGAGTAGATGTCTTACCACAAGACCTCCAAGCTAGCACGGCAGCTAGAGGCAGTTCCAATACTATTTTTCAGCCGTGGGTATCGCAACGATCTAACATAATATGTTGATACCCATTATGGCGTGTCGTGACCAAGCAGTTTAGATCATCAGACCCAAGCTCTGATGTGAGTTTGATACCTGGTCGTGACAGGTAATATCCCATGGCGTGTCAAGGCCGAGTGGTTAAGAGCACCGGATTCAAGCTCTGCTGTTTGATCAGCAGAGTGTGGGTTCGAATCTCGGTCGTGACACTTGCTACATAAAATTGGGGAGGTAGTGCTTTCTGCTCTACCGGCCAGGCTTCGGACTGATGATACCCAAGCCTACATCCATATGGACTGTATAAGGGGTAACCCTGTTTCAGCCCTAGGAGTAGCTGGCAACGGCCTCTGGACAAAAATAATTGTAGCCCACACCTTGAAGTGGCTTTCAGGCCTTGTGTGTCTGGCGACTTGCATAAAAAAATAAAGTAAAAAATAAAATAAAAAAATAAAATAACTTACTTGAGTTGTTCTTGTCTCTGTCGTTCCAGCTCAGCTTCTCTCTCTGCCTTCTCTCTAGCTTGACGTCTCCTCTCAGCCAAGGCTTGTTTAGCACGTTCTTCATCAGTCAGGTCTTTAGCTGGCTGGGACTGGGGTTGAGCCTGGGGTTGGGCTTGGGGTTTTTCTTGGGGTTGGGCCTTGGCTGATCCTACTGATGATGGTGCCGATCCGCTTGAGGATTCTGAGACCGTTGGAGACAAGGCTCTCTGTGACTCTGTGGAGAGGAAGAATAAAATAAATATAGATTTTATAGAATTGTTTAAAATTGAGAGTTTAGGTTGAACAAAACAAAATTTACTACAACAGGATTTCAACCAACAGATTTGAGGCATTGCATGGTGAAGTATCAATTTTATTTTGTTTTCGATAATATATAGTGTTCTTCTTGATGGGTAGATTATGTTCTTTTAAGTACTTGTCTTGCTATATTCTACTACCGCAGAGTAGATTTTTTTGAATTTGGCAGACTTCTCTACTACCGCAGAGTAGATTTTCAGACTTTTTCGGGAGACTTCTCAGTTCTGAAAAAGACCTGTCCTAGGGTCGATTTCACACAGGGTTAGGACCCCTAGGAGATACAAACATTGATGGCTTGTCTTAAGATAGGACAAGTAACCCTTCCGAACTCAAGATAAGACTAGTCTGTAATCTTTGTAAAATCCACCCCTGCTTACTAACTTCTACCTGGGCGGAAGGAAACAAGTCAGTCGGGACTACTGCTTTCTCGAGAGGCCTTCTCGTATAAACAGTATTTACTATCGTGGAGTGAGTTTTATAGAATTATTCTTTCTTTACCTTTAGCTTTCGTCTCTTTACTCTCTGTCTTCTCCTTCTCCTTTTCTTTCTCCACATTCTCCGTCTTAGCAGGAGCCTTCTCTTGAGCTGCTGCCTTCTCTGCAGCAGCTGCCTTCTCCGCAGCAGCAGCCTTCTCTGCAGCAGCAGCTGCCTTCTCTGCAGCAGCAGCTGCCTTCACTGCGGCAGGTTTAGGCTGCCGAGGTAACCCCTTGGGTGTGGTGGACGTTTTTGTTGTAGTGGTCTTTGGTGTTGATGTTGTCCGAGTTGGGGAGCTGACGGTGGACTTGTTGGCTATGTCTGTTCGTGGGGTTAGGGCCTTCTTGATTGGAGGGGCTTGTCCGGGTGTTTTCTTGCCTGCAAATGGAAAAAGAAAGAAAGGAATTTGAAGTTTAAAAGTTTTGCCTGCAGGAAGTCCAGGCTGTGTGGCTCTTCTGTAAACATGTTATGTTCAGGCCTGATACTTCACGGAGCCAACAAAGGCGATTACCTCCATGCCCCCTGGTCATTGCCTTAGTGCCCTTGATATGTTCTAGAATCTAGAAATTTACAATTTCCTCAAAAGGTGCCCTTTACCAAGGAGAAAATGCCTTGGTGCCTTGCTCTTTCAAAAAACGAGGCATACATGTACCAGCCTGTTCGTCACTCAATAATAGCGATTTGTAAGTATTTTCAAATGCAAAATTTCTGTCCCTGTGTCATCCACATTAAAGCACAATTCCTACCTTCATTGGTTTTTCGTCTATCCCCATTTGTTTGTTTAGGTAGGTTCCTCGGAGACGCGGCTCTGCCCGGTGTACTTTTACTTCCATCCACCGAAGTTGACCCTTGACCTCCGACAGTCCTTGGTGACGGCACTCTGAGTGGAGCAGTCCTGGGTGTGGGTTGTTGCCTTGGCGATGGAGGTCGCATGTGTAGAGGGGTGCGTGGAGACGGCGCCCTCTGCAAATTCAGAAGGTCAATGATTTTCAATGAGATTGTCGGTCACATTCTCAAAGTATGTGACTTTATTTTTAAAAGCGCAAGCCAGTGGCCTTCTTTGTTCAGTTTTTTTTGTCCTTTTTTACTCCCATGGCACCAATTGTATAGATTGTGAAATTAATCAAGCATATGAAAAACCAAGAGAGAATTTAACAAATTAGTCTATAGAATACAGTTCTCTTTTTAAATTCTAGTAATACCAAATTCTTGAAGTCCAAATACATTTAGCTGTTTGTTATACAAACAATTTCACTTAAAAAAATTGTTAAAATTCACTGTGAAACAAAATTTAAAAGATGCTATTTTTCAATAACCTGATTTGCCAAACACAGGCATGAGAATGGGTGATGATAAAAAAACAGGAAAAAATTCAGTTGATTGCAAATGTCAATATTCCATCATTTTGTGTGTGCGAAGCCGGGGTCCAGGGCCCGCTTAAGGGCCCTGGGAGCTCTGGGTATTTTAGAAGCTCTGTGGTGGTCTCTGATGCATTTCTGACACCTATTTTTCCAGGTAGAAGTGAGCTACTTTTGTGTTATTTTTTTTTTTATTTTTTTATAATAGGTTTAAGGGAAAATAAGGAATGTAAAGCTCAAACAATTCAAACAATTTTGGGTTCGCCTGCGATTTTGTTACAATTCCGGAAAAAGAAAGGAGGAAAAAAATAATAGTAATAATATTTTTATTTTTTTGACGATCTTATCCCTTATTTCTGCCCTTGAAAATGCTTTTTTTCTCACCAACAACCATTTTTATAGGTTCTTGATTTGAAATTCGGTTGTGTAAAAGAAATTCTTTTGCAATTAAATGTTTGTGATTTTAACGATCCGTCGGCGACGCACATTTTAAAATATATATAGGCCTATATATTTGGCGAGAGCGATGTGTTTTTGTGAAAGAGGTTGTTTTCAGCATAGAGGTTGAGATTAGACCCCAACATAGAAATAGAACCAATAAAGTAAGCACGTCGTCCGGACGTACAGTGTGTTCGCTGGTTCCCAATATACCTTTCGCTGGTTGTGAGGCAATAACAGGTACCAGTTTACCATGGCCTGCCGGCGATCTCAGATTCGTGCCGCGCCGCTCATTGGTTCGTGTGCAAACCTGCACGTACACAGTACACAGTACACATGGTGCAAACACGTGCATTGTTTTTTCAGTAGACTTTCAAAAGTCTCCACACGTGTTATCTTTGCTGCAGCAGCAAGCGCATTACACGCAAACATTATTGAACCGTACCACTATAAACGAAGCAAGGAATGAGGCAAGTTTATACATCTGTCGCTGCTGTTGCATGCATGCGCGATGCCAGGAAGACAACAAGCCATAAATTGGGCCAGCTGCTGGACGGCAATTTATTGTTTAGGTGCCGGTATTTCATGAACGACATGTGGGGATCCGCGATAATAACAATTACAAAGGTAAACTTACATTGTCTGACTAGAGAAGAGGGATTAGAGAAATCCAAATCTATACCCCCAAAAACCTACCCCCCGAATTTTATAGCAAATTAACATCGAACTCGGAGACCACAATTTTGAAAGGAAAAAAACCGGAATTCCGGTTTAAACCGGAAGATTCTCATGCCTGCAAACATGCCCGAATTTGTCAACCACTACATAGGTTTAGTGAAAACATGAACACAGTTCGGCAAAATTCTGATTTTTTTTTACAAGTGACCAGAAACTGAAATCAAGTTTTTTTACTTTCAAATAGTTCATGGCTAAAACTTTACTTTCCCAAAACATTCTAAAGTTTGTACAGCCATAATCTACGTCAAACTAAAGTCAGTTGAGTTTACTTGCCTGAAAACCATTAGTCAACATGAAAAAAAAACCAAAAAAACACCACCATTGAGTCATGCCAGTCATGTTCCTGTATTGTATACATATGTTAAAGAACAACATAGTGACAATGTTTTTAAGGGTGTGTCTATCCATACCCATTATCTACGATAGTCTACAAGACCTTGATGGGAGTTTACCTTAGCTGGTGCTGGTGCTGGAGCCGTTGCCGGCGCTGCTGGTGTGTTTCCTTCTTGCGCTCCATTATTTAACTTTGAATTCGACGAGGAGCGTTTCGTTGCCGACAATGGTCTTGACATGTGTGTTGGTGTTGAGTGCGCCGACCGGCTATCCCGATGTGGGTATGGGGCTGTAGTGGAAACAAGACACGTTAGTCCAACCTTCTTACTATTACTCCTGCTCACAAATGCCGTCTTAGTGTTCATATGGAAAGACATGATCAGATGATTGAACTTCTCTCTTGAAGGAGCACAGTGATTTCTCCTCTGGTACCTTATGAGGAAAGGGCACCACAGCGAAAGCACAGGGCACCACAGCAATTCGCTGTGGGTGCCGTGGGTTATTTTCAGGCCTGTACACAGGACGTTCAATTTATAAAATGTCTAGATGTATGGCACCACATCCTGGGTTAGTGTTTGCTCGAGAGATTCACAAAGCTTGTATCAATTAGCCGTAGTTTAGTCGAGAAGAGAACGATGGCGCAGTCGATGTGATTTAGCCAAGAGGTGACTAATGTTTGACATTGACACATATTTGAGTCATGGGAATATGAAATCAAAGACAACACAAAAGTGGGTCATGTCAGTTGAAGGGGTATCTATCAGAGGTATGACAGGTGGGTGTGTGGGGGTACCACCCTTAAGGTGTGAATGGGCAAGGCTAGGTTAAGTGTGTGGGTAGGGTACCAACTCTAAGGTGTGAGTAGGCGAGTTGGGGCTAATACTGAAGTTTTGTTAGCCATCAATTATTTGAATATTAACTGCCTATCAAGGGCAGCACTGTATGCTTTGTATTTTGTGAAAGGGCAAGGGTACCCCGGCAATTTCTCCTTGGTAAAGGGCAACCTGAATGCCCTGTAAGGTAATTGTAAATTTCTACCAGAGAATTTCAAGGGCACCAAGGCAGTGACCAGGAGGCATAGAGGCACTAGTCTTCATTGCCTCAGTATAACTATGCCAGATTTTATTGATTCAAATTCAGCGCGCCATGATGGTCGCCTGTGTTCCTGGACTTTGCGCGAATCCTTCGCAGCCAATCATGTGCATTGGGCATGGTGGGACGTGCATATTGGGCTACGAATTACCGCCTGTGGATTTTGTCCTTGATGCTTTTGATGTATTAAACAAAGTCTGCAAGCAAACACATGCCATGATGGGGGACATTATCCCACCAACAACATACCCATTCAACATTATTTTAGAAAGTATCAGACAAATCCCTATGCACCCCAACGAGCAAACATTGTGCAACGGATCTGAACTATTTACTTTCAATGTAAACAAAACACAACATTCATCCATAGACCTCTTCAATACAGAATCATTCAGAGAATATTGAAACAGCGCTAGGCTATTCATACACTATGCAGCATTGGGTCAAAGCAGCAGGGTCGTCTGCACCATGACGGTACAATGGGGTATTTAAAGATGTATAGAAAGATACAGCAAATGGTTATTCACCCAATTCACATGTTTTTAACAGCAATGTAGTACATGTTTGTAAATAACTTATGATGGAATCGAATCTAGTCTAAAAAGAATTCTTAAACAGAGCTGCTTTTGTACAAACAGGGTCATAAATTGTTTTTTTTTTTTATTTTGCTTACATCACCAATGCTGTACCTTTTCTTGATTCAAAAGCAAACCAGTCACAGAAGCTTTGCCAATATCTTCTGAAATAATGCCTTTAAAAGAAAGCCACATAGCTTGTGCAGCGTTTTGGAGTTGTGTTTAGTTTCTAAACACATTAGTTCCAGGCAAACATTTCAGCCTAGCACACTCATACATGTAGCATGCATGCTCAATTGCACACAGTTCAACTAAAACCAAAACAGAAAAAAATACATGCAGTGAATCTTTAACAAAGATTATCCGCAAACATTTCACACACCGTGGTTAATTTTCACTTACTGAACGGCAAACTGTTAACCTAACACTTAAAAAAACTCCTTATATTGAAACTTTTACATTTGTCTGCCATTGTAAAAGACACTCACTTCCAGTGTACAACATTCTCAAGAAATTGCCAAAAGAATTAGTTCAACAATTTTGCAGTGCTGGTACAAACATTTGTACACACAACTTCTACAACTTCAATTAAACATTGTTCCACAAAGCATTCCCATGGAAATTCTCTCCCATAAAAATACTTAAATTGGCAAACAGATTCCCCCCCCCCAAATAAAAAACCTAAGTAAAACAAAAAATTACAACCAATACTGTGCTGCGTCAATCAAGATGTCTATTTGTAATCCTTCAAAAATTTCGCTGAATTTGATACAAAAGAATCGACCCACGCCCTGTACAACTTCATTGTTTATTTAACATAGTTGGGAATAGAAGAAGTCCAAGTAGGGTCTGTATGACAGAAAGATAGACAGACCTACGACGTGATGTGAATGAAGGTTACATAAACCAACTAAACAATTACGTCCACTGGATCTATTAAAGGCAGTGGACACTATTGGTAATTACTCAAAATAATTATTAGCATAAAATCTTTCTTGATTACGAGTAATGGGGAGGGTTGATAAAAATGATAGTTTAAAACATTGTGAGGAACAGCTCCTTCTGTAGTGACGTAGTTTTCGAGAAAGAAGTAATTTTCCACGAATTTGATTTCAATACCTCATATTTTGAATTTGAGGTCTCGAAATCAAGCATCTGAAAGCACACAACTTCATGTGACACTGGTGCGACAAAGGTTTTTTTTGACGACGACCGATTGAGCTCAAATTTTCACAGGTTTGCTACTTTATGCATATGTTGAGGTTCACCGAGTGAGAAGACTGGTCTTTGACAATTACCAATAGTGTTCAGTGTCTTTAAGAAGTAAAGGTATTCAGTTATTCTTGGTTAACAACGCTGGCAGAAAGCATGCTTGGAATTTATGTAACCCAAACTTGCAAACGAAAAAACAACAAAGAACACTTTTTGCTTAAAAATTACTTGTTGTGCGATTGGTAAATACATGTTATGTCCTGTCGTTTTCCTACAAATGTTCAGAATAGTTTTAACTAAGGAGAAAAACAGGTTCTCTATGGCAATTCAGACTTCATTTCAGCTATGTTTTCAGAGGGACATATTGCAGAGAAAAAAGGTTCTAGCATGAACCTCATAACCAGTGAGCTTTCATACTTGAATAAAACAGCTATGAAATTTTCCTTTGAAGACATGGACACTATTGGTAATTGTCAAAGACCAGTCTTCTCACTTGGTGAACCTCAACATTTGCATAAAATAAAAAAACTGTGAAAATTTGAGCTCAATCGGTGGTCGAAGTTGCGAGATAATGATGAAAGAAAAAACACGCTTGTCACACAAAGTTGTGTGCGTTTAGATATTTGATTTCGATACCTCAAGTTCTAAATCTGAGGTCGCGAAATTCTTGAAAACTATGTCACTTCAGAGGGAGCGTTTCTCAAAATGTTTTGTACCATCAACCTCTCCCCATTACACGTCACCAAGTAAGTTTTTATGCTGATAATTATTTTGAGTAGTTACCAAGTGTCCACTGCCTTTAAATACCAATCCTGTAAACACTATTCAAGATCGACTAATGCTCTCTGTGAAATACACCCCAGATTCTTACCCCCCCCCAAAAAAAAAAAAACCAGGTTTATTTCCAGATCCCAAACTATCAGTAACCAGAGTGTCCAAATCTACAAATCCACCATAGGTAAGCTTACACTGTACCTAGTAATCTATTCAAATCAACTAGGGTTAGGCTTACAACTGCATGCAAATACTAATCTCACTGCTAGTGTCAAAAGATTGAAGTGGTTTTTTTGTATGCTGTAGAAACGGGTGGGTGTTTTCCCTGCATTGCCAGGCATTCAAAGCAGTGACAGGTACAATTATGGAAAAACATTCTGTATCCTGCCATCATTTTTTGTAACTAGACAACAATATTTATTCTAGTCAGTGTTTATCAGCATTCAGCTTGGTAGGGTTCGAACCTACAACCTTAAACTGCAAGTCCTGCAGGCTAACCAATGGATTGTCTACTCGGTACCACCATAGCACATACATTAATAAATCTATAGTTTTTTTTAAGAAGGAGGGAGTTAAATTAAATCTATGATACAGGGCCTAGTAAGGTTTGCGGTAACACCATATACCGGTAAAGATAATCTCTTGTTGAGTTGGAGGTGGTTCCCCATTCTGAAAAGAACCGTAGGTTTCAACTCGATGTTTCGATCAGTATGCTCTAATAAAAAAATAAAAATAAATCTACCAATAAATAAATCAAAAATAGACAACCTTTTATCCTTGGTATTCTGCTGATTTCAGCGGCCATGTTGGATTGTGTCGCATCCATACATAAAGAGTAATTCCAAAAAGAAGCGGGAAAATCCTGACGAAATTTCACAAATCCTCAATCACGTCCGACTTCCAATTCTGCCATTTATTTTTTTAAGTAAGTGTTGAACTATGTTTGCAGCCTTACCAGGAATTACAAATGTCAAATGTAGATCAAATTGAATACCAATTGGTAAATCATCGAACTATAACTTTTTTCCTTGTGAAGTTTTTTAAGTGACAGCCATGGATACCAACAACATGTATCATTTGGTTACCAGGCAACAACTATAACGAAGACTATCACAAAGTACAATATCAAAGTGTACTTCAACCCATTCAGTATACAAATGAATTGATCCAACGGAATACGAAAATGGCAGAATGTACGAATCACACGGTAAGCAGTCACTAGTTCAGAAGCCGTTCAACCCGCCCAACTGTTCACATGTCTAGAGCACCCAGCAACTGACAGCCAGTAAAACCCACCCTATACAACCAAATCAATACTTCAACAGGAAACCACTAAAGGCCTCAACCTTAGGCCTGCTGCCTATTGTTCCCAACAACTCTATTGTCTTCTTTTGTTCACCTGAGGAAATTTTAGACTTTCCTATGCAGTGGGCCCAGTCACCCCTACCCATTGTGAAGGGAATCCACTTGGCTTTTAGCACCTGTTTTGGAAGTTTCTTTCTATTGAAACTACTACCCCAAGACCTTGTATATCTTGCCTGTACAAACAAGCTACTTCATACTGTTGGGGAGGGCATGACACCTCCAAAGTTCACACCAGCATATTCCCTGAAAAGAAAAGTGCCAATTCCAAAAAGGTTTTGGACGATAGCTTTCTGGTGTGTGAGCGCTTCAATACATTTTACTTGAAAGTTGTCCTGATTTCAAAGTGTCAATGTTTTTCAAACTTCCAGTACGAGTGATTTATTTATAACAATATGAATTTTTTTCTGATAATATTCAACAGGAAGTGGTAAAATTAAACAAGAAAAGTTACGGTTCATTCACCAGTTCTGTTGACTTTTTGATAAAAATATGGATTTTTAAAATCTGCTCTAAAGGAGTAAACAAGTCACTTTGCTCCAAGTCCAGACAAGTCACCATTGAAACCATGAAGTATGTTATTTCTGTTAACGATTACTTGTACAAAGTCTAATTTAGTTTTTGTTTAACTGCCCCTCAAAACTAGGGTAAATAAATAGTGGATTTTATTTGCATACTGTACTGACCACTGACATACAATGTCCCATTTTTTGGTTTGGACTTTTTCGGGAAAATGAAAAATATGTCAACCTGGTACATGGTAGGAAAATTCTTAAAAAAAAAAATCACTTTTGAAACCTGTCATAAATTTGTTTTGTAGTGATATTCAAATATACTCCGGAGAAAAATTAATAATTTGTGCAAAATATTGCAATACTTTTTGCGATAAATGGTTAATAAAGATCAAAGTCAACATGCAAGACGGACACTCATGCAAAATACTTCGGATTTAGGTTCAAGGGAACATAAACAAATGGTTTAAAAATAACAGTTTAAATAAACTCCAGCAAAAAATGGCTTTTGGGAATTTTTGTTTTGCAGGGAAAATGATTGCAGTTTTAAAAAACAAACTTCAGCATTTGCGAAATTTTCTTTTTAGAATAAATAAATCAAAAGATTGTAGCGCTTTAAAAACTTGTGTTCCTGTTTACAATCAATTTCTTTATCCCCAATGCAAATTTCCATCTATTAAAGTGTCCAATCTGAAAAAAACATATTACTTTTAGTTTGGATTTTATTCTTACTGAAATGTAATAGACAAAACTATTCATGAATGTTTCTTGAAAAAACCCAAGACAAAAAAAATCACAAAATATCTAAGTCTACCTGTCAAAATTACAAAACCAAATTTACACACATAATGTACATCATCTATCTACAAACACTTGTATCACAAAATGGAAACCAACAAAAAAAGTCACCCAAAACAATTTGACTTTCCTTCAAACTATCACCAGAACTTACCTCTGATGCGCCTCCTAACATTGTTTGCTTTACGTTCAAAAAAATAAATGATAGTTCTTCAATAAAAAGGTTCTCTTAAAAAAGTTGCAAAGCCACTTTACACTTTAGGTAAAATGCTGTATTAAAAGTAGGGTCATAGATTGGTGAATACCCCCCATCAAATTGTAATAAAAATGAATTTGTAAGAAAATTATCTCAAAGTGCCTTACAATAAAAACTATATTACCCTTGGCGATAAAGTACTTTTAATTATGACAATAAAAAGGTTAACTTTGGTTAAAAGCGCTGCAGCTGTTGATAGTATAAACTAACTTGAGAAAGGATTTTCTTTACAGTAATATTGTCTTGATTATTTGTCATCCAAAGACATTTGAATCTGAGAGAGGATTTCACAAAACTCTTCCTAACTTAAGACTAATCTTAGGACTTAAGATGGGTCCCAACCCTGCACTGTAGCATGCGGACCTTAAGATTAATCCTAAGTTAAGACGAGTTACTCGCCCTAACTCGAGATAAGACGAGTCCTAACTCTTTGTGAAATCCACCCCTGGTGTCTGTTCTTGAATACTGAAGCCAGAGATGTGGTTGATATCCGCTGCCACCTCGATAAACTAAGATGGATTTGAGGTTCTTGTGAAAATACAGTAACAATTTGTTGCTGTTTTCTCGGCAAGAACACTGAATTAAGCTCAAACTTTTACAGGTGACTGTTATTGTTTCATTCTTGATAATTTGCCTATAAAACCAATCTATGACCCTACCTTCAATCAACACATAACCAACTGTGTATAATAATGAACCTAAACTGTTATAATCCTACAGTAAGTTGTTTGTTAAAGGCACGTTAAACCGGAGGTTGTTGGTTCAAATCCCGCTCTAGTCAATTTTTCTTTGTTCAACCCAAAATCATTTAAAATTGTACCCCGTCAGTTTCCTTTGTGGTTTATTATTTGACAAATAATTATTCACACTAAAAATGTATATACTGGAATAGTCCCTTGTTATGTTAATTCCAAATTCCCAAGTAGTTGCCTCCCAATAAATGCATTAAGACCTATCCAAATTTAATAATAAGAATTGTTAAAATGATAATCTAATCTCCCTTCCTATTTATAATGACATTTTCTTCCTTATTATTTTTCAGAATACCCCTTGAAAAGTTGAAAAAATTCAAGCCCTTATTTCTTGCAAAAATGCAATAAAAAGTATCAGCAAAAGGAATATCAAAAGCAACTAAATTTGAGCAAAAAGCAAAGCGTTGCAGCAATTTAGAAAAACCAAAAAATATCATAACTCGAGACAAAGCTGAGTGCCACAAAATGATCCTAAAATAACCACATGCCCTTCCATAAAACCATGCCATAGTCAGTCATGCCTTCAAGAGTAGCAGCCATGTTGGTCTGGATCCCTGACTCTATGTGCATGTGTACATAGTCTGTTTAGCTGGTCGCAAGAGTTTACAGTCTTCTGTATTTTTTTATGAATTTAGTCTGCCAATTAAACTTATCAAAGACCTTGTTAGTAAAAAATCTTTACCCCCCCCCCCATGTATTCTGTGTTCCAAGATCACCACTTCAACAATGATTGATTGATTGATTGACAGGTCTTGAATTTCAAGAAAACTTGTGTATGACCTGGGCTTAGTTCCATAAAGCATGTATAACAAGCAAAAAAACTTGCTAAACGTAGACAAATATCGCTGTACAGACACTGGTTACCACTCATGCCAGTCACATTAATCAGTTGTTGCAACTGGTCCCCAACTATGATTTGGCTTACAAAAGAAATTTGCCAAGCAGAATTTTCTGCTACAAAAGTTGTTAGAAGTCATTAACATGTCTGTTGACTCCCACCCCCAGATGAGCTAGATAAATAAAAAATGGCTGCCACTCTGGAAAAAACAAAACCATGACACAGTATGCCGAGACACCACAAATGCCATGCACTATGTCCACCACCACATGGGAATCACACACACATGAGGAAGTCAAAACACCCGAATCTCAGACAAAATTAATCAAATTAAAACAAAATAAATCATGAATCCGGTGGAATGACTGTATGGAATGTGAAAATGTATCATGGAATCGTCCTCTGATAATTTCAGTGGGTTATGTAGTTGTGGATGAATTAAGACCCCTTTTCAAATCCAAGGTTTCAGCTCCAGAATAGGAGATTTTTTGAACGCTAGGTGGCAGCAGACTTACCAGGTAAATGTCCTCTGTTTACATAGTTCTGAGCATGTGCGCATTACCAAGAACAATGGATTTTACCTGTTAAGTCTGCTGCCACCAAGCGTCCCGGAAGTCCCCTATTGGCTCAGGCTAGATTGGCCCCCGTGGTATTTTTAACAACCTACAATGTATGCGATCAGGGCGTCAGACGAGAGGACGGAGCCTGAAGCCAAATCCAAAGCCGAAGTCGTGGTTTCGAAAAGGGCCTATGTATGTTTTCGATCTCACGGCGGCCATCTTGTTAATTTCTGCAATCAAAACTCCTTGAAGCTGGATAGGGAAAAATAGTCTGGCCCTGTTCTGTACTGAGATTCAACACAATGATTTTATGTGTGAACTCGGGGATCTATGCAACTCACTGGAACCATGTTGTGAAATCTGCTTTGAAAGTAAGGACTGTTGTGGAACTGAGGCCAGATGGGGGGAAAAGTCTGATCCCATTACCAGGATTAGGGTTCTGTATTATGAATGCACTCACATGTGGAGGACTCTAAACATGATCACCAAGCTCTCAGCTTTCATTGTTAGTTTGGGGGCGCCTATCAGAAATTCATCACTCCATGAATTATTCAGAGTTGCAAGATGAATACATTGAATTAATTATCAAAATCGCTGATGGTTATCCAATCATGTTAAGGGGGCGTGGCTTGGAGAGGTCAGTATGGTAAACACAGGTCAAACAATTAGCATATTAAAACATTAAGGGAGGTACATGTAAGTCACTATAAGTGCATTAAATACTGAACAGCTGAAGGTATTGAAGGCTAAATTTTGTCTACCACCCCCCAGAAATTAAGATATGAAAAATTTTGTCAATGAGTTCATGATTTACATGTAACTTTGAGAACTGCGTAAGCAAACCTAATCTCTGCAAGGAGCAAGCACTCTCACTGACTTGATCTAAGATCTTGCTTTGTATCACAACATTCAAATCTCTTCTCAAAACTTATTTTATTTCACAGGTTTTCAAGGACGAATTTAGTTGTGTCTTTTTTCTTTTGTTTTGTTTTTGGTTTTACTGCGCCTTGAACACCCAGCAGGGTGGGTACGTGCGCATTACAAGTCTTTATGTTTATTATTGTTATTATTAGAGTTACCTGAAGTTTATCTTTGTTAATTTTAAACCCTAATTTAAAGTCAGAGTGAAAACTGCACCTATTCAACGCTGTCTGTAAGTATAACAGATCCTACGCCACAACTAAACTCCAACTGATCCTTTCTAAACTTGAATGAAAGCTATGGAACCCTACACCTAGTAATTGGGATGGAGTAACTGACATAACTCAGCAAAAGTTTACAGGGTCAAGTAATTAAAGATCTGCATTTCAGAGTTTGGTTACGGAAGACCGTCTATGGTTTCCATTTGGAAGTTTCCGAGCTAACACTGAGCTTCAAAAAACAAAAATTTATCGAAAATAGTTTTGCAAACTTGACTGCTACTGAACAAGGCATTATATTTGGCCCTTCACAAAAAGGAAGAACAGTTTATCAAGAACAAGGACTGACCTACAAAGGTTTAAGCTTTTATAGACTTTTAAGGCTATTTCGTCATAATCTTTCCATGGGAAAACAAATCGGAAATTAGTCTACAGTTGGAAGACTTTCATGCCTGCTAAATTGATTGTGTAAGAAAACAACAAAAACAACTTCTTAAACCCTGACAGTTTGCCTCAAAGTAATTTTGAGGATTGATCTAAGTAACTAAGTTCTGTTCCTAAATCAAGCATGATACTTGGTACTTGAGAAAAAAAGTAGGAAATATCGTTGAGTAAAAGAATTTTCAGGCTTTTTCATCACAATTTCATCGTCAAATGCAGAATCGGAAATCATACTAAAGTAGGAAGACTACCACGCCTGCTAAATTAACCCTAAAACTCTCAGTACAAAATCTGAATGGGAGATAGAGGGTTTCAAATTTCAAACACAACGACACATTATTGGTTACATCAGCTTGGGATCGGACAAGACACTTTACTTAGCTTCAGGGTAAAGGAAAAATAAATCAAAAGCAAAAATAAAAAATAAAAAAATAAGAACAAGTTTTTGAGTCTTTACACCAACATTTTTTTTTTTTTCGGGCAACAAGTATTTAAACGTACAACGGAATGTCTCGCTGTGACTTTGATTTCACCATCTTGAACAATTGGATAAACAAATAAATAAATCAAAATAAAAAAGGCAAATAAATAAAAATAAATTTACAGGGGGGGTTTACACCAATACTTTTTTTCTCTGCCCAAGCCTGAAAAAAATAAGTACATACTGCTGGCTTTTTCTTACAAAAAAAATAATATATAATAAATAAAAAAATTAATAAATAAAAAGTCATTAACTAATTTACGAATATTATTATAGAATTCCATGATCCCTTGTGCAAATGATGAAAAAAATTCCAATATATTGGATGGAAAAACCCAAACCAAGAAACAAGATATATGGAAAAAACTTAAGTGGTGTTGAAAATTTGAGATTTTTGGAGTCATTAAACAATGTCCCATGGGGTAGTCACTGGTATGCTGTTGAATGATAGGGTGATCACATGTCATCTCACTGCAGGAGTTGCCATACCCATATAAGGTAATGAGACCCCCTAGCTCAGTAACAATTTATACCATGTGTGTCTCAGTCTTCTGTCATGTCTGCTTTCCCAAATTCTCAGTTTGGTGATTTTTTTTTTTCAAAGAATGAGAAGGAATTCTTATCTGGTGATAGTTTTCATCAGGAATTTGAAGTATTTAAAGAGGAAATTGTGTCTAATAAGATATTCAATTTGATAAATGAATTTATATTGAATGGCACATTTTTGCCAGATATTTTCTTTTTACTAGAATGTTTTCTTACATTTTTTGTTTGGTTGAAATTGTGCGATATTATAAAACCATGGCTATGACTCTGGCTATGGCTCCACCCGCCACTTTGAATCATAAAAAAGTTAGAGCATATTGGCTTCCAATTGGCTAATAGCCAAAGAAATGAGGAAATAAACCCACGAAACATGGACTGTCCTTTGATGGTTGCACAGTGTTGTACAGTGTTTTACAAAAAAAACTTCCTGAAAATGTGACCAGTCACTCAATGGGAGATTTGGGTAGTCATTTTTTTATCACAAAAGTCTCTACAAAAGCCTCTACTTATCACTGTCAAACCATTTTTGTTTTACTGCCTTCCAAGTCGATGTCACCAAACTGAGATTTAGAGGTGAGAATAGTCTGATTCCCATTTAGTCAGATGGGAGTTGGCATCCCATATTGCTGATGCAAACAGGGAACATGACAACGATATGTTAGCCTAAAAGAGATTTGTTTGAAATGGCTGCAGCAAGAGCAAGATAATTGGAAAGGCAAATTCTTCAGTATTGCTCCCTTGCAACGCGGAACGTACCCTATCATGTCCGCCATTTTGGGAGTCAATTTGGAAGTAAAAATGTGCACAAAGGAACTGTCTCCCAGAAGGCGGAAATGGTAGACGCGCATTGTTCATAGGTACGTTCCGCATTGTGCAAGGGGTCTAATGTATCTCCAGCTAAAGTCGCTTTTAAGACAAAGCCATTTTAAGAGCAATAGACCAAAGCGCAAATACTCGGTAAGCAGGTGTTGGGTGTGGAATGAGGTGCATGCTGGTCTAGCTAGCGATCCAAGTTTGATCGCTAGCTAGACCAGCATGCAACTCATTCAACAGTTAGCGCTTCGCAATGGGTATTTGCAAAAAGGTCTTAGAAAACAAGACTGGTAAGAATAGCACCCTCTTGTGTCCATGGTCTGGCAAGTCCTGCAGCGTTTTGTGTTAGAAGTTATGTCAAGTATTAGCTTACATGCAAGGTTGGGTGAGGACATGTGGTGGCGGGGGGTTGCACTACTACTGGCGGGCAAAGGAGAAGAATCATTTTTCTTGTCGTTGCCTGGTGACGACCCCCTACGGGATAGCGGCTCCGGTATGTGAACCTCGAACCAGTCGTTCTCGTTGGGACCCAGTCGCACCAGATGTACTGGCTTGTGTAGGGCCGACACGGAGCTCGATAGCCTCTTGCTCGTGCCTAGGGGGAGCACCCCCGAGTAGGTCTGTTGTCGATCGGACATCCTGTCTGTGCTGCGACCTCTCGCAGGAACTGGTGCCCCACTGCTGGGGACCGGAGAGGAGTAGTCACGGGAACCGAATGCACTCCAGGAGCGGCGTTTCTCACGGGCGTTGTCTGAGCGTTCTCGTGAACGTCGAACGATCGCTTCTTTACGTGCCTGTAAAATTAATAATAGTTGATGAAATTGATGAACAAAGCAACCAATACCAGTGGTGCATTTTCACGATTGTAACCAATAACAGTTTTGATCAATGGTTAGTTATTAACCAATAGTCAATTCAACAGAAACAGTTATTGGTTAGGATTGCAAGAACCATCCCCCAATTGCCCATTTTCACATTGTATCTCTTGTGCCCATGGAACACAGCCCTGGGGAGGCCCCAGGATTTGTTTTTACACCACAGTTACCCCGGCGCACTTTTACACTGTCCCTGTCTACATGTAGGTCCCTATTCTACAGGGTTTCAGTTGCACGTTTCAACAATACCCTGGCAGGCATGTATGCTTTGTTTTTTTAAAGGGCAAGGGCACCAAGGCATTTTCTCCCTGGTAAAGGGCACCCTATGGGGAAATTGTAAATTTCTACTGAAGCATTTTAAGAGCACCAGGGGGCATGGAGGCAATTGCCTTCGTTGCCTCCGTGAAGTATCAGGCCTGCCCTGGGGTTTTACTGCTAACATCTACCCCTACTCCAGAGTAGGGCTAGCTATTTCACGTGGTTTGCCCATTTGCCGGGGTACATCTTGGGTAAAGCGATCAAAGTATGAATGGGCTAGTTGTTATTCCCTAGGGTTGCTCGTATGAATGGGCTAGTTGTTATTCCCTAGGGTTGCTCCCCATGAAAATAAAACATGTGTGAAAAGGGCTAGTGTCCCTTGTGGAACGTAGAACCCATTTCTAAACTCAGCGGAGCCAATCAGCTGCCTCACATGTCCAAATTGACCAATCAACTCACCAGTTCCTCCTGCTCTTGTCTCTTTTTCCTCTCAAGTATTTCAGCTCTGTGATCGGTTTCTTTGTGTCTAATCTCCTGAAGTCGTTTCTGTCTCGTGTCTAATTGTTGAGATCTGTATTTATACTGTCTGTCTTCCTTTTCCCGTCGTTTTGAGGCATCTAAAACTGTGACAATTCAAAAACGATTCTAGGTCTTATTTGAAATAAAAACAAGTTCTAGATAATTCAAATAAAAGCCTGATGTGACTCTGCGCAAATTCCATGATAACAGTGAACTTGTTCCCATTGTTGGCCACATAAACATGTGTCATGGCCGAGCAGTTCAGAGCACCCAGTTCAAGGTCTGGTGGTTTAGTCATCAGAATGTGGATTCGAATCCTGGTCATGACACTTCACTATAAATGGGTTCCCTACGAGGGTAGAGGTTGATATTGTGTATAAATGGGTACCTGCGAGGGTAGAGGTTGATATTGTGTATAAATAGGTACCTGCGAGGGTAGAGGTTGATATTGTGTATAAATGGGTACCTGCGAGGGTAGAGGTTGATATTGTGTATAAATGGGTACCTGCGAGGGTAGAGGTTGATATTGTGTATAAATGGGTACCTGCGAGGGTAGAGGTTGATATTGTGTATAAATGGGTACCTGCGAGGGTAGAGGTTGATATTGTGTATAAATGGGTACCTGCGAGGGTAGAGGTTGATATTGTGTATGAAATAGCCTTTTAAGCCCTCCGGTTGCCCAGGGCTATATACTCCAACGGGTACTGAGAAAGATTAAAAGGAATGTTATTGGCCCAATGACCAGGGTACTAATGTAAAGTGCGTTGATATATTATTATGGGTGCGTTCGTTTAGCTCCCCTGGGTCTACCCCGGTGTATGGCGTTTTTTTTTTCCCAGGACGAACGTGGATAATTATCTGCACACGTTCGTCCTGAAAAAGAAAAACTCCACACACCGGGGTCGACCCAGGGAAGCTAAACGAACGCACCCAGTGATTCATGTTGCAAGGCATACACTGTACCTGAAAGAATGACCTACGACCTACGACCTACTACTACTTAAGCACTTACTAGGTTGAGCTCTACTCCTGGTTGGTGGACCATCCCCTCTGCTGCCCTCTGTAGAGCCTGATTCTTGCCTTGCTCTCTCCCCATTCTCTGATCTCACTTGGCTTGATGACCTGTTACTGTCCTCCTCTGAAAAATACAAAACAAAAATTCGAGATAAATATAATTTCAGATTCAAAGTTAGAGACAGTACAGCAGCCTTGGTAGCGTTGTTGAAACTCGTTGAACCAGGTTCACATCCCTCTTCTGTAGACAGTGCACAGCCTGTCAGTAGATATAGATTAGAACCATTGGTGAGCATGGTAAAGTACTCGTCAAGTAACATGAAGACACTTGCATGTACTGTTCCAGATGATCTGGCATCAGGTTGGCTCAGTGGTTTCTTTCCCTGCCTCTTACCTCTGTGGACCCCAGTTCGAATCTCATCTTGGACCAGCGCAATGCACTTGGATTGGGTTTCAGGATTCCTTCGTATGTTTAAGTCTTAGTACACGCCCAGCAAATTTAACCAATCAGAGTCCATGATATTGTTATCAAATTCAGCAGGCTGGAGACCTTCTCCTGTGCAAATTACAGTTGGATAAGCACCAGTGACCCAAACTGAACAACAAAACCATGTCAGCATCTTGCTGTACACTTAATTTCATGCAAGTACAAATTACCAAACATACATACCCACAAATCAACATTATTGTTGTCTATGAATACCGACGCTAATGCTGTGCAAAAACCACATAAATATAACAAGAGGCACACATTGAATAAACGTTCCTCAGTGGTCTACCTCAACAGTTCTCGGTACCAGCACAGACGAAGTCAAGGCAAAGTTTACAGCGTAACAGACTGTTCCCAGCTGTACCCCTAACCATGCTAACCCTCAGCATTTACCCCCTGCCTCTCTTTCTTGCTTCAACCCAGTCCACAGTCCATTATGTTGCCCGTCTGTAACCTCCAAGTTTAATTCCTTTCACAGCACCTGGCCGGTACGCCCATAACACTCACCCCTGAACCGAAACCACAATGCTCAGTCAAAACATTGAATTAATTACTCACATGCGACCTCAGGTGATCTAGAAAAACATCCAAGGCCATGAATGTACAAGCTGTTGTTTCCTAATACTGCCTGACGCATTATGTGCTATACTTACATGTTATGTAGAGCTTTGTGCATGTTCTTGTGAACACCTACAGTACATGTACAACAACCTTTACAGGATTTGGATACTTTTTCAAAATGTCCATGATTTACATTAAACATAGAGGGTTTGAAGATAACGATAGTAGAAAGCTTCCCTGAAAATATTACAAGCTGAGGTGCTGTAGTTTTTGAGAAATGAGTAAAACAATGTCATGAAAATACGCTTGTAAATGCTTATAATAATTTTGGTCTCATGATACCAAAATTATTTTCATGACATTGTTTTACTAATTTCCCAAAAACTACAGCACCTCAGCTTGTAATATTTTCAGGGAAGCTTTCTACTATCGTTATCTTCAAACTGTGTAATTTAAGTGTAAATCTTTGGACATTGTGTTTATTTGTCCTACAAAAAGTATACACCCTTTAAAGGTACATGAACTGTGTACATTGTACACGTCACTATACATTTTGTACCATTTGTAACTAATTGGGGTAAAATGGTAGATGGTTCATTTGATGCCTTTTAAAACTTTCTTTTCAAAAATTAAGTTAAGTACCAACTGTCTTAAGGGAATGTCATATGTAGATCTTTAATGATCACAGACGAAAAAGGAAAAAAATTGAAAAATAACCAAGCTGGGGCTGTCGGCTATTTTGAGAGGGGGAACGCCCATCCTCCATCCTTTAAAAAAAAAAATTGATACTTATATGTTACATGTTCGTGTGTTTTTTTGCAATTTTGTTTATTGGTTGTTTGAGAATATTGGCGCGAAATGTCCAACTTCGACCAGTGTAATATCTTGCCTGCCAGGTGATGCCATGGAATGTACAGGGTTACTCTTTTTGTAATTTGTTTGTAGGTTATTTAAATGCCCTCATGTAGGGGGGCCTATACTCTAAGCAAGTTGCAAGAAGGAAACTTTGTGCACTACATGTATGGGCAACTTGAAAGTCAGTTCCATATTGTGCCTGCAAATATGTTTTTTCGACATTGTCAGACAGGGGGGGGGGGGGGGGGCAAGAGGGAAAGGGGGTGGGTGTCTGAATAATGACTACATGCACACTTGAGATTCATTTGACCTTTATCATGGACACATGATGGAGCATCTTGTTTGGGTCTATGCTCATGTCACTGTACTGTAACCAAATTGAGTAACCAGTTTGAGCTTTCATGGTTTGTGTTCAAACCACTGTTTGCACTAAATTAATGAGGTGATTAACCGATGGATTAGGGTCAAAGGTCATGGGAGTACTGTACCAGTAGCCTACAGATAGTGTCCCATGGTACAGTTTACATGTACATGTATGTACCTTAGTTATACAGGTACATGTAGTATAACCCCATTATTGTTACAAAGTACAGTCCTCTCCATGAGAAATGCATACAGTGTGCAACAGCTAGCTCTATTGATGGCACATGTGCTATACCTATCAACTTTATACACTCCTTAATTTAAGTGGATGTACTCCTTTCACAGAGGGAACTATCATGCTATTTTGTGTGAAGAAAAAACAAACATTGGATTCCTGCCCTGTATTTTCTTTTTCTTTAAAATAGCTGGATCGTAGAATTCACGCCCAAATAAAAATAATTACTAATAAGGTTTATCGCGAAAGTATCAAGAGAAGGCGCTGTTGAATCCACATAAAGATAAAGCAGCATAACAATACATACATTGCGGTCGTCGAACATGTCAAATGACCCCTCTGCCTACCCACAACGCATTGGGGTTCTGAATAGCGATAAGCCTTATGGGATATATGCATATTTACTACGAGGAGTACTTAGTGCACCCTTTGACACACCATGCTGTTGACGCTCGTTCTTTAGGATGACTCAACAAGTCTCGGTTTCCTGTTCACGGAAATCAATGAGCGCTGGCCTGGATTGTTAGCCACCTCACAGTGTACATAAACAACACCATCAAGAGTTGAATCCAAAGATATGACCAAGAGATCTTTGTTTCATATCCATAATACATGGACACAATTTCACAGAGCTGCGCATACAAATTTGCTAGCACAACACAATTCTGCTTACCAGAATAAGGTTACCTGAGCTTGTACCTGTATTACGTGTCCTGCTTAGTTGTGCTTAGCAGAAAAATAAGCAATGCTTTCTGCTTTTAAGCAGCTCTGTGAAATTGGGCCATGGACACAACTTTTTAATGTGGCTATTACAGAGTATGCAAGGAGAATGGAAAGGTTGCACTTCCCAAGCAGGAACCAAAAACACACCAACCTTTACATTTGTTTTTTATATCAATATAAACCACAAGGGAAACTGACTTTGGGTAAATTTTGAAATATTTTTGGGGTTGAACAAATAATTGACTAGAGTGGGATTTGAACCAACGACCTCCGGATTAACATGCCGGCGCTCTACCAACTGAGCTATCTAGCCCTATGTTGGCGGTGTCCCTATTTTGTCAATATCTTTGTTCGGGGGTGCCAGTCAGAAGCCATACAACTGTTAACTGGGCACCGTGTAGTTTTTTTTTTCAGCTAACTTTTTTTCTAGTTCTCTGTGACACAAACACTGAAGAGGAAATCAGCTAGAGCAGATATCATTATAGAGAACTGTTAGTGTTAGGCTCACAACTTCTGACAAATGTGACATGTACATTTAGACAGATCTTGCTTTGTAAAACAAAAACAAGTTCACACCCATGATACACTCGTGATTATGTTACTTGTGATCAGTCCCTAAAGAAATCTTGCTTAGCAAACATATTAAAATCCATTAAGTAATAGTTTGAGGTTAAGCAGCTCTATACAGGGAGGGCTCTTGTTCATGGACTCTAGTGAACCATGGAGGAAGAACTTCCTCCATGAGTGAACTGACAAGCTAACTGGTCCCTATGGCTAGTCACTGAAACAGTAAAACAGTAGGCTGGTTACCTTTTAGGTTACTCCGAGGTATTTAGTTTCAAGTTCCCACATCATACATGTAATTAACTGAAAACTGATTAACCTTGTCACAATGTTATTAATAGTACAAGGACTGGTGTATGGTGGACGAGGCTTATCAATCAATAATTAATAATCAATAATTAATAATCAATCCAACACTCGTACATTGTCCTAACATGTACATAGTCATAGGGACCTACATGTACGTATGTTAATCCACATGGACAATGGAATATGGAGCATGGACTTAACATCAATTTACATCTTACAAAATTATTTACATTTTACATTCAATGGTTAGCCACTACTTCATGTACACATTGTTATAAATTGATGTAAAAAAATGTTTAATGCGAACAACCCATATTGCCTCTGGCATATATATATTTAATACAAGATTTTGCACAGCACTAAAGAAGACAAAAAGGAAATCAGGTGATCAACTCATTGCTCATCATCAACTTAACTAAATCCACAGTTAAAATATTTTCTATCAACTTCAATTTGAGTCTGTTATTTACTTAGTGTCATTTGGTCTGGACAGTGGACACTAGATACAGAGAGATAGTTACCCATCTCCATTACACAGACACAAAGAGTTGCCTCATCAAACTCTACTTTAGTTTGATTTACAGATTGTTATATTTGACTGTCTCTACTTTTTCAAAGGGCATACCTATATCCAAGCAGTACAGACGGTTCGGCGACGGAATTCTCTAGACTCACTTAAAAAAGAAATTTATTCAAAACGGACAAAATGCAGTACTGAAAACATGACCCAATATCAAATATCAGAAAACAACGCGCGGTGAACCTCACCTTACGGATACTTCAACTAACGATGGTCGGTACTTTGCCTTGATAGGTCACCGGTGACAATGAGAAAGGCTTTATAGCTTAATTGGCTCTGCTTTTTTTTTCCTCCCAGGAACTGGACTTTACCCACTACAGGGTTCTTGAGCAGCGAGATGGATTTCTAAGAAGGCTGACCGAAAGGTTTTTATCGGAAGGAGGTAATGAACGTCTTCAAGGCCGTCTTTTGGGAATTACTAGCAAAGTGCAGACACCCCAAGAATAAATGAGAAATAAACACATCCAGAACCCACGATGCACTCCTCTCAAGGAAATAGCAATCTAAGGAGTAATCAAAAAATAAACGGCACCCACTCTCATAGAGCTGGTTTAAAGAACAAAAAGTGCAGTAGCTTAAGTGCAACTAAATCATGCTTACAAGAATACGGTTACCAGCCAAACTATGTCACATGAACCACATGTGACTGGTGTCCTGCTCACCACTTTTGCTAAGCAGAAAATTAGCGCACTTAGCACCCAGTACTTGCAGTATGAAGGGCCTACTATGCAGCCAAGGGCCCAATTTCATGACACCACTTTTAAAATTGGGACTCAGACTAATCAAGCTCCCAAAACCATTTTGAACGTAAACACAGTTCAAACATCCTGATTAACACATCATTGCACTATGTACCGGTACATCTCAAAAACAATAAACTGAAATATTCTCACTTGACCATCATGTGTTTATATACCTCCTGCTCCTTGCAAAGTTGTGATGTTGTACAAACATTCATTTTACCCAAAGTTACACACAGGCACTAAGCTGAACAGGCACAACTTAGCAGATGAGCTGGATTAAAAGTGCATCCATCTTCATGTATCGTGCACTGTCATCATTGTTGAGACTAAGAGAGTTCATGTTATAAAATCCTTTATCCATAAGGTAATGCTTCATTGGCTGAGATACCACACCTTGGCTGCATTAAATAACACTATGTCTGCAAAGGTACTGTGCAAGTATGTCCATACTGTGATACACACACGCAATGTGTTTGGCAGACTCCGCTGTGCACGTCCTTGTTTTGATGTACATGTACGTGTAACAGCATGCACATTAAACCATCTCATCAAAAACATCCCACCATCAAGTACATTTTAATGTATCTATGTGTGTGTACTATCATCATAGAGAAAGGACAATGTATGCACTGGACACATCATTGAATCCATGAGTACAACAGTAATGTGATGTCCTTGATTGCAACATGTACATGTACCATCACAGCTCTCGATTATTACACTGGACTGCAGGCCCCAGCCGTCAATTTCAGCAAACTCTTCCTAACTTAGGATTTATCTTAGGACTTAGGACGGGTTCAGTTCCGTATCCAAATATGTAGGCATTCAACCCATCCTAAGTTAGGACGGGTTACACGTCCTACGTGTATAACATGAGTTAGGATTAATCCTGAAATCAGCTGCATGCCAGTGATTTTAGTGTACATGTAGGGTCAGCAAATCCAGGACCAGACTGGTCTACTGTAACATGTGTACCACCGATGTGTAATAAAAACAAAATTAAAACAAACAGTGTTTAAATGTTGATTCTGAATATCATGAAAACATTTCTGTTCTGTTGAGTATCAAAGTAACATACAGTATCTTATAAAACAAATGAGATGAATGTATTCTTCTCCTGCATGTACATGTATTGCTTATCAAACAAAAACAGTTGACAAGATACATTTTGTAGAGAGTACTTTCTCATTTGGATTCTGTTCGTGTAAAATAAATTACTGTCCAGCACAGAATTTCGAGCCAAAAGCCCTGTGCAAAGTCTTCTAGAATTTTAGCCAAAGAATACAAATTTGACCATGTGTGTGTAGATAGCAATACCATAGACATGAACCTCCATGCATGAACCAAGTGTTGTGAGGTTCATATAATTATCAGCATTTGCAAACAGATGGTTAAATCATGGTTTAATGAGACTGTACAGCTACATGTACGTGTACAGGGGTACCAACAGCTACAGGGTTAATAATAATGCAAAGGTTAACATTGGGTCTAGGTTACCCGATAACACTAACAGGTAAACTGTACCCTACTATAGCCTACATGTTGTAAGAGACTAGATCGAAGATGTCATGCAATCATTGAACTTATCATAAAGAGATAACATGTTTGACATGAATCAATTAAAAACATTACCGGTGACAGAAAAATAACAAGTTCTGATAATTGTTACTGTTCTTTTTCACAAAGGTAATGGGAATAACAGTGTGCGAACCTGGTCTTCACTGCATGAATGACATGGTCACTGCATGATAATGACCTTGGCTGGTGGCTGGTCTCTGTGAGTGTTAATGGAACACAGCTTGGTCCATTAACAGTGGACAGCCAACAACAACCTGGTCATAACAATGTTTTTCCCTCTGGTGAAAGTGTTTCTCTGAAGGGGCACCAAGGCCAAGAACAAGGTCATCAATGGACTCCAAACCTTTCAAGTTTAAGGTGATGGCTACACTTTTAAACTAATTTGAAACAAAATCAACTGTCACCACGTCCAAGTTGCCACCTACATGTCCTCATATAGGGCTGAAATGGGGTTACCCCCTTCACAGCCCTTAAGTGTACAGTGTAGGCAAGGGTATCATCCACTAGGAGCCTGGCTGGTAGAGCAGAATGCACTATGAGAGGGCTACTGCCACCAGGGGCATGTTGCCACCTTCATGTACTCCTGGGGCTGAAACATGGCCATCCCTTCCATTCCGTAAGGTTGTATAAGGCAAGGGTATCATCCACGAGGAACCTGGCTGGTAGTACAGAATGCACTACCTTCCTAACTGTTTACAAAGCAGTATAAAGACAAGGTGCCTCGATCAAGGGCTTAAGTGTCATGACCTTGTATCAAAGCTACACTCTGCTTCTTGGAACACCAGAGCTTGGGAATACTGGGGAAAGTACACGGTAGACCACTCGGCCACAACACGCCACAGTTTAAGGTTATCTTTAAGGTTATTGCTACCATGAAATTGGAAAGTAAAAAGTAAGCCTACAGATTTTTGAGCAGAACTATGAAATTGCGCCCTGTATAAATTACATGCTGACGTCTGTCTAGACTGTAAACTAATAACCACCATTGAGGTGTAAAATTCTGCATTTTAATTACACCCTTTAAAATATAATGAAGTAGGTAAAATACAGACTAAAAATTTATAAACCATCCAGGGGTCTTTCTAATGGAGGTAATGAGATGGAAAATCAGGAATATATTGTGACGAGCTTGTCTGAATATTTTATATTTGAAAAATAAACGGGGTCCATTTTGAGCGGCATCATATGGCAGGATGCTTGTCACCAACTGTTCTTCATTAGAAATATAAAACAAATCTAATTTTTAGGGTCATTACCAAAGTATACCCCTAGCATGGTAGGGCCCTAATGCAGAAAATCTGGAGCGGTTTTGTCCACACAGGAAGAATTTCTGAAATTGGAATACAAAATCTGAGAAATGTTTAAAGCCATTAACACTTCTCAAATTCAAATTTGTAGGGATAAAAAGTTATAACTATTTCCACAACCGCAGTCTTTCAAAGTGAAAAGTTTCTAAAAATGCATTTATCAAAAGCTGTTGTATATCTTTCCGAGCAAGTTTGTATTGCAATTGGTTTCTAAAGTCATTACCAAAGGTATACAGACCCTTTAAAATCTACTGGAGGAAAAAAAGACAATAAAACAAATAGAGATCCCCAGATGGTACTGACAAACAAAAGACAACCCTGTATGCAAATATCAAAACATTGAAATAAAGCCCCTGGATTGCATATGATGGGTGACACATCAGAACAAAGACAAACAAGTTAATATTAAAAAAAAAATCTCCAGAGGGAATTTTTATCATTTAGAAACTCAATTTCAGTATTAAGCCTACCAAACTTCAAAGATTTACATCCTCATCTTTAAGCTCCATGAAGAACAAATTATTTATTTAAACTTCTTTATTTTAATGCAATTGTAAATCTTCTGTGCCCACACAGGTTTACGGTACATTAATTTAAAGTCCCCTAACATCTGAAAACTAATTGCCATTGAGCACTGCAGCAAATGGCGCACGGTGTCTTCAATGCCTAGATTGTGCACAAAAAGACACCGCAGTTGGTAATTTTTTTACCAATTTTATTTTGTCGGATTGGTCTTTAAGACAAATTGTCAGTATCACTATAGTGATTTGTATTGTGACCTAACACTTTACTTAGCAACTACGATTCATTTGCAGTTGCGACAATCTTAGCTCTTTGTGAAATTGGCACCAGGCCTATAATGTATGGTTCATTTTTTGAAAGGGCAAGCACATTATGAGGAAATTGTTAATTTCTACTGGAGCAATTCAAGGGCACCAAGGCAATGACCAGGGGGCACGAAGGCAATTGCCTTTGTTGCGTCCGTGAAGTACTGCACTGTATCAGGCCTATCAGAAACACTGTCAGTTTATGAAATGTTAACTTTATTCAACAATATTCAAAAATGCATTTATTGTACTGGGACAACAGATGTGGGTGGATTTTGTTTGAGCCCCGGACTATTTAAATTGATAGTCAAATGAGCGCAGGATTGAAAGCATTTATTTACAAGAGCGAAACATTTCTAGTTTACTTATTGAGTTCTGTGCAAATACAGCCGACAAAAATATAAAAATAAATGGGTGTGTTAAAAGATGATGGTGACACACAGACTGTGGTCTTATACGTACACAGCTGCTACATGTTGTGACGCCATGTGGTTTTGTGTATGTGTTTGTGATACATCTCATGGAAGCATTGTGTACAGTATAACACATGGTTGAAATTATTTAAAGTTATTCACTGGGATACATTTACATTGTTGTACTACGTATATAAACCAACAAAATTAAGAAACAGAAAACAAAGCATGCTTTCTTACACACTACAAAACAAGAAAGATGGAGCATTCACCTTGAGAGTTCGCATGTTTAGAGATGTCACAACTTCCTTCAGACGGTTCTGATCCCGTCAAAGTGTCCGTACCACCAGAGGTACTACCATTCCCTTCTCCAGTCACAACGACCAAGGGTGTATCGGGTGGTTCAGATCCCACCAGTGGAGTCTCCTTGTCTTGGGTAGGTTTAAAGACCTCCGGCTGGGAGGAGGTTTCAGGTGTCGCACCTGGCTCCTCAAATGAATTCAATGGTTCTTGGTTGTTAGCGTTTGGTGCTGGAGCGGTGTTAGCTAGAGTGGTTGCGTTTTCTGTTTAAGAGAAGGGTTGGGTATAGAAGGAAGCGGAATGAAGAGATGGCGTAGAATGTGATAAGGAGGATGGATTGCACAGTGGAGAACAAGTTGGACAATGATTAAAGGAACGATGCAAGATGATTTAAGAAGACATGATGGGGGAAATGCATGATGTGAGAGATAGCACAAATATGAATGGTTGGAGTTGGATAGATCCAGATGTAGTTATGACGAATGGATGATACAGAAAAATGAAATAGATGAAACACATTATCAACAAAGAAAACGAATTGTAAACAAATCAAGGAGAGAAAAAGACACAAACGAAGAACATGTAGAATATTCAGTTCAGATTGATGCAATGATAAATGAACAGAGGATAGCAACCGACAGACAGAAACACAAAGGAGATTCACACAATGAGCATTTAAGAGATTGAAGATGAAGCGTTGCCATGGTGATAAAGATGTAGACGACACAGCAGAGAGCGAGTGCGGAAAAAGGATGAGAGGAAAGAAAGTTAAAAAAGAAAGCATTAAGTGATGACATTATGAGACAATGATGAAGATAAGAAAGGCAGAATAAAATAAGACGGTAGAATGATTTAAATGTTAAATGTAGCAGGGTGATATGGAGATCATTGTAAGGGAAGGTAAGGTGAGGAGGAAAGAGTGAGAAAAAGAAAAAGAATTGTTAATAAAAAAATCCCAGAACCATTTCTAGCATTCTATTCAGGTTAACTAAGCATTCTATTCAGGTTTGATTTGCTGCATATTGCAAATAGGTCAATACTTAAACTAAGAAAAAAAATTGCTCCGCCTCCTCGCAGGCAAACAGACTGAGCCCTATGAAAAAATGTTGAATTTGGTAAAAAAATTACACTGATTTTATGTTATTTTAAAGGTCAATTTATTATCGAAGGTCACTTTTGTTAGCAATGGAAGATGCATAAATTTTAAGTGGAAATAAAATGTTAGGTAAATTGGTGCTGTTTAGCTATTCTGACAGCCCATAGTCTGACAGCCCAATCATCTCTTATTGTTCACTAATTCGTTGACTCATTTGTCTGACAGCGTTCAGAATAACGTAAAATCAGACTAATGGTTCCTAGAAATTACAGCATGTCGGAATAATGGGCTATTGGTTACATTATGGAGCCTAAAGGCAGTGGACACTGTTGGTAATTACTCAAAATAATTATTAGCATAATAACTTTACTTGGTTACAAGAAATGGGGAGCTGTTGGTGGTATAAAACATTGTGAGAAACGGCTCCCTCTGAATAACGTAGTTTTTCAGAAAGAATAGAAGTAATTTTTCACGAATTTGATTTTGAGACCTCAGAATTAGATTTTGAGGTCTTGAAATCAAGCATCTGAAAGCACACAACTTAGTGTGACATTGTTTTATTATTATATCGCAAATTCAACATCCAATTGAGCTCAAATTTCCGCAGATTTGTTATTTTATGTTGAGATACAATAAGTGAGAAGACTGGTCTTTGACAATTACCAACAGTGTCCAATGTCTTTTACCATCTCAACATTCCTAACTTTTATTTATTATTGTCAGAATGATAATCCAATACAATAAATGGACAACAAGTGTTGAACAAACTGTCAATACTAGCACACTAATTCCACTCAAGCGTTGCTCCAGGGGCAGCAAAAGTCCTTGGCATTTTGTCTGATTCTATTTATCTACTAAGACTGGAGAAAGCATCCAGGCACAAGATTGGCTTCTTGGGATTTAAGTAAGATGCACAATGGCATGACCTTGCCCTACATTGGTGATGTAATCTTCACCTCAATGTGGAGCAAGATGCAAATTCAATGAGCAACAGACGCTTGAAAGACAGAACTAAAGGAAACCGTACAACTTTTATATTCGATTTGAAGGTCGTTTTAGTATCATTTTCTTTTATCTCTACAAATAAAAGTCAACACTGAACAACTTGAGAAAATAGATTGAGCTGATTGCAAACTGCTGACCAACCATCTACAATGCAATGCAAAAAACAGTAACACGTATTAGACCCTAGCAGAGTCTTTCTCAAAGGCTAAAGAGTATGCCATTGAGAAAGACTCTGGTTTAAAAACGTTGAACACTACATTCACAACGTAACTATACTGGAAAACTTTTGTAGCTTATAAATGTAAGATCAACAAGGACGGCTTTTTCGACTTGGTTCTCCATGATTCATTTTTAAGTATGTAAGCCACTTTCTCACTAAGATGGATTTCTAAAGAATTGGTTGATCTTTTCACACTTGGAAGTTGAACTGCTTACCCTGAAAAACTCCAGAGTAATAGCATTAGATATATTAAGAAAGATTACCCCTGCATGGTTATATTACAGTGTTTGTAATATTCCTAAGTTTCACCGTAGAGCTAGGACCATGGTTTCACACTGTATTTTTTTGTTTACTGCAGTGGTTACCCAGTCCTTTTTTCACACTGTCCCAACACATGTAGGTCCCTATTCCACTGGGTTCTGATTGCACTTTTCAAGAAAACTTACAAAGGGTTTTACGGCTTTAAAGGCAGTGGACACTATTGGTAATTACAGTGTACTCAAAATAATTGTTAGCATAAAAACTTACTTGGTAACAAGTAATGGGGGAGGTTAATAGTACATGTATAACACATTGTGAGAAACAGCTTCCTCTGAAGTAATGTAGCTTTCGAGAAAGAAGTAATTTTCCACAAATTTGATTTTGAGGTTCAGATTTAGAACTTGAGGTCTCGAAATCAAGCATTAGAAAGCACACAACTTTGTGTGACAAGAGTGTTTTTTCTTTCATTATTATCTTGCAACTTCGATGACCGATTGAGCTGAAACTTTCACAGGTTTGTTATTTCATGCATATGTTGAGATACACCAAGTGAGAAGACTGGTCAGTAGGGGTGGCTTTCCCCAGGATGTGCTTGGTTGCCAGGGTACATCATGTAGATCAGGGGTAAAGCAATCTCACTGATGTGTGCGAAAGGGCAAGTCAAATACAATGTAGTGTGAAAAGGACATTGTAGTCCATGTCCGTTCTTCCAAGAAATATTGTAGTAAGTGTGAAATGAGCGTGGGCTCGTGGTGGGTTTAAAACTCCCCAGGAAATTTTGCTAAGTACAAAAGTACAATACAACTCAACCACCCCCAGTATTTTCACAAAACCCTAATAATTCCACAATAGCAAAAAGTTTAGAACCTGTGCATTTAACTGTATCAAAAAATGCTAAAAATAACAGTTTGTCTTTGACAGCAAGATTAATCCTGGCAGTGAACAAAATGCTTTGTACTGTAATGTGATGGGGGGTCTACAAAAGTTCTAAAATAAACAATATAACAATAGAATGAAATCAAAGAGATGTCAAATTGAACTGATCAGGTGTGTCCCAATGGTATAACAGTACACCCCATTGCATTTAATGCAGACTACAGTATACCCATGTACAATAACAACAGTGTGTGTATCATAAAAAAGCCTGCATAACAGACCATCATGCTGCTGTCATCTTGGTAGGTTCCCGGTATCCAGTAACACTAATGGAAGCTAATATTCAGTGTACCAAAAAGGAACCAGACTATTTTGCCCAGGGAAGAAACAGGAAAAAATCAAGATGGCCGCATCAAATGTCTACACATCAGACATGCCAGAGCATTATCGGTACTCAGTGCTACACCATACAGCTGTAGTTGAGGCTGAAGCAAAAACAATCATGGCTTTCATGCCTATAGATAATGCATTACACAGGTTGGATTCCAGACCACGACCCTTTACATAATATTAATTATCCCTTTACTAAAATTGCATCATGGTACAGTTTCTTTTGAATATTGAATCATAGAGGTTGATACATACAATGTTTTGTTGTGGCCGAGCGGTCATGTGCATTGGACTCAAGATCTGAGACATGTATTCCGATCAGCAGAGTGTGGGTTCAAATCTTGTCACTTGTGTCCTTAAAGCAACACGCAGGTACTCTTAATTATTACTGCTTCATCCTTGGGATAGGACTTAATGTAAAGCCATACATGATGTGCATTGTAGGTCCCATGTGTTACAAGCAATTCCGTACACTCACAACAATGCTCAGTTTAATCCAACCGGAACGTTGAGCAGTCCTACGTGCAGATGTAGGGTCTACCCTCACCGTTGATAAATGCACACGCAGCAGATAGGTCCGTCCACGTCCAGCAAACCCAAACACCACTAGGAACTGTCACCCTTTCCCTCCACAACCAGATGCTATTCATTCCCTCCCTGCCTGCTGCCGAGAGTAGAGGAGGGCACGGTTTCCTTCGTCGTCTTTCAGATAATAGACCCACTGCAGTGAGTGACTCAAAACCATGGTCGAAGACATTATGCATGCCCCGCACACATCGCCTGACTTTGCATTATGTTGCCTGCTTAAAGGGTAGTTTGACTAGAAAAGACTAGACCATGGTTCACTTGATAAATTAACCCAGTTTTTGATGGAAGTTCTTTAGAGTTTTAAAATACATTTCTGTCAGACTTATATCAACATAATCAAGAGTATATCAAATCAAATACACAGTGAGTTTGAACTTGAAAGGGCTACATGTACTGCATGGTGTTGAGTATTTCTACCTCCATGATGGTGAGTAAATCAATATGAGGGATTCATAAAGCTATAATGTGGAGTCAGTGACTAAGGCAAACCTGCCAACATTTGCTTTAAAAGCTGAAATTGTTTTAAGGCACTGGACACCTTTGGTCATTGTCAAAGACCAGTATTCTCACTTGGTGAACATGTATCCCAACATCTCATGCATAAAATAACAATCTGTGAAAAATTGGACTGAATTGGTCATCAAAGTTGCAAGAGAATAATGAAAGAAAAAATACCTTGCACAAATTTGTGTGCTTTCAGATGCCAATAAAAGGCTTAAGACCTGAAAGTTTAAATATTTGAGTGACAAATTACTTCTTTCTCAAAAACCACATTCTATCAGAGGCAGCCGTTTCTCACAATATTTTATAATATCAAGTTTTGTTTGCTAACAATTATTTTGAGTACACTAATTACCAATAGTGGACAGTGCCTTTAAGGAATACTTTCTGCTTAAAACAAAGCAGAAATTAGGTCCAAGTCGTGTGTGTGTGTGTAGATGTACCTGTACTACGTACCTTTACCTGTACATTACGTAAGAAGTTTGAATAGTTTATTTATTTGTTTTTTAGTTAAAAATAAATAAGAACAAATCTAAGCTAAATAATAATAAGCTGATTAAACCCGAAGCAAACATACATAGAGAGGATTTCCAACCATAAATCATAATCACTACACATATTGGATGTCTGCTAACGCCAATGAAGCGTGATAAATAACAGAACACTATCCCACCTTGTCTGCCAAAATATCACTCGTACTCAGACGGCGAGATCGCTGTCGCTGTCCAATTTTCCACAACATGCTTTCCCGCAGTAAAAACAGCACAATACATTCCAATATTAATCGGGTAACTGTTGCCGATCTCCAGGTACACAAAGCTGAACCTTAGATCCAAAACGCCGACCAATAACTCCCGACAAACGACCTCATAAAACAAAATTACCGCTGAAGTGTGAAGACCAAGCAAAGGCTCGGGTCTGTTTCCGCAACGGCGCACACGTCGCGGCACACGCACGTGACAAACACGTACAAGGTCGTTCCAAGTTTGAATCTGTGCCAAATCAATAGCTAAGCAGAAATTATCAGCAGATGGCAGAATTTCACTGTGAAGGGAGAGGTGAAATCTTGGCAAGCCTCTAGGACTATTGTTTGTAAGACAATGGATTTCATGGACGCATCGTAAATTTGGAAAGGCATGGATTAACATTATTTTAATGAAAAGATAAACAATAAAGGGACAACTTTGAAAGATGGTTAAGGCAACCCTTAATATGACTTAAAATGTACACTACACACATGTACAGTTTTTGTGCATACTGCGTGCAGGCCTACACATTTACATGTACTTAACTGTAATTATGCAGAAATTTATTACATACTGTACAAATTCAATCAATTACCCCATACAGGTGCATAGCGCATTTGTACACATCATGGTCCAGAGGTTATTGTGGGCAAGATTTCTATAGAAATTTCTGCATCAACGCTCTGATTGTTTTTATTAGTGTTTTGTTTTCTTGAATACAATACGTGTACTACATGTATACACAAATAAACATTATAAATAAATTTACACTAAGGACTCCACAAGTGCCAACACAAAAGGACAAACCCATATTTTGTTGGTGACTATGCTTACCACTGTATACACAGTCAAACTGTAATTAGAACTGATATTTGGGAAAAAATAGGAAAACTTTTAAGTTGGGTAAAAGTGCTCATGTACAAATGGTGTAGGCTTCTACAGACATTTCTGGCTATTCAATGAAAATTTTGCAGATTTTTATGAGGGTGACAAAGAAATATAATGCCTACATGTGTTATATTGATATTGCTGTATCCAGAGGTAAACTTCACAAGGAGTTAGGACTAGTCCTACATGTAGCTTAGGACTAGTCCTAGGAGATATTTAAAAAAAAATTAAAGGCAGTGGACACTATTGGTAATTACTCAAAATGATTAATAGCATTAAACCTCACTTGGTAAAGAGTAATAGGGAGAGGTTGGCAGTTTAAAACATTGTGAGAAACGGCTCCTGCTGAAGCGGAGTAGTTTTCGAGATAGAAGTAATTTTCCACGAATTTGATTTCGAGACCTCAAGTTTAGAACTTGAGGTCTCGAAATCAACCATCTAAACGCACAAACTTTGTGTGACTATGGTGTTTTCTTCTTTCATTATTATCTCGCAACTTTGATGACCGATTGAGCTCAAATTTTCACAGGTTAGTTATTTTATGCATATGTTGAGATACACCAACTGTGAAGGCTAGTATTTGACAATTACCAACAGTGTCCACTGCCTTTAGGGCTTAAGTCCTACATGAGGACTTAACGATAACTCGTCCAAATGTAACTCTAGGACGAGTAACTCGTCCTAACTCGAGATAAGACTCATTATGTAGTCTTAACTCTTTGTAAAATCCACCCCAGGCTGCCAGGTATGTGTACATAGACACATGGACAAACCTGCCTTTATTTAGCGTGCCCCCGTTAACAATTGAGAAGACCATGTTTGGAAACCAGTCAGACAGCCCTAGAAAATCCTGTCTAGCAACTGGAATGTGTACATTATTTGGATGGGAAGCAATCTTATTCCAAATTTTGAAACAACCGTTCTAACAGCTCATTATAATGAAAAAGGAAAATTTTTTAATGTGATAGAAAAATTTATAAACAAAACAAGTGATAGAAACATTTATAAACAAAACATGTGAACAGATAAATACCATTTAGCTTTTACTTCTCCACTTTGAATGAGTGAGGGATATTTTGCTATTATTTACTTTCTACTTGATTTGTTGTTATTTAAATAAAAATAAAAACCTTAACCGAAAGATTGGACAAAATATCTGATCTCCTGTACAACAAAGAACGAAACCTAGCCCTGATGCACATTGTGAATAGCCTAGCCATGATATGATAGGCTATAACATGTATTTCTTGAAAGCAAAAAACAACAACAAACTAAACAAAACATTCATTTAGTAAAATAAATTTGTTTAATGTTATTGAAATTTCCAACGAAAAATTTTCAATAATTCAGACCTCCTTCAACTAATAACAAATGTGATATAAAAAAAATATATCAGCCATAAAGAAACAAAAATCCATAATTCACAAAGAGCAAAATGCAGAAAATATCAAATTCAAGGTTTAGGTGCAAAAACGTTCCCAATGACTATTTTCCCCTAAAGGGTCTTTTCCACCTTTTAAAAGCATCCTTCACTACATCAACAAATAGTCCAACATCCGGTTTAGAACTAAACGCTTTCACAAATTTGTCCTGCAATTTTGCAAATCCAATCTGAAGGGTTTATGGTCAATTCCTGTGCAGCGAGCTGGCGTTAAAAGCATCAAAACCTGTTACCACGGCAGCGAATTATAAAAGACAATGCCCAGACAAACAATAGCTGAAATTTAATAACGATGATGTCATGACATTCAAGGTCCCTGGTCCCCTGCTATGAAATCCTAATGTGGATCAAAGTAATCTTGCGTGCACCGGTGTTGACCGTTAAATTATACTGATAGCAATTACATTGAATTTGACTGTGATCGTTTCCTTAGAACATTGAATTGCTGAGAACATGGACTGTACTATTATTCTTGTAGGGGTGATGTTATTTTTTCAGGAGAAGGTGTGACAAGAAATCAACTTTTGCTACAAGATTGGGTCATTATTGTCTCGTCTTTGTTGTGGTTTCGTCTTTGATTCCAAAACAGAAACACGATTTAAAAAATATAATTATTAGTTTTTAGGAAAAAACAACTAAAACAGAATTTGAACTTTGGACCTCTGGATTAATATGGAGCTTGCCGCTATAGTCAATTTTTCTTTGTTGAACCCCAAATCACAAATCAAGCCAGATATGAATACAAAGCCATACAAAGATTTTTGTGAATCAACCATCGCAGGCCTGTATGCTTCATTTTGAAAGGGCAGGGGCACCAAGGCATTTCATCCTTGGTAAAGAGCACCCAATGAGGAAATTGTAAGTTGCTACTGGAGCTTTTGAAGGGCACGGAGGTAATGACCACGGGGCATGGAGGCAATCGCCTTTGTTGCCTCCGAGTATCAGGCTTGTAAAACAAAACAGTGTTTTGAGACGCTCGATGTACATGTATTTTTATAGAACAGGGGTCGCAAGACTCCCCTCCCTAACCATTCTCAGCTATTATTTCCCTGTAGTGAAATGTCTTACACATTGGAAAGATAATTATACACAAGCTGAGGGCGTCATATAATCAGGACAGGGGAAACTTGCTCTCATTGCATTGGAGGAGTGTCTAACATTACGACAGGCTTTCTTTAATTTATCAATTTCCCATGTTGATGTGTTTGCTCACTGATCTGGTTCACATTTCTGGAACTCTGTGTTTTGTTGCCAATTAAAAGCAGGTCTGTACATCATGTACATCATTGCTTCATCGGGCAGAACAAAACACCATCGAGACCTACATGTTCATGTATCAGGGCCCAAATTCATGACTCTGCTTACCGCGGATTTCGGCGTTTACGTATCATAGTATTGTGTGCTACAAGGGTTCCGTAAGCGCAGAATTCTATGGTAAGCAGATCCATGAAATCGGGCCTTGATCACAGCAGCATGCATTAATTCTAGACTGCATGCGTAATATGTTTGCGTGTACCCACATACATCAACATCAACCCACACATACAATAGGCCCTAATGTATTGGATACAGCACAAAATGTACAAAATATGAAAAATTATTACAAATTATGGGATACCAAATTGTGCCCAGACTTGTTTATTTTACCAATTAGGCCCTAACCATTATTTGTACTCAAAATTTATTGTAACACTAGCAAGCTCTATTAACAGTTTGCTTTGAAGAATGTACCTGCACTTAAAGGATTTGGGTACTTTTTTCAAAATGTCCATAGATTTACATTTGGGCTGCCGATTGCTTAAAGGGTGTATGCACGCCACCCACAGTTCATCAGTATTGATCATTACGAGGTGCGCAGTAAGCACCCTAGCCATGCTAGCTGCCTCCAGTCATACACTACCTTGTGATTGTATACCTGCGTCATGTGTAGTCAGACAACATGTCTAGAACATTAATTAGCTTCTCACACTATGCAGTCTTACTGGATTGTCTACTAAGTGAATTATGATTGTCAATATGTATAGTACATGAATGTTAATCAACCGTAGCCTTTGAGTTACAGTGGGGCACTATATGGTAAATAATGGCATTGCAGCCGATTTCACGAAACGCTAGGATTAATCCTATCTCGAGTTAGGAGTCGAGTAACTCGTCCTAACTTAGGAGGGGTTCAATGTGTCCTAACGTATGGATACGGAAATTAATAAGTCCCAAGATGAATCCTAAGTTAATAACGAAAACAATGCCCCATTAAATATATTTTAATTATGCACTTGTGAAAAAGCTGAGGGACATGTGACATATGACAGGCTGGTCCTGGTGGCTAGTCACTGACAAGGTTAAAGGCGAACTCTGCATACATAAATGTACGTTTGTACGTGTAATTTGAATAAAACTCATTATAATAAGTTACACTACTACACGTAATGTACCAACCCAAGGTTGTCCTATCCCCATAGATTTTAAGCCATGTATAATTAAGCGTTGTGGTTGTTTTGCGTTTCTAAACTCAAGGATGGAATAATTAGTTTGGTATACATGTAACATGTGTAATTAAAGAATTATGGTTGAAAAAGTACACTGTAAACATTGTTTGACCATGGCTTGACACACCTGTAAACAAACAGCAACGTTTACAAAACTGAATTTATTTATTTTTTCTTCAAATTTATAAATTGACATCTGTGCATTCACACTTTGGGTACATTCAACATACAATATTCAGTGTCTTGGCATAGTGCCTGGGGTGTGCTTTGGCAACAACAACCAGAAACAATTTTCTGACATAAAATTTTCAGTTTTAAAAACATTGTATCGTGCACCCCACAATGTCAAAACACCCCACGAGTACAGTTCCTACACCTGAAAAACACCCCACAAAGTAGCACATGCGTAAACCTGCACAGTACATTTCCTTGTTACCTCTGAGGGCCTTTTTATCTTGTCATCAAAGAAATTCAACAACAATTATAGGCCCTACATGTATGTATCCAAATCTAACCAGATGGCAAACCATAACTTTTGCATTGAATTACTTTTTGACTTCACTCCAAGGAACTTTTCCCCTTCTAATTTAGCTTTCTCCGTCCAAATTCATTAATCACGCTAATTTGACACTCAAGACAATACACCCAATAATTACAGCCTGTAGCCTACAACCGTCCTCAACTCAACATGGAATGAACCCTTTTCCTGCCATATTAATCATCAATTTGACATGGGCACTAATGTAAAGCGCTTAGAGAATTAAGTGTTAGTTATTAGGCCTTATATAAATCGAAAGTTATTATTATTATTATAATTTGTACAATTATTTGAACAGCATAATTTTCAAGTTTACGATACGGACAACAACTGAGCTGAGTCAACGTGTACTTTGACCTGCGATATCCTCTGAAAGTTGAGTCCACTCTAGACTTTAGCTTCACAAGGGGAACAGTGGTCGTAAGTTCCAGACAACAAAGCGAAAACAAACTGAGTAGCAGATGGCTAGCAATGAACTCCATCAAGTAAACAAACGAATTCCCCACAATGTTTCAAAGAAATTAAAATAACTTGTAAAGGACTGCGCTTCCATTGTGCGTCTAGCATTATTGGGTACAGAAAATTTAAATCAATTTATTCAATAAACCAGTCAATAAAACCATTGGTCATTAGTTAAATTTGAACATTAAACTTTTAGGGGCATAAAATAAACACAAATATATGGCCTACGTGATCACTGGTAAAACACCGACAGTTTTACTAGCACAGTATAAGCCCAGTGCTCTATTTCAAAACTAAAAACTTCTGAAACTTTGCATGGTGGAATACGATATGGAAAGGTTTGCGGTAACACCATGTACATGTATGACTATCTCTAATGAGTTGGGGTGGTTCTGAAATGAACCGCTGGTTTCAACTCGACGTTTCGATCAGTATACTCTGATCGTCTTCAGAAAGGTCAATCAAAAAATAAATCCTTAGTTTTCAGAGAAAATCCTATTAAGTTTGATCATAAAATGGTTTACAACAGCAAACTTACATTATGTGCTGGTATTTCAGCCTGCATGCAGTATGTTTTTGTGTACAGTAAGAGAGCTGTATTTAATGAGCTAATTGATAAGTCACTAATTACAATAATCACGTGAAGGTAGAGAGATAAACAGATGAGTAATGACTAGCCTTACATGTAGCTATAAGGCCAAATAAAAAATAATACCAGTTGATCGTACCCTCCTTCATCCTTTTTTGAGGCCGCATCTTTTTTCTTTTTTTACATAGAAAAAAAAGAAATGTGGCCAGTTTGAATTAAAATCAAAAATTTCTTTGAAAGAAAATTTTTAAAAATAAAAATAAAAAAAAGGCCCTCATCCTCCCCTTTTTGGAAAAACCCAGACGATCAACTAGTATATTTTTTTACTTGGCCTAACCTGTACACACCTGTTTGCTGCAGTGCCTCTTTTAGTATAGTTAGGTACAGTTTATGTCTGTCTCATACTGGACATGATACAAGTATGCCGCCAAGCAATAAACATCGGCAAGTTTTAAAAATCTGCATGTGCCAGCAATTTTAAGCATCAAAATAGAGTGGGCCGATTTATGTAATCTGGAGGGGAAAATGTATTATTTGCCATCTCTTGTGGTACAGCGTGGTACAGCTTCAGAGCATAACATTATAAAATGTTTTTCTAAAATTTTACTGTTTCACATTTTTATGTATTTTTAAGCAAAAAATCAGTTTATGGTCTGACAGTTCAACCCCAGTATATCAGAACTCATTATAAAAAAAATTGAAGAAAATCTACAAGTCTTGTTAGCTTTAAACTTTTCTACAGAGCCGGATATTGTTTAGAAGACCAGAGTTAAAAACGAGAAAAAACTTTACAGTCAGTTTAACAAGTTTGTTAAAATGTTTTCTACACCCATTCAAGTCAACAGTCTCATTTGCCAAACAATAGAATGTACTTCGATACCCAAACCACTTGAAAGATATTTTATCAGACGTAAAATCAGCTTTGTTTGTTTCAATTAATATCAGAGTAAATATTGATATTATTCACCTGAAGAACACAAAGACCATCATGACTAGTCCGGTTGGAGTTTAACTGACCATCATGACTAGTCCGGTTGAAGTTTAACTAGCCCGCCATTAAAATCACTGGCCTCAGGACTGTAGTCGTAGTCCACTGTTAAATTCCAGCCTTTTATTAATAGTACATTACGTCGTATTTAAAACAACAGAAAACACAAAAACAATGACATGCCTGTATGCTTTGTTTTTGAAAGGGCAGTTACGCACCTTACTAAAGGGCACCCTATGAAGAAATTGTAGACTTCTACTGAGATCATTTCATAGGTACGAAGGCAATGACCAGGAGGCGTGGAGGCTCGCCTCTGTTTGGTGGCAAGGGCACACAGGCATTTTCTCCTTAGTAAAGGGCACCCTCAGAAGAGGAAATTGTAGATATCTACTGAGAGAGAGCATTTCAAAGACACCAAGGCAATGACCAGGGGATGCACAGGCAGTCACCTTCATTGCCTCCATGAAGTATCAGGCCTGAATATATTTTCATAACATGCCTAAACAACACATCACGCATGAATTAGTACGATAAACAACCAGGACAATTGTAAGTAAAGTACTTATTATGTAGACAGTCAATGACAAAAATCCGTACAACGAACAAAACATTACTTACCAAACAAGTCATTAAAAATCCAAGTTCACAACGATCTGAATACACATCCAACAGACAACAGCGTTTTTAAAAGCAAATTAAAACCCACGTCTGTCTACATCGACGCCATTAGACATTATCAATCAGATAACAATTGCATCAGGGTAAATCGGCAACACTGGCGCACGTGACAACTAAAGCATCATGGCCAAATTGAAAATCATATCAGATAAGGTCTGTACTTGAACTCTTTAAAGACTATAAACTTACAAGGATTTAGTCTGGTAAACAGTCCTTTGTGACGATGGAAGAACAAAGAGAGAGTGATGGTATGATTGCGTTTTTATTTTTTTGCAGACTAAAGCGTGATATCTGCTCATGCGTTGACTTGAGAAAATATTGATCTACACTGTACGACTGGCGCGTGGAGTTTGATTTGGGGGCTAATGTTTGTATGTGTTGTATTCACCCATTTGTGAATACACTTGTTTTACCAACTCTGTCTAATGTGCACACAGTGTCTCGCAGACATGAGCAGATGTTCCAAGTGAATAATTAACAAAGTATTGACAAAATAGGGAGACCGCCATTATAACATGTGTAAATAAAGGCCTGAATGTCTCGTTTTTGTAAAGGGCAAGGGCACCAAGGCATTTTCTCCTACATGTGTAAAGGGTACCCTGTGAGGAAATTGTAAATTTCTACTGGAACATTTCAAGCGCACCAAGGCAATGACCAAGGGGCACACAAGCAATTGCCTAGTATTGCCGTGAAGTTTTTTTATTTTTATGCAAGTCGCCCAAATCAAGGCTAAAAGCCACTCTAGGTTAAGGGCTACAAGGAAGAAAACATAGACATGCAGAAACTCAGTGGAGCTGAAGGTACATAATGTAGGAATTGACATTCCTCTTAAAAGATGGCAGATCATAGGATGAAGGGCAACGTGCACCAGGCAAGGAGTTCCAAAGAGATGCAGTATGAGTGAACAAGCTACTAAAGTTGCCTAACAATACATGTAGGGTTGCAATAGCTCAGTTAGTAGAACCCTGGCACGTTAATCCAGAGGTCATTGGTTCAAATCCTGCTTGAGTAAATTAATCTTTGTTCAAACCCAAATCATTTAAAATGCCAGGGGTCAATGAAGATCATCAACATACCAGTCACAATATCAACTTTTGAAAAGTGTGTTACGGACGACAATTCAAATTTATGAGTTAATTAAATTTAATTTCCTTACATGTCATTGCCCTTACACCTCCAAAAGTACAAAAGATGCCGATGTTCCTACAGTAGAACCAAGTATTCCTTTTTGTTTCACCGTCCAATAGTTTGAAATCAAAACCAGTTGTAATCAAAGCCCAAGAATCATACTGTAGACAATACTTTTAAATGTTTCAAAATTTTAAAATTAAATTTCCTTACATGTCATCGCCCTCGATGCTCCAAAAGTACAAATGATGCCGATGCTCCGAGAATCAAGTATTCCAGTTTGTTTCGCAGTCCGATAGTTTGAAATCAAAACCGAGTTGTAACCAAAGCCCAAGACTGAGACAGTTCTTAGTTTTATGAGTTAATAATTTAAATTCCTTACATAAATTGCTGCTCTAAACGTACAAATGATGCCGATGCTCCTAGAACCAAGTATTCCAGTTTATTTCGCCGTCCAATAGTTTGAAATAAAAACCAGTTGTATTAAAAGCCCAAGATTCACTCTAGACTGTACTTCAATTATGAATCAAATGAGACAGTTCTTAGATAGATTGTACAGCATGTACAGTATTACATTCCAGATAAATCACTGCACACATTTCCTGATTCCTGTCACACTTCCTTCCTGGGTCAGTCCTTCCTGCACACAATTTTTTTCTGTTTGCAAAGACAATAAAAACTTCACTTTCAAGTTGTACGTGTCCTTTTACATCTGAGTTGATCGTATGACTTACGCATGTCTATCTGACCTGCAAATTTAACCAATGGCAACAACATAATAGTTGTAGTTCATGTTAATGATGAAAGTTTAGGATGCGGGCTGGGTTTAGATTGCACACAATTTATTCCTGTTTGCCAAGACAATAAAAACTTCACTTTCAAGTTATGTAAACATCTCCTTTTACAGCATGACCTGCGTATTTCAGTGATGGCAACAACATAATATTATAGATCATGTAGTTGATGTCAACGATGAAAGTTTTGGATGTGGGCTGTGCTTGGATCATCTGTGATGATCCCACATCGATGACAGACAACCTGTATCTCTGCCACCTAGTGTCAAACCAACCAACATGACCAAACCAGCACATCCTTGGCTTTCAACATTTAAACAGTCTGTGGCAACCCACCTTCAAACATGACTAGAACAAAAAGATCTTTTGATCTTCTTTATGTACATGACGTAATTCAGTGCATGGTGGACTTGAAACGGATGTTTTAGGTTAGTGCCCAATGTACATTAAGTATTCATCATGATCCGATCGCCATTTTTGGTGAATGAAGCTTGTTTCAGTCATTGGTCATCGTCATCAATGTTATGTCAGAGAGTTCTATTGACAACTTGCTGAGGTTGCAAATTGCAAGGTATTCTCCTTCCAAGAACACTGCAGAATGGCAGGTACATACAGTAAGTACGTAGGCATGTCTGCATGAAGTACTGTTGATGCCCGACCACACAGGATGCATATCTTTAGGATTTTGCCTATTTTTTTTCTGTGGATCAATTTGGTCTAGCGGTAGATCTCTCGACTTCGGAGTCAAAGGTCCCCGTTCGATTCCTACATGTAGGCAGAGATGTCAGTATTTTGTTTACATTTGACATTTTCAAAATTGATAGGGGTTTAATTGGTAGCAGATATTTATCGATAACAAAATGCGCGCAGAATACGCCCACGCTCATTCAACCAATCGAGGGCGTGCATTTTTATCGTTATCATTTTCGCTATCGTTATCGAGGCCTGTGTGACTGGGCCTTTATAATCAAAGAATGGCCGATCGTATACAACTGTACATTGTATATCATCAGGTCTTTATATTAACACTAACAAACTAGAAATTGTATCCAAATGTTGAGTTAAAAAGTTGAGTAAAAGTGTTACCTACAGAAATGAGTGAGGTGAATTGTAAACCGCCACTCCCCTCAAGTGATTGTTCAAATAAGATGACTATGCATGTGAAACTGTGTACACTTAGATTACTTCGGCATGTTTGGTCTTGATGGTCCAGTAATAATGATAAGCTAAAAGCCGTGGGTTTTGTTGATTTTCGTCCTAATTTGAGTCCTATTTTATAAACTAACTGAGCTTTTCAGTTAAACAACACAAACTTTGGCCAGACAGTTTTAATTTAATTCTACATTGTACAGATTTGCATCCTCGGCCACACCTGTTGTAACAAAAAGGCTATATATGAAACATTGTTGAGCATAGTTTTATTTGCACACCTCTTCACCATGCATGATGCTATGAACATAACCACAAAAAAGTAAGTGAGAAAATTAAAAAAATTGTAGAATATGTTCATGAACTGTGAGCAACTATCCAATGTACTGTTCATCCGCTTACATAAATTTGCATAATGTCAACATACGGTACTGTTTGCCTACGCAAAGTTTTTAAGCCAGGATTTGATATTAATAGGGTGTCAAAATTTGCTGGAAATTTAAAAACTGGGTCCAAATTGTGCACTTACAGTACGTACGGTACATGGGTGTCAACATTTAAAACAGGGTGTCCAAAAGATTCCCAGACACCCCTTCGGCTAACACTATAAGTACACAGTGTATGTCCCCACGCCCCTACATCCCGTAGTCATACAGCAGTCCGTCTGTGATTGCCTTTCTTCAAAGGTGTGGTCCTAGACATCAATACTTTCTCATTCATGACAGAAACCCAAAATCTAAAATTCCACATTTCAATCCGATCCTTCAATACTCACCCTAATAAATTACACGTTGAAAGCACATTTATTTACACACATATTTTGACGTCGACGTCACACCCTGGTAGTTATTATATAGATTCCCGGAGATGAGCAGGTTGCAGTCGTGTACACAATTTAACGTCACGGTTAACCAGCCATGAACAACAACCATCAACCGATCCGCAACATCACCAAATTTATCCCCTCTTTCTGTATTGTAAATCCCTCAGAACAAAGAGGTACATGTAATCTCAAGATGGCCACACCTCTATCAAGATTCACATCTCGATGACTGCATCAAAACGAAACTAGATTTTTCCTCTCACGCCTTTGAGAAAAAATAAATGTCCTCACTCCTCTCACTCTCTTTTTCTTTATCTCATAGAACGCAACGTGATCAACTGACGCATTTGCACATGGCAGACTGCAGTTTGTCTGACTGAGCATGCGTATCCGTGGGCCGTTTCTATACACGCCACAGGAATATGTAAGACCAAATAAAAATAAAAACATGTATAGCGTCAACACTGCTTCCTTTTGAGGCCCTACCTCTTTTTTTTAATTCTTTTTTTGTAATTTTTTTTTTTTTTTTTTGAATGAAAATATTACTATTATTTATTTATTTTCCTGTAAAAACAAAAAGAATCCTGTAAAAATAAAAAATAATTTCTTTGAGATGAAGACAATTTATTTGTTAAAGCCAAGCTGGTGGTCTTTAAAAATGTGTCGGGCGGCCATTTAAAAAAAAAAAATGAAAAAAAGGTTCCTTTTTGGTTTAAAAGCAGAATGCTAAACATGTTTTTTTTTATATTGGCCTGATGGTCTACTACACCAGACTGCTGCTTTACAGTAGGAATATTACGCCGGTCGTCGTCTGTATAGAGTAGACGTGTCTGAATATAATTGTATGAAAGCTTCGTGTGTACTTGACCTAACCACGGTCTCGGCACATGCTCGATATTAAAGACTTGCCATCATGCATACCTGGATCATGTCTCTTTCATCGTTTTATTTATAAGAGACAAATTTGTTTTGACTTTTTGCCTTTATCAATGAGCATTTAAAATAAAAAATGTAATAAATATTGCCGCATAAGTAATAAAATACTATACAAAATATACAGTAATTTATTATTTGTTGTAGCATGTCCCTTTCATCATTTTATTTATAAGAGACAAAGTTGTTTTGACTCTTTGCTTTTATTGAGGAGCATTTAAAATTCAAAATGTAATAAAATTATTGTAAAACTAATAAAATACTATAGTATTTTATTAGTATGAATTGTATGGTATTTTATTAGTTTTGCAATGCTATACATTGAGTTGTAAATAATCTGTAGGAGTGCAAGTATCCATACAAATTTAATCTTTTGTGCAATGTTCAGTGAGTAAGGTAGCTGTATTGCTCTTGGCCATATTATTACAATCACCCATTAATTGCGTTCTACAACGACAACAAACTGCCCCAATACATTTTGAGCTGAATCCATCAATAATATTTAATGTAATTTACATAAAATGTATGGTAAAATTAACTGAAGGCAGACGGTCTGTTCTACTCGTATGCAATATAAAAACAAAGTGAATAATGGAACATTTGTAATGTCTAAAAGGTGATTGCCAAGGACTATAAAAAAAGAAACACTTTCAGGTACAATCATCATAAAAATTAGGTGGAACACTTGAACATTTTTGGTTTACATTAATTTCTACAAAACTAGTCAATTATGCTCTTAAAGGGGCCCGACATTTTCATTCCTGAAGAGGCATGGCAGTTTTCCTCTTAAAGGGGCCCGACATTTTCATTCCTGAAGAGGCATGGCAGTTTTCCTCTTGTATAAGGGCCATTTCTATGAGGCAGACATCAATCATTTTTTTTGCAAAGGCCACCACAGAAAGTGCATAGGGCACCGGAAAGAAACTAGTCTTACAGTATGCAATACACTTGTAGCATGCAATGCTTCAGTTTTTAAAGGGCAAGGGCACCAAGGCATTTTCTCCGTGGTAAAGTGCACCCTATGAGGAAATTGTAAATTTCTCCTCATTTCAAGGGCACCAAGGCAATGACAAGGAGGCATGGATGCCTTTGTTGCCTCCAAGAAGTACATGTATCAGGTCTGACAGCACATGGTACGTGCATTTTAAAGACACTGATGGACACTATTGGTAACTGTCAAAGACCAGTCTTCTCACTTGGTGTATCTCATCAAGCACAAAATAACAAACCTGTAAAAATTTGAGCTCAATTGGTTGTCGAAGTTGCGAGATAATAACGAAAGAAAAAAGCACCCTTGTCACACGAAGTTGTGTGCTTTTAGATGGTTGATTTCGAGACCTCAAGTTCTAAATATGAGGTCTCCAAATCAAATTCATGGAAAATTACTTCTTTCTCGACAACTATGTCACTTCAGAGGGAGCTGTTTCTCACAATGTTTTATACTGTCAACCTCTCCCCGTTACTCGTCACCAAGTAAGGTTTTATTCTAATAATTATTTTGAGTAATTACCAATAGTGTCCACTGCCTTTAAATTATCCATGATTTGACCATCTTTTGCTCAATATGGCATGTACATCATCATGGAGCAATGAATATCATGTACCATGATCTACATGAAAACAAAGTTCCCCTCACCTCTGACATTATAAACCACACAAGCAAATACAGTTGCCTCTACATACTTCTACTAACCCTGATGTGAAATTCCAAATCCCACATCCTGTATGTCGTTAATTCAATTAAAGGTAATGGAATTAGAGCTGTTAGTGATCGCATTAATTAATCAGTCATCAAATATTAAATTTGAGCAGAGACTGTTTCTTTCCCCGTTTCTGGTCATGGCAATGTCAGGGTATGTACTATGATTATAACTTTATATATCATGACTTTTTCATTAAACTGTTAAAGGAACACATTGCCTTGGATCGGATGAGTTGGTCTTTGAAAAGCGTTTGAAATTGTTTGTTATGAAATCCATATGGTAGTTGGAAAGATATTTTAAAAGTAGAATTCAATGATCCACACAAGTATCACTCGAAATTGCACGGTTTTCCTATTACGTCACGAACTAACACTGTCAGCCATTTTATGGAGTCAAAATTTTGCATTCCAAATAAATGTAACAATTCACTTGTTGGAATCACTTATCCCGCAAAGACAAAAAGGGAGAAATAATTGAGACGGAGACATTTGGTTAGCCCCAATTCGCTCTGCCAAAAGCAGATTCTTTAAGACCTACAAGCACATTACCCAAATGCATTCCAAATAAATAATGTAACAAAACTCTTCACAATTTGGAATCGCTCAGAATTTGCAAAGATAGGAGAAATAATTGAGAGACACAGAGACATTCGGTTAGCCCAGATTCCATCAAGTTGCAGACTCCAGATCAATATTGAACAATTGAAGCGTATGATTGGAGCAAGCGATAAATGAGGTCTTCTAAATGTACATGGTTTTAACTTGAATGTCACGGCATGAGAGACGAATCAATGCCTGGGATCCAAGGGCAAGGGGGGGGGGTTTATGGCCAACGGGGTTCGCGACTACTTGCATGGGTTTACGTTGCATCTGTTGATCTGTATGCTTTTCACAGGCTAGAGGTACACGTACCTGTAGACAAAGAAAGACTTTTAAGGGAGGATGTACCAAATCCAATTCAGTTCACGAAGGGCGAGCGGATCAATAAAATAATTTGTGTTTAGATATTGCTGAAGTGCAATCTTGGGGAAATCTGTGCTGGGCAGCAAGTGTATTTTGCTCAGAGTGCTGGGCAAAATTTATTAGTTTTAGGCAAGCCCAATCAGCACCATGATATATTTACTAGATTTTCTATTTCAACCTCCATGATATTAGTTAAGGTAGGTGACAAAAATAGTGACAGCTTGAGGGTGCATGGTGGCAAGATGATGGTTGCTAGTGGGTGTCCTTTAAACCTCTACTTAATTCCCCTATTGCTCTATTAATGGATACCAGTTGGGAATCTCAGCAATGCCCCCTAACTATTAATGTTTTATCCAGAGGCATTATTCCACCTCTTGCTACATGTAGCTAGAGGTGCGTCCATTGTGAAAACAAAAGATGTTAGAAGGCGTAGTCCTAAGGTACTGAACATCAGCACATCAGCACCACTCAGCCCTGACTGGCAACTTGTGTATGGCAAGAGTGCAATGACATTTCACTATAATGATAAAGAACTTGGCTCTTATTTCAACGCATTTCAAAATAACCATAGTGCCCTTGGGCCAATAACACTCCTTTAATCTTTCTTAGCACCTGAGAAATATTATAACCTGGGCAACCGACTTTGATATTTGCTCCCATGAAAAAAAAAACTTTCATGTATCTATAAACAAACAAGCCTAAACACAAAATTTCCAGGAAATTGTCAGATAATTTATTTGACCTTTTTGGCGTGGAATTACAAAGAGGCCATTGAGACCACGATGGTGTTGCTCCCGGTCAAGCATGAATTGTTTCCCAGATTTAAATACTTTAGGGTGAAAAATAATCAAAAACATTCTTTGAAGGGAATCCTTTCTCAAAATAGTTTCCTATCAACGGCTGCAGCAAGTAAACTTTTTTTTTGTCATCAATTTTTTTAGAATTTACATATCAAACAAAGACCCTACACCATGAAGGCCTACATTTCATTCAAATTAGACAACAGCTGTTATGGGTAAGGTGTTTGAATTGTAATAAACTGCTGTAATTCCAAATGAACTTTATGAGTTTTTGACACAGGTACAATGTATCGTGTTTCCTTGGAAAACTTAAACTATTAAAGCAAAGAGCCTCAAAACAAGGCAAACTAGAGAGAATAAAGGAAAGATATCTGAGTCTGACATCACTATGAGTCAGTGTTAGTTTGAGTCACCACCATAAACAAAAACAACCTCATACCACTTTAAAGGAATACGTACACAACATAACAATGTTAATTCACTTTCATGCCAAACTCTTTCCTAGGGGTGCTCTATTTTTTCCCAGTATGTCTTGCTCGCTCATAACCGTTGGAATTGGTTCATTAAAATCATGGAGGTAGAAGTACCAGCCTCTTGAATAAGGCCGATGGCCGATCCACCTACTGTATGGGTACGCTCAAGTATGGTAAATTGGTAATTTCGCAAAAATATGTATCATGTCAAAGAGCAACTGATTCCTTCTCATTCTCCTTTGAACATTGCAGTTTAGGGTGATTGCATAAAAACATGAGTTATTTGAATTGGAATCCCGCCAGAATACTTGCATTTTGACACCCGAGTTTGCATCATGGGTTGGGTATTTCACTTGTTGTCATGGCTGATTATAATTAATATTTATAATTAATATAGGGATACTTTTAAATAAAATTGTGGCATTCAAAATAGAAACTAATGAGCATTAGATGCTCGCTACACTTTACTGAAAGGTCACTTGTACTTTATAAGCGCAGGTAAGTATCTTCACTTTAGGTACACGTATGATGTCACAATGACCACCTGGCTGATAGTTTGGTAATTGTTAAAAACTACTAATCAATTACTAATGCACATCATTAGCTGCAGCTCCAAGGTCTCAGACAGTGCCATCCAATTATTATTTTAAAAAGCCGTGTCCGAAAAAGGCGCTTTCGGCTACAGCGTTGGCTAGATCAGCGTGTCTGCCACTGTTGAAGAATAGCAATTCACGCAATCTAGCCGTAGCTGTAGCCGAAGTCGTCGTTTCGGGCACGGCTTTACATGTACCTTGTACATGAAGGCAAGATGGTCAATAGGATTGGTTACAAGTAATACAGGGAACCAGACAAAATGGCACCTTAAGGTGATAAGGTGCAGCCATTTTTATCTCCCATTCAAATCAATCATTTAGCCAAAATAGTCTGGCCCTTTTTTGTATTGTATATATATAGATCTGTCACTGGGAACCAGACAAAACGGCAACCAGAAAACAATAAAAATGTATAAAGAGTAAAAACTTTAACAAAAGGCCTAAACACCCCGCAAGTATTTCATGTAACTCAGTTGTCTAAGCACGTGGACCATCACTCCAGCCCTCCAAGAGCTCAATTTAGAAACTCTTTTGTTCTCAGCCCACCTTGAACGCAGGGCTTTCACGACAGTGAGTAAATTCATCCCATCTGATATATTGGCTGATCTCATCCATGAATCTACTGCACAAAGGCGAGGCTACATACAGTAATTATTCACCATCGGTACTATGTAGTGCCGTACCGCAGGACTAAGCCTCATTGGTTCACAGATCAACTGGTTCCCGTTCACTACATCAGGCAAATTAACAACAAAAAACGTGTCACAGCATCACAGCCCGCTTCCTTTTTAGAGGTCACCTCCTTGTGAAATAATTAAATTTTGTAAAATAGCCCAGCCGCGATTGTCTTTAAAAATGTGTCGGCTGGCCATTTTGAAAAAAAAAAACTCCTCCTTCCTGTTTTCCAAAAAAGGCTGGACACTAAACTTGTTTTTATTTGTATTTTGCCTTAGGTTATTCAGCTTTAAGCATGTAATATCCTCTAATCCTTGTTGAAGGTCAAATTAATAACAATAAAAATAATATCATTCATGATTCATTAGATTTATGGATGAGTGCATTGTCATCCACATCATTGTTATCATTGGTGTTCACTTTGGAACTTAGGCAAAAAAATCCATCAACTTAGGTAGTCATACTTTCAAATAAACACTGCCTCTCTTCATCGATGTTCATTGTTGAAATACAAACAGCAAGTTTTTGCCCAGATTTCAAATAATTTCAAGACTAAAACTTACAATAGACCTGTATAATGCTGCCATCATCTAGGTCATGTTCCTTGTATCAAAAACCAGCAAACACTTATTGTACAAAAAGGAACCACACTGTCTCTCCTTCCAGCCTCGGTTTGGTTTAATTATAAGTTGAATGGGAGACAATCAAGATGGCCGCCCCATAATAAAGGTTCAAACCCACTTGACGATCGTTCACACTATAGTCAAATATAGCCAAGTAAAACATTTTCCCACAAGTGCACAATGTGTAATCATCCATAAATTACGTGTACATTGTAGGCATATATTTGTAGTACACGAATTCAGACAAGAATCGTGTGAATCTTTGCAAATCATGGTTCATGAGGTATGATTGAGGTGTAACATATTGCATTTAATAACCAATAATAACAAACATGCACAGCAACTCTACATAAATTGTGATATTTTGTATTTTGTTTACGTTAGACTAGGAGTCATGACCCCTTAATGGCCACTCAAGGCATACAAACATTGACTGCAATACAAACACAATACCTAAGCCATACAACCTTTAACAAAACACACCACCTTGACTTACATAGTTCCTGTACAGAACACACTATGGCGATAATAGTAGGCTACCTCAGGTACATGTAAGGCTATTGTCCATGATTTCGTAAATGCCACAATCATGGATAAACGACGTACCCCAACAATCTTCCGTTTCTCCAAAATCTCACAGAATGTCTGATCGCGCACACACGCTTCCCACGGTCTTACTCTTATTTAATACTTCCTCTGGTTCAACGGATGAGATTTTGACTAAAAGCGAGCATTATGATGAACCGGTCTGCGCTAGGATGTCACTGAGACTAAAATGTTAACCTTGGCATGCATTAAGGTGGAGAGACAACCCGGCACCACGCAGGAGAATGCTTACACCGTAATTACAGCTACATATCAACTAATATAAAAGCTTTCATGATTGGCTACGAGGGCTGGATTGGAGGACTGACTAAGTTCGTCTGTCAGTAGTGACGACTCAATGTCAGCGATTACAGCCAGACGGTGTTGATGTAAAAGAAAAATTATTACGGTGTGCTGTCTGTGACTGTAGCAACAGTCAATAGCAGCTTGGGAAATGGGCCAGATATCAAATTGATTCTCCACGGAAAGTTATTAAAAATGTATAAGATTTCTTCTGTAATTGTTTCTCTTTCCTTTTGCTGTTGTTGATTTATTGATTGGATCATGAAAATTACAATTCTGCCAAGTTATTACTTTTCTGCCCAAAGTTACAATACACTGAGATAACTACACTGAGACGTAAATGTCACTAGGTAAGTGCTGTACAGCCACAAGAATGAAATTAATGAAATCAAATGACCCTACATGTGTGCTGAATTTGTACGTATCCTTACAAACACAAACCAAGCATTTCATGTGCACAGCCAGGCATATCATTTGCAGTAGTCCGCTGGTTAGGTACATGTATGTCATGGTGTTGGAATGTGTTGTATTCAATATAAACTATTGGGTTGAGGTTAATATTATGTGTCAATCTACAAACAATCTACCTCTGGTCCATGTCATCTGTTGTTCCAACTGCCATGTGTTTTCAGTTTTAGCAAATTATGTTGTTTTTTTTCTCGAATTTATAACTACAGGCATGTAAGCTTCGTTTTTGAAGGGGCAAGGGCACCAAGGCAATTTCTCATTGGTAAAGGCCAACCCTATGGGGAAATTTTGAGTTTCTACTCAGCATTTCAAGGGCAACAAGGCAATAACCCAGGGGCATGGGGACAATCGCCTTCACTGCCTCTGTTAAATATCAGGCTTGGCAACTGACACATTTTGTGGAGCACTGTGCAGCATGAATGTTAGATAGGACTTGTATTGATTTCTCATGACACGTTTGGCCTTGCCCCTAGATAAAAGAATGAGATTACGGACCGTGGGTATGTATGGTGGGCGTATCAAACATTAGCAAAGAAGCAATTAAATGGATTTGAGGGTTACATATTACCACAAACAACTATCAATAAATGATTGTGATTGATAAATGGTGGCGCTGTCCAATTCAGTGATACTCCAAGACGATTGATTTTTAAAAAAAACATGAAACCATAAAATTATGTTCAGACTCGAGAATCTGAAAAAAAATCCTCAGTCTAACTACTCCATTTTTATTACTGACTCAATAGTCATGTTGGTTCCTGAACAAATTATATTAAGTCAATATAACGAGGGGTCCAGGCAATACAACAGAACTTAAGAGTACATGAAACTGTTGCCTTACATGGTTCTAATCCATAAAGAAGCTATGTATACAGACTTTGACAACTTTAAAAGTACAGACCAATGCAGATGGAAACACTCAATTTTCAACTTGACTTTCTTAAAGGCACTGGACACTATTGTGAATCACTCAAAATAGATGTTAGCATATTAAACTTACTTGTTTTGAGCAATGGATAGTTGTTGATAGAATTTAAATATTGTGAGATACAGCTCCCTCTGAAGTAAAGTAGTTTTGAGAAAGAAGTAATTTCTCAATAAAGTATTTGAATTTGATTTCTAGACCTCAGAACTAGACTTTAAGGTCTTGAAATCCAGCACCTGAAAGCATGCAACTTTGTGGGACAAGGGTGTTTTTTCTTTCATTATTATCTTGCAACTTAGACGACCAATTGAGCTCAAATTTTCACAGGATTGTTGCATGTTGAGATACACCTAGTGAGAATACTGGACTTTAACAATTACCAACTGTGTCTAGTGTCTTTAAGATGTTGAGGGTTTGCTTAACACTACAGGAGGATTATGAGAAGACTGGTCTATTACCAATAGTGGCCAGTGTCTTTAAAGCTCCAATTACAAAACAATTCTCAAGACATAGGCTGAAAACAAAGGAAGTCTCACCATATCTGCACAGCTTCAGGACACAGATTACACAACCTGTCAGTAGGCCTACGTACATACACGTAGATCGTGTAAGACCTTTTCTTACGATACAATTCTTACGTGTTGTGTTTTATTTCCTCATTTTATAACGATAGTTCATGGGGTTGTCCTAGGATGTACAAGCACTAGCACTTTATTCAGCACTTCCTTGCCTTGTTCCTGTCGTTGGAGTCATGGAAACAAAGCTCGAGCTATATAAACAAAGCGTGGCTAGCGCTGATCACTGAATCAGTATCACTGAATCAACTTTCATTAGAGCAGACGACAGTGCTTTTGAAAACTTTGTTACTTAACTTGACAAAAATGAGCTGGGAATAAGAGCCCAATTTCATAAAGCTATTGTAATTAGCAGAAATCCCTTGCTAAGCAAGAAATGAGTGGGATGCCAGCCACACCAATGGTAAATGTACAGTATTTTGGCTGGTGTCGTAGTTTTGCCTAAAAAGAGTTTTGTGTGCTTAGCAAGTTTTTTTTTGTGCTTTTTAAAAACAATCATAAAATAGAAATGACTACCAAATATTCCTATAGTATACACGAATTAACAATCAAACAAGAGAAAACAAAAAAGTTAAGTGCTCAAATTTGTATTAAAGTTTCTATTCATTTTTTTTGTACAACCTCCATCCAAAACCAAATGACTGTTGTTTACTTTTGAAGTTTCAAAGACAAAAGTTATCATTTTGTATCCTTCAATTGGTATTATTAAAAATATTTATTGGCTATTCCATCTGTCCAACCATAGTCCAACCAACCCTGTATGGATATGGACGGTCTTGCAGTTCCAACTTACAGACTTAATTTTTTTGTTTGACTTGAGGATATTAATTTATTTACTTTTTCGCAAATTTTTACAAAAAGGAATATCTCATTCAGGTAATATTTAATAATTTTGTATTTCGTAGCAAATGAAAAGTTGGTGGCTGAACAAGGAACTTTTCCCGCCGGCTGACCCTCCATTATCAGACGACATGGTTGACCGAAAATTGGACATGTTGAAAATACCGATGCAATTTATCATCATACGTACACACGTCCCACACGACACAGAAACCACAACTTTTATCAAAACAACACAAAATCATGAATATGTTTTCAACAAAATGCCTCCGAATACCTTCATCATTTTCAATTTACAAATCATTTTCGGTATCTTCAAAGGATTATTTACAAAGTTATACATTAACTAATGACATTCCAGGTTCAAGGGGGTTAAATTTACCTTCTTTTGGTTGAAAAGGTCCATCTTCTACTCCTGTGTTTTCCGCCATCTTGATGACATCATGCTGAAGACGTCAACTAGACCCCATAAGTTCTTCACTATTTATCTAGCGCATGTGGACGTCCGTGTGTGCGTGAGATCTGAGAGTGGACGAGTTGTATACCGCCCTCATCGCGGGTGTGTTTTCCCGTTCCCCTGCCTGTGATGGTAGGATCGGGATGGCACTTCTTCTTTTTTAAGACAACTTTCGGGGAAGATCCGGGAGAAGATGTAGGTTGTTTTGTTTTGATTGCGGTAACAACGAACGAGGAAAACAGTTACCCCTAAACAGGGCTTTAAAAAAATTATGGGCTACGCGTACGGCCGGGGGCTGGGCTTGGATCCACAGAGGAGGAGGGGAGGATTGCCATTAATTTGCGACTAATTCGAGTCTTTATTTTAATTTTATAACAAACATGTGATTGTTTGTGACAACATTGAAAAGAGACTAATGAATAAGAAGGGATTAACAAGCAAGAGAATACTCCAGCTGGCACCCCCCCCCCCACCCACCCAGCCCAACCCACTCCAATGATCAAAAAAAAATTGTGTATGTGAACCCGGCCCAACCTGGCCCAATTCCACAAGAACTCCCCCCCCCCCCCCCCCCCCAACCAACCAACTTCAAATAAATGAGTGTGTGTGAACCCGGCTCAGGCCAAGCTGGCCCAATTCAAACAAGAACCCCCCCCCCCCCACTTCAATGATTAAAATATAATATGAGAGCGTGTGCACCCGGCCCAATTAAATAAGACCCCCCCCCCCCAGCCCCAACCCACTTCTATATTATAAAAACAAATAAGTGTGTGTGAACCCGGCCCAATTCCATCAAAAAAACGCGCCACTTCTAACCAACACTAAAGTTGTTCACGTCGTCTCTGATCCCTCCGTGTACAGCTCAACCAATGTATAATGGTCAGTAGACTAAGCGTCATTCCGTCTTAAAAATAAAAAAAGACTTACTCAAGTTTATTGTTCGCCATGTTAGGATTCATATTGGGAGAAGTTTAGAAATGAATAGATACTAAGCACTAAGGTCATTTACCACCTAGGCCTTGTGGCCCAATGGATAAGGCATCTGACTACGAATCAGGGGATTCCAGGTTCGAGTCCTGGCAAGGTCGAAATAGTATTTTTTATTTTTTTTTTATACGAAGAGCTAGCGCAGGCCTTTCAAAAAATAATTAATTTGAGTCTCAGAAGCTATTTAAGACAACAGATACAAGCTTCTTTTCTTAACAACAGCGCCCTCTTGTGGTCGCATATAACTTCACTTCCTGTTTTGGGTTTCTGAAAACAGGTGGTGTTTGTTTTGTTTTCTTCCGCTCTACCCAAGCTCAAAAAGACAAATTCCTCCTGAAATCTAGTTACAGTTTGCTCGTTAAATGTATTTGACATCCACTTTCTCCTAGAACTATGAGAGGTTCGTTCTGCCATCGTACGATAGCGGAACGAACCTCAGTTCTGGGTACTCGTAGAATAGTATGAATATGATGAGGTTTCGTTCCGCTATCGTCTCGCTCGTTGCGGGAGACGATAGCGAAACGAAACCTCTTACTTAGTTCTAGGAGTAAGTTCTGGACATTCTAATTCTACCTCCATGGTTCTAGAGAGGAGTACCACGGGACGTAAGGGTACCATGCATGGAAGTACGGCCATGGTACAAACAACAATCGTGGTGGCAGTATTTTGACACTTTTGGCGCAGTCTTTCTGAAAAACATATTTTTTAAAGAAACTACATCCAATTAATTTGATTCTGAACTGGTCATTGTTTTCCTAGAAAATAAAATAATGGACTGAAAAAACAAAAGTTTAATAAAGGCACTGGACACCTTTCTGATTGGTATTTTACAAAGACCAGTCTTCTCACATGCATGACAGTGGATTGGAGTATCACAACTAATTAGTAATTTTATGCATAAAACAACAAACTTGTGAAAAGTTGAACTCAATTGGCCAACAAGTTGCGAGAGAATAATAATAGAAGAAATAAACACCGTTTCCCATCAGCTGAAGTCTCAAATTCAATTCAAGTATTTAAGTGAGAAATTTATACTGCTTTCTCACAAACTCCTAACTTCAGAGGGAGAAGTTTCTCACAATGCTTTGTATTATTATACTATCAACAGCTCAGCTCTCCATTGCTTGTTACCATAAAAGTCTTTATGCAAACAATTCTTAAGAGTAATTACCAATAGTGTCTAGTGCCTTTAAAAGTACAGATTACTGCTACTACTAGGCCCCCTCTCCTAGAACTACGAGGTTCGTTCCGCTACAGTTGTAGGAGTAGATTACTACCATGATTACAATTACACAAAGTTATCATCAGCTATTTCTACTGATATTAAATCATATTTTGTTCTACCCTGTGCTCTCACACTGCTCCACAGCACGATTGTGTGCGTGCGTGAATAAATAAGTATTTTCAATATATTTTTATAATCCAAGTTTACCCAAAACAAGGCTAAAAGCCACTTTTGGTAAGGGGCTTTAAGAAGAAAATTTTTCTATACATAATACAGGATTAACATAATTTTACTCTCAGTTTTCATGCATTGCTTTTTTAATCTCCACTTAAAAACACACTGTCCATCCAGATTTTGTGCCCTCAAAAGATGTATGGAATTGCCACTTGTACGCTGTAGACCGTGTTTATCATGTTGCCCTTTCCCGTTATTACACATATAAATACTGCTTCTTACGCAACAAGGGATCAAATAAATTGCACCAACGTTAAATGGTCTGTATTGATAAATTAATGGCAATAAAAACATGTGAACATTTGGGCTCAATTGGTCATTGAAGTTGCAGAAAATAACAAAGGAGAAAACACTGTTGCATAGAATTGTGTAATTTCAGATGCCTCAGACTAAAAGTCTTTCTAAGATTCAAATTTGTTGATGAATATTACCTCCTTTTAAACTATAGGCCTATACTTCAAAGAGGGGCGTTGGTTTTTACCAAGTACGTAAAATTTGGAATAATTACCAAAGATGAACCTCGCCTTTGAACAAATACAGTTCAATTGAGTCTAATAACCGGCTTATTGACATCTTAAAGTTTTGACTCCAATAAATGGCCGACGGGTTTGTTCGGAAAGTAAAAGGAAAACAATGCAGTTTCAAAGTAAATTTGTGTAGATCATTATATTTTTTTAAATTAACTATCTAACCACAATGCATTTCATAACAAACGTTTTCAAACGATTTTCAGCGACCAACTCGTCCGATCCAAGGCAACATGTTTCTTTAAGACATCACCGAATATATCTGCGAAAGGGGGTTACACTGTTTCAGTCCAAGAGAACACGTAGATAACAACGTGCCCCTGATGACAGTAGATTTGGCTCAACAGCCAAAATCAGTTATAAAGCCAGGCCTGATACTTCACGAAGCAACAAAGACGGTTGCCTCCATGCCCCCTGGTATCTGCCTTGGTGCCCTTGAAATGCGGCAGTACCAAGGATAAAATTCCTTGGTGCCCCTTGCCTTTCAAATGAAGCAGTCCTGGCCTGGTGATGTCGGGCGATTTCTTCAGAAAGGTTCCTGATTTATTTTGCACTTGCGTTGGTTGAAACTAGTTTAACTTTGGCCCGCCGCTCCTATAATAAATGTGCGTTCTTGTCTTTAAAGCTGTACATAGGCATCGTCTTCGTCAATGATCAACATTATTCTCTTGACTCTCTGATTTACTCGTCTTCAGGGGGAGCTCGTATTTCCTCCAGGAGCAAGCCTCTCCTTTCTTTAGTTTGATTTCACATTTGCTTCCAAGCATCGTCATGGAGCTCTTGGTCGGGTCTATCACCTACATAGACAAGGAGAAAAAGAACAAAACTGAAAATCTGGATTTTTTTCTTTGATGTGTGTACTGACTTTAAAGGTACACGTTGCCTTGGATCGGTCGAGTTGGTCTTTGAAAAGCGGTTTGTAACCGTTTGTTACAAAATGCATATCGGTAGAAAGATGTTGTAAAAGTAGAATACAATGATCTACGCAAATATGCCTCGAAATTGCATGGTTTTCTTTTTACCTCGTCGACTAACCGGCCGACCGTGATAGTTCACGACGTAAAAGGAAGACTGCAATTTTGAGTGATACCTGTGTGGATCATTATATTCTACTTTTACAACATCTTTCTAACCAATGCATTTCATAACAAACGATTTCAAACGATTTTTATAGACCAACTCGTCCGATCCGAGGCAACGTGTTCCTTTAAGTAGTAGTCCCAGCGAACTATCACGGTCGGCCATTTATGGGAGTCAAATTTTTTACCCCCATAAATGGCCGACCGTGTTAGTCGACAGGGTAAAAAGAAAACCGTGCAATTTCGAGGCATGTTTGTGTGGATCATTGTATTCTACTTTTACATCATCTTTCTAACCATATGCATTTTATAACAAACGGTCACAAAACGCTTTTCAAAGACCAACTCGTCCGATCCAAGGCAATGTATTCCTTTAAAGGCAGAGTCAAGCTAAGGCCATCTCCCCTACTAGTTTGATATACAATACATGGTTTTGGGGATGAACATTTAAACACTCACTACAGCAGGATTTGAATTAACAAACCTCCAATTAAAAGTGTTGGCACTCTATAAACTGAGCTATCTAGCCCCATGTTGGCGGTCTCCTATCAAATGAAATCGTCTTCTATCACAAATCACTGTGCTCGATACAATTTTGTAGAGCTACAATACAATAAATTCAAGAGCTTACTAATCAAACATATCTCTCTTATGGATAGACTGTTCATATAAATATATTTTTACAAATGTTCCGGGTGTAAACTAAAGCAGGTTTTACACAACTTCTTTTTGTTTGTCCAAACAAATTTGTACAAACACAGAGTCTGATGTAAACTTGTTATTTAAAGCCAGTGGACACTTTCGGTAAACAGTATTGTCCTAAGGCTCACACTTCGTGTATCACAACTGATAAAAAAATATAAAAAAACTGTGAAAATTTACGCTCAATCAGCCATCGGAGTCGGGAGAAAATAACGGGGAAAACCCTCCCTTGTTTCCGCACATTTCGCCGTGTCATCACATGTGTTTAAAATAAATCCGTAATTCTCAACAACGAGAATTGATAATTGTTTTAAAGTTTTTTGAAAAGTAAAGCTAATTCAAGAGAAGTCTTTCACCATTACCTTCTGTAAACCCTGTAAGTTATTTGTAAATCTGTGAATTTTTTTTTTTCTTTTTCTGTGCCGAAAGTGTATAATGGCTTTAAAGGCAGTGGACACTATTGGTAATTACTCAAAATAATTATTAGCATAAAACCTTTCTTGATTACAAGTAATGGGGAGAGGTTGACAGTATACAAAATTGTGAGAAACAGCTCCCTCTGAAGTGACGTAGTTTTTGAGAAAGAAGTAATTTTCCACGAATTTGATTTCGAGACCTCAGATTTAGAAATTGAGGTCTCGAAATCAAGCATCTGAAAGCACACAACTTCAAGGGTGTTTTGTCTTTCATTATTATCTCGCAACTTCGATGACCGATTGAGCTCCATTTTTCACAGGTTTGTTATTTCATGCATATGTTGAGATACACCAAATGAGAAGACTGGTCTTTGACAATTACCAATAATGACCACTGTCTTTAAGAAGGGCGTCTTACTTACCCCTTCCAGAAGGAAAGTTTTCTTGAATTTGTTCTTGCTCTGATTGAAGGTGATATCAACATTCAATAAGACCCGGTTTGTTTCTATGAACGAGACGTCTGGCTGAGAGAGCTTGCAATAGACGGAAAGCACGACGTGTGAGACGGTCTGATGCCAATCGTACCTAGACATGATAGAAATATTTACGTCTGTAACTGTGCCCAATTTCATAAAGCTGTTTAGCAGAAAATTCTGCTTTGCAAATTTCTTTGCTAAGCAAATCACAGCAATGGTAAATATACGGCATTTTGGCCGGTAACCAAATTTTACTAAGCAAGAGTTTTCTGCCCTCTTGGCTCTGGTATCGGGACAAAATCCTCAAATGCTTGGCTCTGGCCCAATTTCATAAAGCTGTTAGGCAAAAATTTCTGCTTCGCAAATGTCTTCAGCCTCAGGGCATCAGCCTCAACAATGCCAACTTAATTTGGGTTTGACTGGTAACCTAATACTATTCTGTGCTTAGCGAGTTTTTGTGTGCTTACAGGCTTCGTGAAATTGGGCTGTGGTTGGGTAATCGGGGTCTCTTTTCTGTATGCCTGTAAGCACAAAAACTTTCTTAGCACAAACAAATTTGTTCAGCAAACAAATCACACCAACCTGCAATCGACTAGTTTCTTTGTGTCATCTTCTTTTACGAGCCATAAATGGGTACCGGTTGTGCAACCTTCTTGCTCGAGGAAGTTGGTGAAATCTGAAGTCCGCCTCTCACAACATGACCAGAACTTCATTCTAAGAAAGATAAGTCCAACTCCGGAGTTATCTCAACAATATCAAGCAGTTCTTAAGAATTAAACATCAATGAGAAAATTAACACCTATAAAATAGTTGCGGTTCTCGCTTAAAAAACATTGGACTCAAACTGCCTATAGTTCCTGGGCGAGCTCAGTTTTCACAATTTGTAAGACATCTGCTCTAGCAATGCAAAGGTTGTGGGTTTGAATCCAACCTGAGTAACGCGCCTGTTTTTTTATTTTTACAGGACTTAAAAAGCACTGCGCATCGGTATAAGGGCGAAAACCAAATGATATGAATGAGAACCAAATCGTCTTCGACGTGTAACAAGCAGTGTTTCCTTGGGGGCTTTAAAAGAAACAAAACAAGAAAGAATGAAACCAACCCTTCATGGAACACTGCCTGGCCTGGGTGAAACTGGCACTTCTCATAATCCGACTGTTCTCCCATGTACGACTACATGTAGTGAACAAGAAATAGAAAAAGACTCAATTATTTTATAAAGGAGTATAAAAATAATAATAATAGCGTCTTATATAGCGCACACCTCTGTCACGCACACCTTTGCCAATGAGGGTGTACAGATCCCCATGAACACAATCACAGCGTGCAACAATTGCAGGCACGTATGCTTTGTTTTTGATAAAGGGCAAGGGCACCAAGGCATTTTCTCCTTGGTAAAGGGCACCTCTATAAGGGTACCAAGGCAATGACCAGGAGGCATTGAGGCAACGCCTCCTCCAGGAGGCATTGAGGCAACGCCTCCTCCTGAAGTATCAGGCCTGCATAATGTTAGTTGAGCTTCATATACAAAAAACAGTCTTTACATAGTACTTACCTTTTGACAGCCTCGATTCTTGCATTGTGTTCCCTCTGTGACTTCATTACTGACTTGTTCATCTTAGGAATAAAAATAACAGGTTTTACTGATGGTCTCTAACTGTCTCTTCAAACTATGGGCCGAGGTTTCACCGCAGCGATAACGAACAAGATAACGACCACGACGCAAAGAGAATGCATTCTATTGGTTGAATTGCTCCACGCAGAATACGCACACGCTCATTCAACCAATAGAATGCATTCTATTTGCGTCGTGATCGTTATTGTTTTCGATAGCAAGCTAGTCGAAATGTTGAGACCAATTAAGAAGTCGCTCTGCGGTAGTGAAGGTAACAACGATCTACTAAAAGCTAAAGTAGTAGTCCCGGCCAGTTTTCTACCTTCCGCCCAGGTTGTAGTTAAAAAGCAGGACAGTTCTTTTCAGAACTGAGAAGTCTCTCGCCGAACAATCCGATAAATCTACTCCACGGTAGTAGAATATAAAAAGACAGTTCTCTAAGAACAAACTCTACCTGGCAAGTAGATACACACATGGTGTTACCGCAAACCAAATTTATTTTGATACCTCACCATGAAATGCCTCAAATCCAATCTTTTTATTATAAATCTTTGTGACTTCTTACCATTTTGGTCCTGAGATGGGTTTATAGTAAGATTCTCTAATGCTGATTTTAGTGATGATCCAACAGTGACTGGTAACCGAACTACAGGATCAGATTCACTGTCGAAGATAAAGAATACCAACTAAAAAACTAGACATTGAGTAGCATTGGTAAAATTACAAACACTATGTTTTGGGTTTTCAATGATACAATGCTTTACAAAGATGTAATAACAATAATAAAAGCCTAATATAATAAAAGTCTAACATACTAACAAGGTATTCAAGGGGCTTGAACAAACGGGTTTGTAAATCTTGACATGGTGCAATGGTGCTAAAGGAATAGGTATCACACTTCAAAAATGGCTCAGCATACATTACAGGAAAAAATACTGAGCACTTTGATCTGCTCGTTGGGTGTGATAAGCCGCTACATATGAATTCGGGTCTTTGGATGTTTCTAATTGTCTCCAAAGAATTAAAGACACTGGACACTATTGGTATTTGTCAAAGACCAGTCTTCTCACTTGGTGTCACATCTCATCAAATGCATAACATAACAAACCTGTGAAATGTTGAGCTCAATTGGTGGACGAAGCTGCAAGATAACTATGAAAGAAAAAAACACCCTTGTCACACGAAGTTGGGTGCTTTCAAATGCTTGACTTCGAGACCTCAAAATCTAATTCTGAGGTCTCGAAATCAAATTCGTGGAAAATTACTTCTTTCTCGAAAACTATGTCACTTCAGAGGGAGCCGTTTCTCACAATGTTTTATACTATCAACCTCTCCCCATTACTCGTTACCAAGTAAGGTTTTATGCTTATAATTATTTTGAGTAATTACCAATAGTGTCCACTGCCTTTAAATACATAAATAAAACATAAAGTTGTGAAACTTTCTGAATCAATTAATACAAGAAAATGCTGACCGTACCTTGGTCTTTTGGTGGGTGGCTCAATCGGCCGACGTTGCTTAGGTGGTTCAACACGAATCACGTCCTGTAAGTAGAGAAGATGAAAAAATCAAGGCCAGTAAATAAATAAAAACAATAATAATAATGCGTTTTTATAGTTCTTCATACAGGATTTCCAAGTGCATGCAGTCCCAGTCCAACAAAATCAAACAAAATGTGAAGTTGGATTTTGAAGGGAGGAGGATGGTTACAATCAATGGTTGGATAACCACGATTGAGAAGTAAATTCGAACACACAAATTTTCACCTGATTTGTTTTATTGGAGACCTGAGGTTTGGGTTTTTCTGCTGGTTTTTCATTGCTATGAAGTCCCTTGGTACAGCCCTGCAAGACAAAAGACAGCCATACATTTTCACCTTTAATTCATAACTTCCTTCTAACAAAATAATGTTTCTTGGTAAACCATAAGTTTCGTAAACACCTGTTAATTTTAACATAGACTTGTGGACAAGTCATGAATGTCATGATGTTGCAATACACTCAGTAGCATAAGTTTTAGTTAAAAATTGCTTTGCTAAGCAAAAGGTGTCTTTGCGTAGCATGGCCCCACTTTCATAGAGCTGCTTTTAAAACGGCAAATTTTGTGCTTACTGACCGAGTTTCTATTTCATAAGTGTTGCTTACACGAACACCATGGGTAGATGACCTTCCTGTGCTTACTAAATGAAAATGAATGATGTACATTTTGTAAAACTTCAAATCTTTGGTAAAAGCACAAGCTGATGGCCTAATTTTTCCTAATGAAATATTATGCTTAGTAATACTTTAAGCAAATTTGTCTGCTTTAGTTCTTCATTTATAGTGCAGCCTTCCAATGATTGAAGATGTACGCATTGCATGTGTGTGCATGGGTTGGCTTGAGACAACAGGAATATTGTGTCAGGTGCAGTTAGAATTATGTTAAGGTGCGAGTAAAAAGCTGGAGATGAGATTACTTCAGCCGGGGGTCCCTTAGTACAGTATTAGCCCAAGGCGTAAGTGCTCGATATTGGATAGTGTTTTACGCTCAGTTGTAAAGCACGCCCTCTTACGGTATAATTTAACCAGCTTGACTGGCAAGCATCTCGCCAGACTAGTCTAGATCTCAAGCTCACAAGTCAAGTTGGTTAAATCATACTGTTAGAGGGCCGGCTTTGGCAATTTACAACTGAGCGTAGTACACTTTTAAGTATCGAGCACTTACGTATTTGGCCAAGACTGGGGAGTATTGGGCCAATTTACATGATTAAAGGCCAAATTCAAATATAATGCTTTGGCTTTTATGTGTTGAGGCTCCATACCCGCATATTAAGAAACTCAGTGAAATCTGTGGTTCTTTTTTTACAGCAGGACCAGCCCTTGTAGGCGTCGTGAAAGACTGGCTCCCCAGGATGGTGTATACACGCCTCTGAAAAATAAGCAACAAAAGGTACAATTTATTATTGAATATTAAATATTATTAATAATTATTAACTTTAAGCCATTTCATAAAAACAAAGTACAACAACAATTCAATGAGGTTCGGGCAAAAACAGAGTGCAAATTGCACATAGGCACACTCTTCATTTTCCTACGGCTGTTTGCTGCGTTTTCTGGACCCCTTGCCTTGTTAGGCCTTGGCCCTTGCTCTGCAATTGCATACATTTTGACTGAGAGTTCATTCAAATCAAAGAACACACAGTTTAAATAAAATAGAGCCTAATTTTGGCGAGATTCTAATTTAAAGACACTGGACACTACTGGTAATTGTTAAAACCAGTCTTCTCACTTGGTATCGCAACATATGCATAAAATAACAGACCTGTGAAACTTTGAGCTCAATTGCCATTGGTCATCGAAGTTGCGAGCGATGAAAGAAAAAACAACCTTGTCACACGAAGTTGTGTGCTTTCAGATGCTTGATTTCGAGACCTAAAAATCTAATTCTGAGGTCTCAAAATCAAATTCGTGGAAAATTACTTCTTTCTCAAAAACTACGTTACTTCAATCAAAGGAGTCGTTTCTCACAATGTTTTACACTATATATCAATCTCTCCCATAGACCCAATAGGGCCTACTCGTTACCAAGTAAGGTTTTATGCTAATAATTATTTTGAGTAATTAATTACCAATATGAATTAGAGTTAGACCCAGTATGGGGCGCTGTATTCCTTTTTCGAAATTTTGACATTTTCTGTCATACAGTCTTATCTTACTCTTGCTTGATTATTCTTACACAGACAGTACAGCCACTACAGAAAATGCCAACATTTCGAAAAAGGAATACACTATATACAGGTAGGTACAGCGCCCCAGTTACTGGGTGTAAATATTATTAGTGTCCACTGTTACTGTAAGTGTAAATTTAAAACGTAAAAAAGGGCAAAGCGATTCGTGTGTACCTAGTATTTAGTTAGCCCCACGTATTTGTATCCTTGGCCACACAAGTGGGGCTAGTAGTAGGAATACCAGTCATCTCGCCCCCCAGCAAAGTCGCCCACAACAAAGTCGCCCCCCAGCAAAGTCGCCCCCAGCAAAGTCGCCCCCAGCAAAGTCGCCCACTACAAAGTCGCCCCCTCCCTTACAAAGTCGCCCCCTGTCAAAGTCGCCCCTCACATAGTCGCCCCCAAACAAAGTCGCCCCCCGACACAGTCGCCCCCTAACAAAGTCGCCCAAGAAGATTTCACTAAGTGAGGGCGCCCTTTGGTAACGGTTTAGATTCAACCATTGGAGATTCCAGGCTTGGCGAATGCTCTGTCTTTTCGCTAGATAACTAATTAGCTATTTTCTTTTTTTTTATACTTTGAATTGGCCTTTTAATATTATGTAAATCTGTATCGAACATAGACAGTTTTCTGAATTAAATTAAGCATGCCAACCATTTAAGATTGTATACATAATTATTGCTGTGCATAATTTTTATACCCAATATTTTTAGTTAATATTTTTAATCAATTTGTTTTAACAATAAACAATTGTTATGACTAAAATGTGATTTTGTCTGTAGGCCTAGTGATCGACTAAGGGTTTTAATTAAACCCTCAGGTTCACTTCTGCTTGATAATTTATTTGATGTATATATATTCCGTACATAAAATGTAAATAACCTGTTATATATATACATTATTTTAGTGTTCTAATATCTAAAAGAAGCTGCTACAACACAAAGATTAAACACGCTCAAACCCGTCGTGCACGCTTAAAATCCCGTAGCATTCCTTCTGTAACAGCATGAAGGGGCCTACATTTCGTCTTTCCCCAGTGCTAATAATTGTTTCAAACTATTCGAAAGCGCCCTCACTTTTGTGTACGTCGCTCAACCATGCACTGGGCGACTTTGTTAGGGGGCGACAGTGTCGGGGGCGACTTTGTTGGGGGACGACTCTGTCAGGGGGCGACTTTGTGAGGGGCGACTTTGACAGGGGGGCGACTCACTTTGTAAGTGAGGGGGCGACTTTGTGGTGGGCGACTTTGCTGGGGGGGCGACTTTGTAGTGGGCGACTTTGTTGTGGGCGACTTTGCTGGGGGGGCAAGATGACTGGTTTTCAGTAGACTAGTACTAGAGTAGTATTTAGTAATACACGTACTAATGTATAGTAACCTACCTGGTCCATTTTCTGACGGGAGAAACTTCTTCACACAACCTTTATTGTAGCAGTGTGTTTCGACTTCACCAGACGCCATTCCGAAACCAATGGTGACAATTCAACTCTTCAGCAGTAACTTATCTTCTATGTCTTTATTAATCGGAAAATTTGTGAGAGAATTTTCCAGAAATCGTAATTTAATCCAACGATCGGAGCAGTTACTCGAATCGAAGGCCGCACGTCTGTGTAATAGGGCGCCATCATTTGTTCAAAATAAATTAGTTTCTGGTATCAGTTAGACTTGCGGACAAGTCGTTATTGGTCTGCCGCCGCGCGGTGAGATGGGCAATCCTGGCGGTGAGGAGCGAGATCACTGCTCTTTGTTTTTTTAGGGGGGGTAATGATTTTTTGTTTGTAAACGGAAAACGGATTTTATTTTAAAGGAACACGTTGCCTTGGATCGGTCGAGTTGGTCTATGAAAAGCGTTTGAAACGGTTTGCTACGAAATGCAAATGGTTAGAAAGATGTTTTAAAAGTAGAATATAAAGTTGCACGGTTTTCATTTTACGTCGCAAACTTACACGGTCGGCCATTTATGGGAGTCGTTGACTCTCATAAATGGCCGACCGTGTTTGTCGACGAGGTAAAACGAAAACCACGCAATTTCGAGGCATATTTGTGTAGATCGTTGTATTCTGCTTTAACAACATCTTTCTAACCATGATCGGTTTTATAACAAACGGTTACAGGACGCTTTTCAAAAACCAACTCGACCGATCCAAGGGAACGTGTTCCTTTAAAGTCTCACCAAGAAAATAAACTTTGAAAAATAGCCCAGCCGTTTGTCTCTTCCTTCCCTTTTTTTTAAGTATAATTTCTTGTTAATATCCTGTCTTAGTACAGCATGTTTCATTTTGCATTGTGAGTTTGAACAGTAGAAAAACATAAACAAAATTGAAATTTTTAAAAGAACGGCGGCCATCTTGAAAATAAAAAATAAAAAGCCCCTCCTTTTTTTCTTTTTTTTCACTCAGACATATTGACTGATTGAACTTGATCAAACATGATGAATGACTTATCCAGGAATTGTCAAACTGGATGTGTGTGTGTGGTGTGTCTATGCAGCGTTTCAATTAGAGGCAATTTTATCTTGCATAATTATTAGAAAAGGCCTTGTATACCATTTTGTAAATTTCGAAGAAACAATACAGCTTTTTCCTATAAGTTATTGGTACGTGCGTGTGTGTGTATGTGTTTTTATTGGCTAACGAACTGGGCCCAATCATTCATAGAACTGCTAAGCACAAAATGTGTACAATTTGCATCGGGGATAACAAAAATAATGATTAGTTTTGGTTTTTACCCATAGGCCCTACACCGATGTGTGTTTAGTACGGTTTACTCGAGCCCTATATAGGACCCTTCCTCTGTACACAGACTGTAGCCGATGTGTGTTTAGTACGGTTTACTCTAGCCCTATATAGAACCCTTCCTCTGTACACAGACTGTAGCCGATGTGTGTTTAGTACGGTTTACTCTAGCCCTATTATTATAGGACTCTTCCTCTGTACACAGACTGTAGAACAATACGAAAGTGTAAGGCCACCGGGGCTAGGTTTACTCAGTACTTTCCAGACTGTCCCGTTGAAAATGTATCACAGGCATGTTACTCGGCCGCGATTCGAACCCACGACCCTGGCAATTCTAGAGCAGTGTCTTACCATGGAGAAAGAACCTCCATGGTCTTACCAACTAAAAATGTGCTTAGCATGAAATTGTTGCCTTGATAAAAACAGCAAAATTTCTACGTGATTTTCAGGATAAGCAAACACAGCTGAATACCAGTAACAAGCAATGTGCAACAAATGGATATTAATTTTGGTTGGTAATCCTGCTTTTATCAAGGAAGAAATGTCATGCTAAGCAAATTTTCGTGCTTAGCAGCTCTATAAAATTGGGCCCTGATCCGATCCCGTGTGGTGAAACTAAGTACATGATTGTAAACGATACGCCGACTGCAAACTGGAGAATGCAGAGAGCTCAACACCGTATTAAACGATACGCCGACTGCAAACTGGAGAATGCAGAGAGCTCAACACCGTATAATGTGAATACTTTATTATACCGTACGTGATAATTCATAATCAGTCATCGACCCAGCTTTTTCCTTTTGATTATTTACAGTAACTGTTATTGTGAGATTGTTTTATTCATATTTTCTATTTTGTTTAATGTAATATTATATTGAGATTATGTTAGACAAACGTTTTAAAATATTTTAATATTTTAGCTTAAAAGCTCTAAAATACGATTTAAAGATCATTATATACATACTAATGTCACATTGTGTCGGAGCCAGCCACACTAAAACTAAATGTTTCTTTGAACGATATAACAATATCTTAATAATTTTCATATTATAAGACAATTTTTGTCAATCAAATAATAACTATTACAACATGCACTTTTACAACGAGCGTACAAAACTAACCATTAACTTACTCGATAGCCGACGACAAATCCATAAAACACATCTTTAAACGATATTTTGTACTAAGAATTGAGATAATATATCTCACAACTATAATAATAATCTCATTAAGACCAACATTGACTTATTATAACAAATTGGTGACTTAAAGGCAGTGGACACTATTGGTAATTACTCAAAAAAATTATTAGTATAAAACCTTACTTGGTAACGAGTAATGGGGAGAGGTTAGTAGTACAAAACATTGTGAGAAACGGCTCCCACTGAAGTGACGTAGTTTTCGAGAAAGAAGTAATTTTCCACGAATTTGATTTCGAGACCTCAAGTTTAGAATTGGAGGTCTCGAAATCAAGCATCTGAAAGCACACAACTTCGTGTGACAAGGATGTTTTTGCTTTCATTATTATCTCGCAACTTCGACGACCGATTGAGCTCAAATTTTCGCTGATGATTTTATGCTAATAATTATTTTGAGTAATATTACCAATAGTATCCACTGCCTTTAATCACACTTTTGTCAGTGGAAATGTCAATCAGAAATAAAATGAAATAGAAATGTAGTTTTGTTTTTGTGAGGAAATGAATTTTACATTAATGTGGTAATAATATACGAGTTTAGGGGAAGATAGGGCCTATATTATTATGTTAAGATTTATTTGAAATATTCGGACATAAATTACATACATGTACTTACATTTAAAATTGGCCCAATAAAGAAGTTTTATAACTGTCATAAAATACAATAGATCCCGAAATAGTTTACACTTTATGTTAAAGGAACACGTTGCTTGGATCGGACGAGTTGGTCTATAAAAAGCATTTTTAACCGTTTGTTATAATGATGCATACGGTTGGAAAGATGTTTTAAAAGTAGAATACAATGATCCACACAAATTTGTCTCGAAATTGCGTGGTTGTCCTCGCCAATTCAAGGCAACGTGTTCCTTTAAAAGCACTGGTCGCGAAATGATCGAAAGGAATAGTTGGTAGTTGGTCATTACACTATTGGTAATTACTCAAAATAGTTGTTGACAATAAAAATTACTTGCAAACGAGCAATGGAGAGCTGTTGAAAGTTGTTGTTTTGCATCTGAAAGCACGCACAGTTTTTCAACAGTGATGTTTGTTCTTTCAATGATTATTTGGATACACTAAGTAAGAATACTGGTCTTCGACAAAATTTACCAAACGTGTGCAATGATAATAATAAGGCATTTTCAAAACAACGGCTTGGGGCTTGGGCACCAAGCCATAAGACTTTTCCTCTTGCCTGTTTGAAGCTTCATATCAAGAGCGCACGTTTTACATAATATCTGATGGAGCAATATTATAAGTTGGAGCACAAGACGAAGGCCCAGATACGCTACCCTACATTATTAAATACCAGTCAAAAAAAGAAAAAAAAAAAAAAAACATTGTAGTTCAATTTCTTTTTCAATTTCAATTTCTTTAAAAAATGTTTGTGAACTAATTTTTCTGAAAACTTTCCGTATCCTGCCACCATTTACAAAAAGGAATTTTCATTTCATTATTTCATAACGAATAAAATAGTGGTGGGATACGAAAACTGTTCACATTGTTCAGTCTGTTTTCCAGCCTCAGTTTTAAAGTGATCCCTTCAGCAAAATAGTTGTGATTACCAGAAACGTAGCAGAAACGACAAGGTTTACCCGGAGCCTTGGCTCGCTACACGGCAGGAGCGAATAAGAGGTAACACATAGTAGCCAAGATCACGGTCATCCGTGGCTAATCAGTCTTTCGTCTCTTGTGTCTCTTTCTCTGTCTCAATTTTCTCATTTTCTTTCTTGCCACTGTCTTCTTCCTTCTCATTCCGCTTATGGTCCTTGTCCTTTTTAAGCTCAGATCCAACAATCGTTTCCCACAAAGCCAAGTACTGCTTGTTGATCGATTTGGCATGGGACGCCCCCACAGCAATCCCTCGTTTCAACCCAATCTCAACCGAAGTATACTGTTGGTACAAACCTGAGAAGTTTGCAGAGAAATCCATGGCGGCCATAACCATTCCCATATAAACGTCATCCAGCTTGAAAAATGGCACCCTGAACGATGTTTCATACAGTCGCATTGCTACATCAGTCGACATGACATAACAGCCCCCGTTTAAGAAAGGTGGGAACATTTTCTTAGGGTATAGCGACTTCGGGATGAACCACTTTGAGGACCTACCCCGAATCGGGGGGACATTTTCCCTCCAATTCCCCTCGGAGAATAGTTTCCTTGGAGATGTCTCTAACCTCAAGATTAGATTCCGGGGGTTTAATATCATATCAGCGTCTATACTCACAGCGTAACTTGCTGCCGGGCAGAAGGTTGACATCCACCTCCATCCCATTAGAGTCTTGTATGTCAAGTTGAAGTACGAGTCCATAAAGTCCTCCTGTATTATATCATGATATTTCTCATCTTCAGCTTTTAAAAGTTTGTCCTTTGGATGTTCATTCGTCTTACCCGTTAAGAACATTGTTCGAATCTTTCGACCGAGCACCACCTGAACACCGCCCCAGGTTCGTCGAATTTGTTCCCGGTCGAAAGTCTCCCCTACCCGGCACTTCACCAACACCGCTAAGAACACATCAGTGTTCTCCCCGGAGCAAGCGTCTTCATTTGCGATTATGAATCGGAAAGGATGAGGGTTTATAACTTTCGGACTCGAAACAATTGGAGTTGTGTTTATCTTTACGATAGTGGCGTTATCGGCGACAGCACGTAGCGTTGTGGTAGCATGTAATGGAGACCTTGAAGTAGTATTAACTCCTACTAGTATTCCCATAGTATTTCTTCTGCTATTCCTCATCTCATATGAAGATCTGGTAGCAACAACAACGTTTGGGTACAGCGTCACTAATGATAAGATTGCAACAAAAAGTCCGTAAATAATGAGAAGGGAATAGCACCTTGTCAGTCTTTGCTTTGAAGCTTTGAAGAGATAGCCGGTTTTCGGGGTAGTGGTCCCATGCTTACGCCAAGAGGACTGGATTCCCCGTGAGGGTCTCCCTGCTAGCAGCCTGGACTCCATGGTTCTTCTTTATACAAGGCGGCCACACACGTATCCTGTCCTACTCGCAATGGTGGGAAAGTAACATCAAAGTGCTTCTGGTAGCACAAACGATATGGTTCAGTAATCAACGACAGCTTCTTATTCTTCTCAAGGAATTAAGATCTCCAAAGGGTACAACACCGGCAGATAACCAAGGACCAATGCGATTGTGGGCTAGGTGACAGACCACTATTACGTGTCATTGTTCTCTTCCAATGTAATAGGGAGTTTACGTTTTGGACGAAGGATGTTTCTGTGAGTGTGAATGTCTGTAATGATAGACATTTGGCGCCATCTGCACGTGCGTCGGCTTTAAGAGGACGGTCGTCCCCCAAGCTACGACAACGTCGTCGCATCGCAGAACAAATCCGTCGTCGAAAACGAAATGTATTTTCGTTGGGTAAAGCACGAGCGCGTTATTTGAATATGCATGAGAAAGCAGCTCTGAGCAGCAGCAGAGCGTGTAGACAGCCCGTTATATCAATTTACTGTCCACGTTGTAGAAGATCGGTGTTCACCGAACGTAATGTCATATACAAAAATGTATTCTCTTTCAGGTTTAATAAGAATGAGGAAAGTGGCATTGAAAACAATTTATAGCGGTTAAAGACACTGGACACTATTGGTAATTGTCAAAGACCAGTCTTCCCACTTAGTATATTTTAACATATGCATAAAATAACAAACCTGTGACAATTTGAGCTCCATCGGTCGTCGAAGTTGCGAGATAATAATGAAAGAAAAAACACCTGTGTCACGAAGTTGTGTGCGTTTATATGGTTGATTTCGAGACCTCAAGTTCTAAACTTGAGGTCTCGAAATCAAGTTCGTGGAAAATTACTTCTTTCTCGAAAACTATGGCACTTCAGAGGGAGCCGTTTCACACAATGTTTTATACCATCAACCTCTCCCCATTACTCGTCACCAAGAAAGGTTTTATGCCAATAATTATTTTGAGTAATTACCAATAGTGTCCACTGCCTTTAAGCCAACGAATTAGATAATCAAACTCCCCTATTTATCTCGGGATGACGACATGGTAAAAGAGGATGAGTTTCCGAGATGTAATATAACTCGAAATGTCGTCTTTCCGAGGCGGATGTCACATCTTTGAATTCCGTCTTCCCGAGTTGTTGTATCATTGCATTCCGTGTTTTCGATAGAGTTTTTTGAAAAACGAGTTTCAGCAATTTTGTATATTCTTTGAATTCTATGTTCGTGTAATTTGTTCCCTTGTTTCTATGATAAATCATCTTGTTAACGTAGTTAACTTTAAAAATGTTCACCCAAAAAGTAAAGACAACGCGACCGCCACAAATTAAATACTCGTTCCAGTGTTTAGACAAAAATAAAGTTGTTTCGTGTTGTTCTACTTTGATAATCGCTAAAAGACATTTAAAAGCAGCCTGACTTTGAGATAGAAAACCCTTCGCCTATGAAAGACCAATTTCTTGTACTTAAGGTGTGCATCCAAACCCAATTCTGATCTTCATTTTTATACCAACTATACAAAACTGATTTTTTTAATTTTTATATTCTGGTTTATTTATTTACTGCACTGGCGGCCAAGCAAGCCGAAAAGTCTATTCAAATAGAACTTATTCATATTTAGGTATATTTAATTATATATTACAAAATATACATTTTAAATTTGAATCAGACACAAACTTTGACATCCACTTGACTTACCATGTGCTTTATGACACAAGTTATTTTTTATTACCTCCAAGCACCTGGTTCAGGAATTATGATTTTTAAAATTGTATCTTAACCTTGTATTCAATCCGGAAGCAGGGTAAAATTGAAATAAAATTTTGGATACAAAATTTAAAAAACAATTTTTTGTTGCCATTAATTTTAAGAGTGATTACCAATTGTTTACCGTCACCTTTCACAATAGTCTGAAAGCTGACTGGTTATGAAGTTCAAACAAGAACCAATTTTGTGTGAGAAATATTTCCCTCTGAAATGAAATAATTATTTAAGAAAACAGATCTGAAAGCCTAAAAAGAAAAAATCAAAAACCAACATACAGCCGATTTCGGTTGTTACAACCAAAACTAAGGAAATGTGTTTGTTCTTTAGAGAACTGTCTTGTTTACACAAGTATTCTTCCAATGAAGAGTAAATTTTCAAATTTTTGGGAGGCTTCTCAGTTCTGAAAAGAACTATCCTGCTTTCAACTGCTACCTAGGCGGAAGGTAGAAAGTCAGCTTATAGAGGATCGTTATTAACTTTACTATTATAATAGTGGCTTCTTTAGCACTTGAATCCGTCACGCGGTGATGCTCATGGCGCTTCAACATTATTGCCCCTGGTGACTGGGCCTCAAATCACTCAGCTCCCTGGGGAGTAAACAGCCTGCGCTGCCAATTATGTAGTTGCCAAATATGTAGTGCACTAAGCATCAATCAAATATTTAGTGCACTAAGCATCAATGTAGTGCATCAATCACAAAAAACATCTGTGCCCTTGGCAGGTACCCTTTTACCCCTGGGTGGAGATGCTTATGGTTAAGTGTCCTACTCATCTCAGAAGATGAATACTTTCCAACCTCTTTTGCAAGAAAACAAAAACCTGATTTCAGAGTCATCACAATTGACTTTTCCGATGAACGGATCTTTCCTCCTCCACCAAGTCAAGTATTTGTTGAGTTACTGCGATGGTCTGATTCTCAGAATAACTCTGGCTGTTTGACAGAGTGCTCTCTAAGAAGTAACGATAGTTGACCATCAATCCACAAGATGATGTCATGCCCCTGGCTGACGTATCGCCCATCCAGTTTAATCTCCACATGACCGCGCCGTTACGAAGATGAAAATTGGCTGGAAAAATAAGGCAAATAAAGCGCTGAACTAGAAACATAGAATTTGAACTGAGTAGAAGTTAAGTTATTTTTGTTGCTCATTTGCTTTTTTCTCTGTGTTATGTCTTGCTTATATTTTTGTTTTGTCTGCCCAGCAGCCGATTTCACAAAACTTTATGCAATTGGGTAAGTCCACTTACGCAACGTTTATGGCGCAAGTTGCTCCATAAACGTTGCGCAAGTGCTGCACTGTACCATGGCCAACCTATGGCGCATCTATGCTTTTTCTTGCGGACAATCGACTCGGAGAAGAATATTAAAAACTAAAAAAAAACAAAAAACGAACAATTTCAAAGAGTTGTTCGGGCTGTTGCCCAAACATCTAATTATTTCAGGGAAAACCCACGGAGCCAAGTAGGGAGTGAAAACCCAATCAATATAGTGCTTCCAGCATGATGTTGACAGGTATTTCAGTCCTACAAAATTATACATAATAATCAATCTTCATATAGCGCTTTATCACAGCCCAAAGGGCGTATCAAAGTGCTTCAGAAAATATTACCCCTGGTCACTAGGCCATATATATTATTTCATTCCTTTAACCATCTCCGAGTATACAGCCGGTGCTGCAAAATACCACGCTCCAACCTATGGATACACATAAACCATCCAGCTCTGCCCCTCACAGGTACCCATTTTACCCCTGGTTGGAGGAGAATAAGCTTATGGTTGTAAGTGTCTTGCTCAAGTGTCACCACCAGGATTCGAACCCACATCCCAATGACTTAACCACCAGACTTGAGTCTAATGCTCTTATCCGCTCGGCCACGACACCCTACATGCATATACAATCAAATAAACTCAAAAGCCAGGTGGTAGCATACTTTGAGAATTGACAAAAATCTGGAGCAATTATGTCCGAACATTATGGGAAAGCTTCATTAAACTCTGAAAGTATACATCCTTTCCAGTAAGGGAGTGTGTTTACATTTAATTACTGGGTCGTAAAACGAAAAGGATGAGCCGTAACATTGCCTGGGGCATTCAGCAGCACTACTGGTTTGCGCACGATCAAATTAAGTCCAATGTTTGGAAAAGTAATTACATTACAATACATGGAAAGAACAGGTTTTAAATCCCAGCTGAAAAAGTCTTTTTAGCCTCTTTATTTTAAGGGTTTGGGTACTTTTTGTAACAAAAAACACAATTTCCACAGATTTACATCTTAAACTTACATCGTTCGAGGATAATGATAGTAGAAAGCTTCCCTTAAAATATTACTTGCTGAGGTGCAGTAGTTTTTGAGAAATGAGTAAAACAATGTCACAAAATAATTTTCTTTGTGTAAAACAGCAATTGAGGGAAATGATAACTTACCTACAGAGTCCAGAGCAAATTTCCTGTGTTTTTCTGCATACAGATACCTATAGTGACAAACAGTAAAGAGAGTGTTTCATCAAGCATGAAACCATAACGTGTAACTGGGTTCTTTTACGATGTGCCTTACACAACAAGGCTCTACGATGATGCAATATTGGTTTTAAAAGTGTCTAGCTCAAAAAGGAAAACACATAACTATCAGGACTGGAACTCAAACCTACTATCTGCCGATCATAAACACCAGAGCTTAGGTTCAGTGTTCTTGACCGCTTGGCCAAGACACGTCATAAACACCAGAGCTTAGGTTCAGTGTTCTTGACCGCTTGGCCAAGACACGTCATAAACACCAGAGCTTAGGTTCAGTGTTCTTGACCGCTTGGCCAAGACACGTCATAAACACCAGAGCTTAGGTTCAGTGTTCTTGACCGCTTGGCCAAGACACGTCATAAACACCAGAGCTTAGGTTCAGTGTTCTTGACCGCTTGGCCAAGACACGTCATAAACACCAGAGCTTAGGTTCAGTGTTCTTGACCGCTTGGCCAAGACACGTCATAAACACCAGAGCTTAGGTTCAGTGTTCTTGACCGCTTGGCCAAGACACGTCATAAACACCAGAGCTTAGGTTCAGTGTTCTTGACCGCTTGGCCAAGACACGTCATAAACACCAGAGCTTAGGTTCAGTGTTCTTGACCGCTTGGCCAAGACACGTCATAAACACCAGAGCTTAGGTTCAGTGTTCTTGACCGCTTGGCCAAGACACGTCACACAAGCATTACAAATTTAGCATAACAAATATTGTTCAGTTTTTGGCAGGGCGGCAGTTATTTTGGAAGGGCAGCCAATTCTTTAAAATTGGGAGGGTGGCCCGCCCTCCCAACACCCACGTATGGTGAACACTGCATATTTGACCCATTTATGCTTCCTGGGAAAGTTTAAACTAAGAAGAAGAAAAAAACCATTGTCATTTAATTACCTTGCACATAGTCTCAGTAATGGCTTCTCTAATATACTGACAAGCTCTTTAGATTGAGTCCACTGATTGGTTGCCAATAATCTCTCAACTGTTGCCAATTCTGATTGGTCAGTTCTGCCAGAGACACTGTGTACTTTTTGTAGCTCCTCAGAAGTGAAGAGTTGTGTGGTGTTCTCACCTGTGACATACATGTTATGAAACACCTCAAATTAAATGTATTTATTAAATATAAATAATATTAAATGTATTATACAGGATTGGTAAGAGTAAAAACAAGTTGTTGTTTAATGTTAGTCTGAAAGCTTAGACGAGTCCTGGAAGAGGCCGACCTCGCAGCACCTGGGTGGGCCAACTGGAAGTGGACTTAAGAGTCCGGGGCTGGGCAGCTGTGGCAATCCGCAGCAGAACGCATTGGTTGGGTGGCTCTATTTCCCCCATGATGGGTCAAGAGAATGATGATGATGATGAAAGCTTACTGATTATGAAGTTCATACAACATTTTCTTTCTGTGAAATATTTCCCTCAGAAATTTAGTCATATTTAAGTATAACATCTGAAAATCTAAAAGAAAAACCTAACAGCTGATTTTGGTTGTTACAAATAAATTCATCAGGCCTAATAAGCAATCATAAACCCATCTGGACTTCTCAGTACGCAACTTGCATCGTTTTTGCGAATTGAATGCACAAACTTGGTAATTTCGAGGCGACTTTAAGAATGTATCTATGAAAAAAGGCATTGTCTGGTGTTTAGAGTTTCAAAAAAAAGGAAAACAGCTCCCTCACTTTACACGGAAATGGCCTTATCTCAAGATCTGGAACAATTAACTGACATCCTTTTACCAAAATAGGGCCGCATTGAACAAAAGTTACTTTGTAAATGCTTGTTTAATTATTGTTTGCTACATATAAGAATCCTGCGATTGGTCAGGTACCTTTCTGAAGCCTTGTGATTTCAGCAAGCAGCCAGCCTGTGAATCCAGGTATCGGTGACAGGGTACAGAACGTAGTCAGGTAAGGGAAGTTAGCTTGGAGTGTCCGTACAGCTTGTTTGATGAGGTAGTTACCTAAATCAACACCCCTTAATCCTGCAGAATCATCAAGAAAAGAATTAAAGGAACAAGTTGCCTTGGATCGGTCGAGTTAGTCTTTGAAAAGTGGTCTTTGAAAAGCATTCTGTAACCGTTTGTTATGAAGTGCATATGGGTAGAAAGATGTTGTAAAAGTGTAATACAATGATCTACACAAATATGCCTCGAAATTGCACGGTTTTCTTTTTACCCGTCGACTAACACGGTCGGCCATTTATGGGAGTAAAGTTTTTGAATCCCATAAATGGCCGATCGCGTTAGTTCGCGACGTAAAAGGAAAACCGTGCAATTTTGAGTGATACTTGTGTGGATCATTATATTCTACTTTTCAATATTATATTATTATTATTCTTACCCTTTTGTGTTGATGAAATGGAGTAAAAGATTGCTGACTTGATATGTTCAGGATCCTCTGGCTGTTCTGTTGCCAGTGGGGCATTAGTTGTTTGTTGGCCCTTTCGCTCACCAACTATGGACTGGAAAGAAATAGTGCAATAAGCAGAGTTAGAAGAATGCAATTCAAACACAACACAGTACGTGATATGGACCGTGCAATATCAGGACACTCAGAACATGGGTTCGGTTGCCCCTAGTCATGGGCCTTGGTGTCCCTTCAAAAGTTTCCCATTGACTCTAAGACCTTCCAATGGAAGTGTCCTTTTCAAAATGGAAATGGCCTTGCCCCGTCAAAGATGAAATTCCAGGCCTGAAATATGGTTAAATATTCAAACTGTTGTTGCCATGGATCGACCAATCAGAATTAAGGATTCAAGTTTGATTGAATACTATTATTATCTTTTGTACCTACTTGTACATTTGAAGGTATATGGTCTGTCAGTGCAGTGTGTAATACCATCACAGGTTCTAAAGGCATACTGCTGTGAGTGTAGACGAAGCATCGTCGATACGGTCCGACTCGACGCTTAAGATCGGCCCACCCTCTTACAGGATGCACTGCTTCGTACTCACTTATCTGAAAAGAAAACAAATCAGGGTAGAGTATATTTCACACTGTATCTCTTAGCCCCAGGGAATCATTCCTGTGACCGTTTTCACCAAACGCTAAGATTAATCCTACACGTATCTCGTGTTAGGACAAGTAACTCAACCTAATTTAGGATGGGTTCAATGCGTCATAACGTCTAAGAATACGGAACTTAACTCGCTCATGTCTTAAGATTAACTCTCAGTTAGGAAGAGTTTGGTAAAATCCACGGCTGCGGAGGCCTCGGGACTTGTTTTACCCCACGGTTATCCCGACGCACATTCAAACTGTGTCCCTAATCCACAGGGTTTCAGTTGCATGTTTCAAGAATACCCCAGGGCTTTACTACTTACCCCCTACTCATAGCAGGGGTTGCTATTCCCTGGGGTATGCCCATTTGCCATGTTTGCCGGGGGGAAGACCAGGGTGAAAATTGGGCTCAAATTGTCATACAATTAATTTGTAAACAAATAATGAAGAAAAATAAAACAGTTGTTACATAGAATCGTGTGTTTCAGATTTATTTACACAAAATTTCCACTAACCGGTTTCATCAAGTAAGAAATATTAAAAAGAAGGCACTGAAAACTTTCAGTACAGAAAATATATCAATATTTATGAGCCATTCATCAGGTGCCTGAAAAAAGAGGCAGAAACATTTAGCAGACCCATAAAGTTAAGCCTGTCTTCCATACAGTTGAGTCTGTACCTTTTGAAGCATATCACAGGATGACTGCCAGGTTATCATCTGTAGCTGCAATAAACCAGCCGAGAACCAATGGGAAAGCATCTCCTTTAGAGTAGTGTTTAGCGCCCTCATGTGGTGGTCATTTGCCGGCTTTTGTTGGTGCAGAAGAGTCTATTTGAAAATACATGTAGGTTGAGATATCCATATTGGTGAAGAAGACAGAAAAGAAATAAAGTTAGAACAATTATTTAAACAAGAAAATACAGCTGATGCAAAACAATGGTTATTTGGCTGACGTTTCGACCCTAGCAGAGTCTTTCTTAAAGGCTAAATGAAAAAACAACAAAACTACACAAAAATTCCTACAAGAAAACATAAAATCCTGGTATTCATGCTTAGAACCTTTGTTGTCTTTCAACAGGCGCTGGGTTCTATTACGTGTACTATTAAACACCCCGGAACAGCAGCTTTACGCTCCATCTGAAGGCGCAGCAACAGTTAATAATAATAATAATATCAAAGTCTTATATAGCGCACATATCTACCAAACAAGTACTCAAGGCGCTGAGTATATATACAAACTTTCAGAAAGATAGGTTATTGCAGTGATGAATTTTGAGACCCAATTAGTTAGCACCTCATAAGGGTTTACAAGGTGCTACGGCGCATTAAGCAGCCACAGCCAGGAACACCGGGGCGAACCCCTTCTCTTTTCGATAAGTGCACTGGGTTCTACTACATGTGTTACACAACACATGGGACCAACGGCTTTACGTCCCATCCGAAGGACGAAGCAATGGTCAAGTGTCTTGCTTAAGGACACAAGTGTCACGGCTGGGGATTCGAACCCACACTCTGCTGATCAGAAACACCAAAGTTTTGAATTCGGTGATCTTAACCGCTAGGCCACGACACTTCCACAGTTTAGAGTCTTGCCTAAGGACACAAGTGTTATATCCAGGGCTTTATAGTAATTGTTAATGAAAAGAAATATTATACTCACAAGAATATCAGCTCTTATATCCACAAGGAATTTGACTCCATCTTCAAGTCGTCCAATATGAGTAAAGAGTAACCGATAACCAGGCATAAGACTCTGCGTCAACCTCTTCTCATATTCAAACAATGCTGCATCATCTTCAGTATCCTGGAAAATATTAACAGTGAAAATTGCCTTTATTCTTGTGTCTCGTCCTTAATATACTTGGGCCCAAATTCATGACTCTACTAAACTGTAATCAAAGAATTGGTGCTTACGGGAGCAGGGAATTCAGCATTTTCGTGAAACATATTTCATGGGTTACCAGGCAATTTGCCCTTTTGCGCATGCATACTCTATGTTTTTAAAGCATTTTCACTTACAAAACTAGCGGAGAAATTCGGCTCTTGCACAGTAAGTGGAGAATGGTTTTATAGTAAGCTTGGCATTTGCAGTAAGCAGAGTCATAAGATTGGGTCAAACTGTCATCTTTTACATAGTCTTTGGGTTTGTGGGGTGGCGTGATCGAGCGGTCTAGGGCGGTGGCCTCAAGTTCTGTATTTTACAGATTGTGGGTTCAAACCCTGGCCTGGTCATGTCGCGACACTTGTGTCCTTGAGCAAGACACAATCAAAATTGCTTCTCTCCACCCAGGAGTACAAATGGTTTCCAGCGTAATCTGTCATGGACTGTGGACTGGCAGCCGGTCCAGAGGGAATAGAAATATTCTTTTATTGTCAAGGAAACCAGATATAAACACCAGCCTGATGAGCAATATTGGCTCGGGACAGACTTTACTTTGTAGGGGGTTTGTGATAATACCTGAATAGACTCCAACTTCTTAGCAGCTTTGATGGCGCCCTCGTGGTTAGTGCCACACAGCTCCGATAAGGCTGTAAGGAAATCTACTTTTGCAGGATCAGAGAGTTGGAGATAATGGGAACAAACCTGACGAATGTCAGCCTAAAATGGTGTTGAGAAAGAGAAAACTTTGAATGTGTTTTTATGTGACAAAATAATGTGTAAATTTAAAGCAAACTTTATCATAGTAACAAAACGTCCCAGCGCTCTAAAGACTGAGCCCTTGTTGGTGGTCTCCCTATTTTATGGTTTGAACAGAGGAAAACTGACTAGAGTGTTAGGGACTTAAACTTTCGACTTCTGGCTTTAAGTGCCAGCACTCTACCAACTGAGCTATCTATAGCCCTAATGATGTGTCAGATTATTTGTTTCAACTGGTTCCAGTTAAACTCAGTTTAAAGACAGTGTACACTATCGGTAATTGTCAAAGAGCAGTCTTCTCACTTGGTGTATCTCAACAGTATGCATAAAATAACAAACCTGTGAAAATTTGAGCTCGATTGGTCATCGGAGTTGCGAGATAACTATGAAAGAAAAAACACCCTTGTCACACGAAGTTGTGTGCTTTCAGATGCTTGATTTCGAGACCTCAAGTTCTAAACTTGAGGTCTCAAAAATCAAATTCGTGGAAAGTTACTTCTTTCTCCAAAACTAGGTCCCTTCAGAGGGAGCTGTTTCTTACAATGTTTTATACCATCAATCTCTCCTCATTACTCGTTTCCAAGTAAGGTTTTATGCCAACAATTATTTTGAGTAATTACCAATAGTGTCCACTGCCTTTGACTAGGTTCAACTGGAACTTTAATTTTGGAGACTTACTTCGGACATCATCAAGGTTTGCCCTGATGACCCTTTGACATTCTCCTTAGACTTCGAGGTCAAAAGTTCAGGTAGCAGTCGACGGACAGCGTCTTGTTCCTCTGTGTGATGTGAAGCCATTAGAGAACAACTGGTTGACAAGGATGGCTTAGCCAGGAGAAACAACAACGGCGCTCTCTTGGCCAGGAGATGTTGGTTGTGAAACGACAATGGCGCCCTTTTGGCTACGCTGCTGTGACAGCGCACAAATGGACTGTACTGTAATGATATGAACAATAAATACAGAGATGTATGACTTTTCAACGAGCAAGTTTCCTCCTGTCCCACTCTTTTTTTATTCGTTATTAAAATTTAATAAAAACGTATATAATTTATGCAAATAGATTATTCCTTTTTGTCAAAATTAGTGAAAAAGTGGTTACAGGGTTGGGAATCTTTTCAAATCAAGACCTATGGTCTTATGGTATGGAGGGCCGGTTGTTTCGTTATCGTCATCGTGAAGTTTGATAGCAGAACATAGTCATAGAAAGATATGTACACTGAAACAGAAAGGACTAAATCTGAATTATAAATTCGGCAAACCAAAAACTTAAAAGCACCACAAATTGGAAATTAGTTGCGCTAACAAAACCCAACCTCCTCCCCTTCGCCGTGTCGATCGGGAGGAGGGTTACATTATCGCAACTAATTGGAAATATAATAACACCAACTTTTTGTTGAGAAGACAATGAAGAATTTCGGATAATCTTCCGCACGTCGCCACCAATTTATCCGCCGTTAATTAACTCCAAAACCATTGCATTTTTTTCTGCCTCAGCTCTGGGAGGAAACCCTTATTTTCTACAGGGAAAACACAGGTTGTGGACTGACTGAAGAACCCAATCCCCACGGACGGGTAATATTGATTCATCCATTCATCAAACCGGGGGTACGGTCCCTCCACGGAGGTGAATGAAAGGCAGCGACAGAAACCACTGGCTAGCCTGCTGACTGACTCAATCTGACTGTGCGTTTTGGGGATAACTTTCGCTACGGCGCCACAACTTTTCACTCATTTTTACAAAAAGGGATCTCATTATAAAGACATTTAGAAAGAAAAAGTGGTGGCGCCATACGGAACCTTTCCATTCTTACAAACAATACTACTACCACACTTCCAAATTAAATAAGCTTTTTACCTTTACTGAAAGCAGCAGAAGTCTACGAAACATTTCAACAGCCATCTACAGGTCATGAGGTTGATAGAGGACGAACATAAGTTTGATTTAATACAACTTATCTCAGATTGGGACAATATTCCGCCCACCTCCTCCATCCACAATCTGCAAGACGTTTGTTTACATGTGACTTACTGAACGTCTGTGGGCTATTCCATTCTTGTTGTAGGTAAATAAATATGAATTGTCACAAGCAATCCACAACCAAAGCTGAATTAAATTCTATTTTGAATAACATTCAGCGTTGCATATTGCATAAAAGTATGTTTATTGGAAATTTCAGTCATTCTAAATTAACTCTGAAGTACCAAATTGACCTGTAATTAATCAAGTTTATTGCAACTTACCCCATGTAATATCGAGCATGCTTAAGTACAATCTCTCGACTGGTGGCGCCCTCCATCCACTTCACACACGTGTGCAAGGCAAATAAGAATTCTGCACATCAGTTGCCATTCTCAAAGATGCCCTTCATGTTTTTCTCTAAGAATTCCCGTTTTTGAATCGATTTTGAAATCAAAACAAATCTCTATTGAAAACCACCGCGAAAATTGCAAGTTTGATGTACAGAAATTAAAAATTGCTGGCCAGGCATCAAACAAAACGGACTCCGAGTGCAGTTGCGATTTGGATTAATTGTCCATTAATTGGTAATTACTCCAAAGGTTTATGACCCCAAATCTTACTTGACAAAGAGCTGGAAAGCATTTGATATGATAAAAGATTGTTAGAAACAACCGTCTTTGAAGTATTGTAGTTTCACTTTTAGAGAAGGGGCAACTACAAACCTTAAAGAACGCAATTCCTATGCAAAACAAGTTTGTTGTCCATTAATTCCATGCCAATGTCAGAGTTTTTTAATGCATAAACAAAATTGTTTAGCTGAAAATACACACCTTCCTCTATGCACTAAGTAGTAATACACATGTACTGGTCTTTGACAGCATTACCAAACGTGTCCAAGACGAACCACGTGTAAAATAACCCCAATTAGCAATCATTGCTACTCCTACAAAGACAAAATGAAGAAACAATAACAATTCACATGAGCTTTGTTTCATCTATAATACATGTATCAATCTCTTATACTCTTGATACTTTTATTCCTTGTTAAATTAAAAAAAAGTGAGTGTATACTTTAATTTCTGATTTTATCCAAACAAAAGTGCATTAAAACACAATACTTCTAATTTGTAAGTAAGTTTTCTTGGGAAAACGTTACTTAATTACAGGATGGTACAACATTGAGTTACTTGAACCTGTGGGTTCCATCTGTTCAATTTTATCCTAGAAAATTCACAATTTTATCAACATCATGGTAAACATGAATGAAGAACACTAAGACATCTTCGTTGCTCCATGATTATTGTAAAAATTCGGCCTAACAAAAAGGTGCTAACACACATCGGTGTATGGGTAAAAAAACCAAAATTAATATTCTTTATCCCCGATGCAAATTTAACATCTATTAAAAAGTAGTTTTGTCTCTAGTGGTTCAACTTAGAAATTGTTGAAAACAACAAGATAGTTAATTTATACATGTAGCTGATATTATAATCATATACAGCCCTTTGGTTGGTGTATTCTTGGGAATAGTCCACTTTGTTGAGAATGTTTTTGTTTTTTTCAGAGTGTGGGGTGGATGAGTTTCAATGTCTATTTTATGTTAACTGTGAAAAACAACAAATTAAATTAAACAAAACTAACAAATTAATTCAAATGATGAAGATCTACATGTATGTGTGTGAGTAATATAAAACAAATTTTAAAATATTTTTATGTGTGCATTGTTCCAGAATTATAATAATCACTTTGTGAAAACTCTCTTTTCTATTTCACTCTGTTTCACCTCCTGAATTGGAATAGTCCAGATTTCACCATGTGACTATTTGTATACAATGCTTAGCCACAGTAAGAAAAAAAATGCAGAAATTCAGTCCCATTTATATCCTTTCACGACTGAAGGTAGTTAAAAAACTATGGACAACCAATTATTTGTCCAAAACACCAGACAAGTTCTTAAAGCAAAATCTATCCTCCGAGTTATCTAAGAGCCCCGTCAGGCAAGGAGTTCCCTAGAATGACTTCCATCCCTTGAGTTCTAAGATATTCCATTTCTGTTGAGGGATGCCTCGCATTGGGGCAGTAACGGTGAAGGGACAGGTGTGATTACAGCGAGCCTTTTATCACATTTTATGGTGTTCTCGTTGTAGCCGCTGATTGTACGTTCTTGAGACCGTGTTCCAAGCATCCATATATCGATCCATACAGAAGGCTAGGCATTTCTATTAGATGAAAAGTAAATAAATAAAACATGTTTATCTCAGTAACTTACAACAGGTGTTAAAATATTAATGATTGGGCACTGGAGTAGACACTATTGGTAATTGTCAAAGACCAGTCTTCTCACTTGGTGTATCTCAACATTATGCACAAATTAACAAACCTGTGAAAATTTGAGCTCAATTGGTCGTCGAAGCTGCGAGACAATAATGAAAGAAAAAACACCCTTGTCACACAAAGTTGTGTGCTTTCAGATGCTTGATTTCGTGACCTCAAAATCTAATTCTGAGGTCTCGAAATCATCTTCGTGGAAAATAATTATTTACCTGTTCTGAGGAATCTAAATTGGTGCCTGGTTTGTTCACACATTTCTTGAAGCATTTATCGGTCATTCTCTGCAAAGCAAACGGATAAGAGAGTAAAACTATTATTACTCAGTATATATTTTTTGAGAAAATATAAAAACTCAAAACAGTAGGTGATTTTCAAGCTATTTTGTTATTTCTTTTTATCATTTATTGGGGAATGTTTTGACTTGGGTTTACAGAGTCGTAATAATATGCCCAAATAAGAAGTGTTTATTCACTTCATACTGAGTGGATTTGCAATATTTATGGCCGGCTCGACGCTCACAAAATCATAGTTGCGATAACGTAACCCTCCTCCCAACGAGATAGGTTCGAGCGAAAACGGTTTATCTGGTCCAACACGTACAATTTCGACAGCTAGTCACCAGATTTCCCCCACTTTTACCACTTTCAAAAATCATGACACAAATTCTGAGGGTACGAGGGCAACTAACAAAATCATAGCAAATCGCCAAACAAAAACACGTCAGGCAGAGATGCCAAGTCCAGAGGCCAGCTATGCGTGAGATTTTTCAAAGCTCAAATGCGTGAGTCTCACGCCTAATGCATGAGTCTCACGCCTAATGCGTGAGCCTCACGCCTAATGCGTAAGACTCACGCATTAGGCGTGAGACTTGGTAGGTCTGTACATGTACAATGTTTGCCAGCAGGGACGCTGGAGGTTGTTCTAAAAACTTGGCTGCACAGCACAGTGGTTAAAAATAGAGCATTATCGTCATCAAACACCATAATATAACTGACATTTTTAACCCATTCAAAGGGATCAAGGGGGTTAAAAATTAAAAATTAACTATGTCAATATATAAAGGGACGAGTTGACTTATTTTAATGATTGATAATAAATTATCATATGATATTATAAAACATGTACAGCCAACATGTGTTGTTTTCATTTTGCAAAAAGGGCACTTCCAGTTCCAGACCAAGATGAAGTTCCATTCAATATTTATTAATAAAATTAATGAATAATATTATTGATGGAAAATCTCACGAAATCCTTCTGTCGACTGGTTACTAATTAACTGCACATTTTTCAAGGGCATGCAGCAAGGCCAAGACCAGGGGCAATAGAGACCATGGTCTCTGTGCAATTACATGCCTGCTGTGTTGATTTGTAATAAAAAATAGTTAGTTGGATGTATGATGTAACCACTCACTACAACATACATGTTGTATGTCAATGGCAAATGCTATTGCAGTGCCGTGGTGCAGCAGTGCAGTGGGGGTATTGCGAACTTGTGCATGGACTTCCAAACTAACCTGGAGAAGTTCTTGAGCATTCGCCAAGGCAATCTGCGTCTTGACTTGATCCATAATCTGTCCCCGCTGGGCATTGTCCAGCTTACCACCTGAAGGTTGCGAAGAAAAATCCATTTTTCCCTTCTGGAAATTATTTTTTCGCCGGTATTGTCGACTTGCACGTGAAAATTCCACCGGTCTCAATGTATAGCGCCCTCTGTTGTCTTTAGCGGGACGAATGGCCAAGGTTTGCACAGCGCCCTCTAATGTTAGAAACATCCCTTTTCGAAACCAAGTTTAGACTGGGCCCCCCTGTCTTCAGCCTCGGAATGATGTTATTATTATTATTATTATTTATTTGACCTCAACAGTACAAGTACAGAAAATACAAACAAGGCAACAATGAAAGGGAAAAAAACCAAAACAGAAACGACAACGCTACAAAACATTAAGAATAAGAGTAAACAAAAAAAGACAAATAAGTGAAAAATAAATAAACAAGTTAATGAATTATTCAACCAAGCAGTCAATCCATAAGTAATAAAAAAAAAAGGTAAGTGAATAAATAAAACAATAAAACAAGTAAACAAACAAGCAAAAAATAAAAAGTAATTAAATAAAGTAATTAAATAAATAAATAAATAAATAAGTAAACAAATAAACAGAAAATAAAATAAATAAATAAATACATGTAGATAAATAAGGAAATCAAAAAAATAAATAAAAAATGTTCAGTCTAAATCAAGTTTAGCTTCGGCTCTTCGGCTAAGTCGTGATTTTATAGACTTTAGATTTTATCGATTTGTAAAACGGTTCGTGTATAGGAAATAAATGTAATAAATGTCAAGTCACTGTAATTATTTTGAACCAACAAAATTAAAAATGCAGAATAATAAAACACTCATATCGATACACATGATATATTTCCTTATGTCTCTTTATTTATTCAAATATCTTAATCTCATCTGATTTATTTATTAAATATCATACAGCACTATTAATTTAGCAAACTCCAATTTTTCTTAGTAAAATATCTTTGTATTTTCCAATAATCAAATAATTAGTATTTGAAAGCAAATTAAACATTCTTATTTCTATAATACGTACTTAATTTGTACAATTCCTTTCCACTATTGTGGAAAACATTTCTAAAACTGATGGGCAATATTTAAAAGAATCCATCAATTGGGAAAAATCCCACTCATGGTTTCACAATCTTGAACGACACAAAACAAACAAAAACACACTTTCAAATTATTTAGGCTATAGACAAAACACACATGATGAACCAACCTAAAAGATAAACCAACCTAACAGAGTTTTATCTTAAACGGAAAAATTAATTTCAACAATTTGGTTTTGGTTTTCTCCTTTGTAGAGAAATTTCTGACAATGAGTTCAGATCTTATTTCCTCTAGTTCCTTCTGGCAAGCTTTACACATACCTTAAAGAACTTAAAAGAAGAAACTTCAGAAAGTTATGCCAAGAACCAACCTGTAAGCATCATTTAATGTATTGTTCCTTGGATATGTTAAATAAATTATTATTGACCCCAACTACACTGTATTCAACAATCAGTAAAATACAGTTGTGCCAAAAAAGAAACAAAATGTTTAAGGTCCTGACTTTTTGAAAAAAGGGAAGGAGTTTTTTGTTCCCCCAAAAAGTAGGACATTATCGAGGCCATTTCGTATTAAGTACATTTGATGACCCATTGAGCCAGCCAAAATTTTAAAGGTTTGTTATTTTATGCATGAGTTGGGATACAGCAACTCAGAAGACTGGTCTTTGACAATTACCAAAGGTGTCCAGTGCATTTAAAGCTAGTCAACATGTCAGTGAAATTAACTGAAACAACAATGAGAAAAAAAGCACCGCCCCATTGCCAAAGTCAAGTAACTTCACTTCAAATTATTTTGCTTTCGCAAGAGTTTCACAGTCTGGTTTCATACATGCTTTCTTTAAATTAAATTGTAAGTTTTTATTTTAAGTCTACATACAGATTGTGCAACTGGTCTAAAATGCCCAGTACATCAAGTTCAGCTGAGATAACAAATGTACATAAATCACAACCAAGTTTAAAAAAAAATTAGTTTGTATATGAAATTACAACTACTTGTTATTTTATTAAAATTTTGGGGAAAAGTTATTTAAGTACAAATTCTAAACCTTAATTTTGTTTTTAAGTTATGTGCTTCTAATTTGTTTGGATGTCACTCCTGTGTGTGTTTAATATTTCTTTGTAAAACACAGATTTAGTATAAAAACAAAAATCCCAATAGCGGAAAAGCAGTTAAACATAAAAACTTGAAAATGGTGCAAAGGGAGCTTTGTTGGAATAAGGGATTAATAAAACATCTTAGGGAAGTGTTTCGTTTAACCTGCCTACTGTGTGACCATTAAATTTATTCCAGACCCCAATACGATATCATCTAGACAGTACACAGTCAACCCTCTTACTGACTTACTGACTGACCATTCAAAATCCACTGTGGTTTGGAATGATAGAAAATGTCTAGTTCATCTTTTTTTTCTTTGTATCTCCGACATGTGTTGAAATGACCCATAATTTCTATTTAACTAAAATTGAAACAAAAGTCTGAGTATACTATTTCGGGGTGTATTTAAACAAAATGTGCATTTCACATTGCCAATCTATAATTTATTATTTATCATACTTTAGAATAATATATACAATATAATATAAGTGATTAATTGTATCCAACAAAAAGTTATAATATCATAACACTGACTAACACCAATATAAATATTTCATGCAAAAAAGTCAACAAAATTTGTCTCAACTATGCATGCTTCTTTATATTGTTGGTGGTAGGTATACTGCAAAACAAGTCCCTCACCATTCTAAATGACTGTATTGCAAAAAATATGACCGATAATGCAACAAGTAAAAACAACATCATTTTCTTCTTGCAAATTTACGTGAAATATTTGAAACAAACGCAGAAAATTTCAACTTTAAAAACTAAATGACTCAACAAGTTACCAAGACGATCTTGGCATGGACCCATGTTAGTTTTTGTATGCTATTTATGCAATGGAAGAGAATTGAAAAATGGAGTACACCAGTTTTCTGTGCAAAAAATTGAGTTCATAATAAATGAGACAACCGGGATCATGAGAAAAGTTTTGACAGTGCAAAGATCTGTCTCTGGGCTGGTCAGTTTAACCTTAGCCCAATTTTATAAATCTGTTTAGCAGAAAATACTGTTTATTAGATGTTAAATTTGCATCAGGGATAAAGAATATTCATTTTGGTTTTACCCATATACTGCTTAGCAAGTTCGTTTGCTTATCAAATAATGAAAGTTGCAAAAATGTAAACTTTATGGAGTTTAAGATGGTAACCAGTTTTTGTTAAGCAAGGTTTTCCTGTACTTACTTAAATTTGGCCTTGACAATTGACTCATTAGGAATGAATATTATAGAATATGGAATTATCAAAAACATTGGAATGCTCGAAATGCAACTATATATATTTATAAAAGTTAACTGACGCAATATCCTACTCGAAGTAGGTCACAGCTTATAGGCCATTAAAGACGCTAACAAATACCACAATTTAGGGAAAGCTTTTTGGCACACGCAAACTCAGACTAAATCACATTTTGGTGTTTCTAAGACGCAACTACGGTACTTATTTCAAAGGAAACTAGTTTCCATAGTTTGTGCGATGATCTGCTGTTGCTTCGAACCTACAATAACTAAAAAAATTGATAGCAGCCTGACATTTCGAGCCTAGCAGAGTCTTTCTCAAAGGCTACAAGAAAAAAACTCTGCTTTAGCCTCCGAGAATGGCTCTGCTAGGGTCAAATGTCAGGCCGCTAACTATTGTTTTGTATTTTATATTGTAGGTTCTTTTTGGCTGGTAAGCAGTTTGCAACTGTTAATTCTATTTCCCACAACACAACAATTTACAGATCTAACAACTCCACCATATAAGGCACATATTCAAAAAATACTTTTGGAATAAACAAGGAATGGTTTGAAGGGTCTTTCGGAAGGCATTTAGGGTTCTACCCCTCCAAGTCTTTAATGGAACAGTCTTTATAATGGTGACAGTGTGTGGATTATACAGCTCAAGAGGTCATTGGAATGATTCATTATAGGAAAAGGGATTTATTATCTGCCACCAGTTCTACTGCAGTTGCTGGAATAATATCTATGGAATGTTTTTTCTGGGGCATTATGAAAATGGCTGATCTTGTTATAATCCAAATACATGTCATTTTTTTTCTCCGTTTGTGTTCAAGTAATTTTAGAAATGTTGAAATATTCTTTTGGTCAAACAAACTGACCGTTATGCCATGCCAAAGGACCATTCAACCAAATCTACCCAAAGTCCAAACATTGACCAGTAACCTTAGATTGACCAAACCAGGCGTGGAATTTCATCTATCAAAAGGCAATGCTATTTGTTGGTTTGCAAAGGGCACTTCCATTGGAAAATCCCGAGGTATACATGAAACTTTTTAAGGGGCACCAAAGCCAAGAAAACGTCAGCCAATGACCTAAGATTGACCCCATTACATATAACTAATGGGCCCCCCATTCCTACATGTCCTTTTCTGGGACAAGTTTTTTAATGCCATCCAGCTCTATATTACCTAAGCTTGAACCATGACCTAAGATTGACCCCATGACCCAAGATTAACCCTATGGCCTAAGATCGAACCCCTTGACCTATCATTGACCCCATGACCTCCAGTTGACCCCATGACTTAACCCCCCCATTCCTACATCAGTCTTTCTCTAGGACCAGTTTCTTAATGCGATCCAATTCTACCTGCATTGCCATTCTGAGCTTCTTCTCTTCATCGAGCTCAGTCATCAGCTTAACGACCTCCTTCTTCATGTCGGACTTGACGCTAACCATCTGATCCTGAAGGGTCTTAATATCTTTCTTGAGCTCCTCCACCTGGAAGAAAGTTAAAGAAAGAAAGAAAAAAAAACAGGACAAAAGAAAGTTACAAACATGATAAGCTTAAAGCCATTGAACATATTCGGTAAAGAATTTTTTTTTAAAGTTCACAGATTTACAAATAATTTACGGGTTTACAGAAGGTAATGGTGAAAGACTTCTCTTGAAATATTATTCCATGAAATGCTTAACGTTTGGAGAAAACATTAAAACAATATCAATTCTTGATATCGAGAATTACGGATTATGTTTCCCCGTTATGTTCTCCTGACTCCGATGACCGATTGAGCCTAAATTTTCACAGGTTTGTTATACACGCAGTGTGGGCCTTGGACAATACCGTTTACCGAAAGTGTCCAATGGCTTTAACTAGGATTTAGAACTTTGTAAGCTCTGGCGTTTCTGTTCAGCAGAGTGTGGGTTCGAGTCCCATTTAGGACACTTAAGCAAGACGCTTGTGTCATTATGCAAGACACTCGATCATTATTATACGTCCTTTGGATGGTGTATAAAGCCCTAGATCCTGTGTGTTGTGTATGAACATGAAGAACCTGGTGCACTTCTCGTAAAGAGAAGGGGTTCTCCAGTGTTCCTGGTTGATTGGCAGCATATTGCACCACAGCACCTTGTAAACCATTGCATGGCGCAATGTTAAAGGCAGTGGACACTATTGGTAATTACTCAAAATAATTATTATCATAAAACCTTTCTTGGTGACGAGTAATGGGGAGAGGTTGATGGTATAAAACATTGTGAGAAACGGCTATCTCTGAAGTAATTTTCCACGAATTTGATTTCGAGACCTCAGATTTAGAACTTGAGGTCTGGAAATCAACCATCTAAACGCACACAATTTCATGTGACAAGGGTTATTTTTCTTTCATTATTATCTCGCAACTTCGATGACTGATTGAGCTCAAATTTTCACAGGTTTGTTATTTGATGCATATGTTGAGATACATCAACTGTGAAGGCTAGTCTTTGACAATTACCAATAGTGTCCACTGCCTTTAAACCATTGCATGGTGCTATGTAACAGAAATGGTCTGATACTTTCCACAATACCTTGCAGGAAAATACCAAGGTTGCTGTGACTTGAGCGTCATTGAGCGACAGATATTGAGCGCTATATATGTCGCTTTGGAAGCCCCTTATAAATGCCTCTATAATTATCTGTATTGATATGGCGCACTGCCTATGGCAGCAGGGCTACATACAGTTACCGCAAACCTAAACACATGATGTGTATTTGTAAAAGCAGTACCTGTGCATTGGACGCATTGTTGTTATCAGATATCAAACTGGTTGGTCGTTTTTTCATGGCGCTGGAGGAATCCGTCTGTCCCTTGGAGTTTGTGACAGTCACTGAAGGTGACTGGGCTGTGACGATTCCTGTCAAGGGACCGATCGGAGAAGACTTCGGCCGGGGTGGAGGCGCTGCGGTGCCATTTTCGACGGGCGGCTGCGGAAGGAATAGGTTCATGTAAAAGATGTCACTCAAGAACACCCTCTTCAAATTCAAAAGAGCTCAACAGATAAAATGTAAAAACAATGTTTATAATTTGCAGAGAAGCAAAGAACTTGCTCATGGTGCAGCCATCTTGTGGGCAGATCCCCTGTATACAATGTGTATGGTTGCTCATTTGACTAAAATGGGAACCAGATGCTGGTCTTGGTTTTGTGTGTCTGAAATGACTATTTGGCCGTAGTTGTGTGAGCAATGATCTCACTACAGCAATAGCCATAACATAGTTATGCAATGAGTGCAGACCTAAGGCCGAGTCACACTGCAGCGATAACGATAACAATCACGATGCACAGAGAACGCATTGTTTTGGTTGAATTGCTCCAAGCAGAATACACACACGCTCATTCAACTAATAGGTTGCGTCGTTATCGTTCTCGTTACCACTGCAGTGGGACCGGGCCTTTAAGATTGGTCGCAGGCTCCAAAGCAGACTGGTCTAGAGTTAAATTTGTGCTAGTCATCGTACCAGACATGATTCAAATTTAACTTGCAAATGGCTTTATATAGAATTGACCAGAGCTACATGTATAGACAATGTCAAAGCAGCATCCAGAGTGTCTTTCAATGGGGCACCGAGGCCAAGTCCAGGGCAACGGCCTCTGTGAGTTATTTCAGGCCTGTATTGTCTTCATAGATGAGGGAACAAGATGGCTGCACCAAGGTTCAAGACTACACTTTATTGTTGCTTAGAGGGAGAATGCAATGTTGTCAAGGTTGCAGTGCGTGGTCATACTAAACAGGAGTGCTTGGCAGTGCAGTATACAATACAAGCTGGGCAATAATAGCAACATGGTGAGTTGATTTGCGGTAATCTATGTGACGATTAAACCATCAAAATATTTCTTTTGTGTTCTCTACGCAAGGTAAACAAAATTGCTCATAGAATGAAAAAGGGGGACAACAATTGCAAAGTATTCCCTGACTTTTGTACTTACGTCTTTGCTTAAGAACAAGTGCACACATTGAAAAAAACAAAAACAAGCGTGGCCAAAAAATAAAATAAAATAAAAAACCCTAACTCTGTTTAGGGTATACGATATCGATGACAAGAAAACTGTGTGTGTTTTGAAGATGAGCCACTTCAGATTTTGAAATGCAAACTTTTTTTGACAAAAAGCAATGCAAACTATCAATATATTCTAGTAGTCACAAGACAAAAATAATATATAACTGAAACCAAAATTAAAAACCAAATAAAAGCAAAATCAGAAAGAAAAACAAAATAATGAAGCTTTATTTGCTTGACTTTAAATTAAAATAATGCATAGTGTTAGTTTCTTTTTACTCTAAAGGTAAGCTGTATTCCACTGACCTATTTGCAGTTTTTCATGCTCAAATAAGGTGATTAATTTAACTAGGGTTTATTAGCTTGGTTGAGAGCATTGACGAAAGGGTGTGTTTTATTAGATTCAGAATTTAAAGCTGCAAATAGTGCTTGATGGGTTGGTTGTAAATAAAACATTTTGTTTTATATATGCTTTTTGGATGAGATATTCAGCTCCTTGAAGTATACTTTTTATACGTTAACCAATATTATCATGAAGGAGTTGGTCTTCTTCAAGGTAAAAGAGAACAAACCTCATTTGTTCATAGCAGATGGTCATAATTGTATTGTACTGTTTTTTCAACATTTGTAAAAAAAATTACTGGAAGCCCGAAGGACCAAAGGATAAAATGACAAAAAGAGAGGAATAATCATGACCAACTTTATCACCTGGGGTTCTTTTGCAAGGGGGGACGCTTTCTTTCTAGACCTGGCTCTCAACTCCATAACCCACGGAGTCTGACTAGAATTAACAGGACTTGTTGGCGAAGTAACGGCAGGAGGAGAAGCAGCGACAGAAGGAGCAAGGTTACTGGGACTATCGGGTGAATCCCCATTCTCGACAAGCTGTTGAAATTTGAGCCTCTGCACATAGCGAACAGGTTAGATTATAACGGAAATGTCAAAGACAAGCATTATAGGAAAACACTACTGGAGGAAAGCATGCACATGCAAACAAACAAAAAGCAAATGGCATTGTGGGTAATCAGATGCATGATGGGTAAGGATGAGATCACAGCTGTTTGATTGACACATTCTCCTGTTGGTTGTCAAGACAAGGGAATGATATACTAGCAGGCAACATGCAATGGGAGTTTGATATCACTTTAGTTTGATTTGGTTTATGAATATTCATGAGGAAATTCCTTTATGAATATTTATGAGGTCATATATTCATGAATATTTATGAGGTCATACCTAAAGGGTTGTTTTGTGTTGTTTATAATTTCAAGCTTGAAATGTTTTTCCCAGAGTAAAATTTCAATGACTTGTTTACAAGAATTGTTTTTAAATGAAAGCATTATTATAACGCTTTCAATAAAGAAAGACCAGGAACAATAAATGTATGAATAAAGCCCAGACTTTTATCAATTCCAACATTAAACAAGTTTTTCAAGCAACTGAAGTTGGCCAGCAGGGGCACAATGCCGCCTCCTGGGGCTGAAACAGGGGTTCCCCCTTCACAGTTCATTCAAAGGTAGGCTGGTGTATCATCAATCAGAAGCCTGGCCGGTAGAGCAGAAAGCAATCTCTTCCCAACTTTGAATTGCAAGGGGGACTAGTGTCATAACCAGGATTTGAACCCACACTCTGCTACTAACAACACAAGAGCTTGGGCCCGGTAAACTAGACCGCTCTGTCATGACACGCCACAACGGAGTATGGGTAAAACATAAAAAGTATTCTTTATCCCGATACAAGTTTAACAATTATTATAATGTATAGTGAAGATATGACCTCATAAAATCCAAAGCAATCAACTGGAGTTAAGCTCCCTCTAAAAACTGTTCACTCGAATAAGTAAGAAATAAATCTTGTAAATTCTGAATTTTTGTTCATCTCAAATCTGACTAAAATATAACTTTTCATAATTTTATTGTTGGTTGAGATGGGAATACATTGCACCAGTTGTAAAAATAGAGATTTGAAAACAAACCTGCGATTCTACGACTGTGAAATGTTGACTATGAAATGCAAGGAAGAGAGAACAGGAGTGATTATGGATTTAAACAAGACACGAGGGAACCTAAGCATGATGGCAAGGAAACTATAATGCTACAGATTCTGGTTTTTTTCTTAAAAGGCAGTTTTTTAAAGTTTGTGTGACAGCGAAAAACTGACAAGAACAAGATCTGAACTTAGGACCTCAAGATTGGTGTAATCATATTAGAAACATAAAAATTAAAATGTCATGTAAGTGGAAATGTCCAAACGAACTTTGTGCCACGTTTCTTGTTCATTTGTCTATGGCACTCTTACAAACATTGTATTCAAGAGAAATGAAGAAATTGACTGATCAGTTGAAAAGATACATGCCTGCGATGTATGAAAAGATGATTTTTGAATTGGAATAATTTCATAATGATGTAAACAAATGATCCTTACAAGATTTCATAAAGTCTGATTTCATAGTTGTATTGAAATTGGAAAAGTTGAAAGTGATGATCATTTTGAAAATATGAACAATGTGATTTCTTCAGACTTTTAATTCTTTGAAGATGGAAATTAACACAATTGGAGAGAATGAGAGTCACATGTCTGATTAATGTCAAGATAATTGGTCAAGGCAAACTGCTCATTGATTAATCTTTCATGGTTATCACACATTTTGAAAATGATCAGTCATGAGAAACATGAATTTATCGTAAACAAATCAGTGTCATTCTTCACAACTGACATGACAAAACTCTTGTTATTTCTTTCTATAGCCACAAAGAACCTGAAATAATATGAAGTTTAAAAAAAATCAGCAGTAAACGGAGCCAAACCAGGAAATTGGTTGACAAATATAATTAGCACCTAGGCTTTTCAAACTTAATTGCACAAACTACGCAAAAAATGTGAAGCAAGGAGATTTTCTAAACTTGAATTTTATAAATCTAGAGCAGTTAATCTACCTTTAAAAGAAAAGTGCAAGTGCTAGAACTTTTGTAGTTTGAAATATTTGATGTTAAAAGTGTTTCATTTGTTCTGCCAAGAGCTAATTCGAGACTTTGTTGCCAACTTGGCAGAACTTATAATTATCCTAAACTGGGAACTTTGCCCGGTTCCATGTGGAAATGTAAATATGATAAGGATAACTAGAAGCAAAACTCTGATGTAGAATTCTATCACTCTATCATTTCCTCAAATGCTTCAAATGCCCGCACACAAAATAATTGAATATTGTAAATTTGTGTCAACAAATAACATGTAAAAATGAGTTTTGAGATAAAAGTTTTTATTGTGAACTTTATACAAATGAAGAACTATTCTTGACTATTAAAAAAAAAGCAAATAAAAAAACCTTTGAAGAAACGCAGTGAATTGAAAAATTTATTATAAAGCATTTGCTTGATTTTGTTACACTGCTTTAGACTAAATCTACAAAGTTTCCCGTGAAAGCATTATTAGGAGTTTTCTGCAAGTTGGCTGCTGGTTTAAATATTTTTTTTTTAAGGTTGTTAGATTAAGTTTTAGAAGGGAGAAAAGTAGAAAAAAAAAACACTGTTAGTTCTTGCAAGATTTTAGTACATGCACTTGCAACATGCATCTGATTTGTTGGTCCCTTATCAGCAGCCAGTTGAGTTAAACACTTACCGAATCGCTGAGGTTCCCGCCTTGCCCACCGAACACTGAGGGCGGTCTTCGGTTGGTGTTCTTTGGCCGTGATAGCGTGATATGTGTTAGCTTCTGTGGAGAGTCTGCTTTTATGTCGTCGAGTCCCACTTCTGTTATTACGCAGAGCAACAAACAAACACAAATTTATTCTGGGATTTTGTTGATTTGGGTCGTGGGTTCACATCGCGTTAAAGTAAATTTGAGGCCCAAGGGATCTGGTTTATTTGCCTCATTACTGACAAAAAATTAGTCTGGACTGAGAATCCAAATTTTAGGAGATACCTTTGAAGTTATGGCATGTCCACCTTTTGGTAAATCCCTTGGGTTGAGCTTTTAAGAACCTCGACACACTGGAGAAGAGTATCAATGGCAGTGTTTCCCTTAAAAGTGGTCTGCTGGCTAAATGCCAGTTAAAACACCTAAGGACCAGCTAGAATTCTCTCCAAGGGGTTCGACTAGCCAGTACAGTGTTGAAAAGCATCCCTATTTAATATGGAATAGGGACTAGTGACAAACCTGTCGGACCAGTAAAACGACAAGCTACATTTATAATGGTCATACTGGCTAGTCGCTGACATAGATCAAAGTTCTCTGAATAACTATTAAGGTTTGTAAATTATATCTGGGAAAAATAAGGGCTGTTTTTCCTCACTAGGTTAACTTAAAGGAACACGTTGCCTTGGATCGGTCGAGTTGGTCTTCAATTAAGCGTTTGTAACCGTTTGTTATAAAATGCATATGGTTAGAAAGATATTTTAAAAGTAGAATACAATGATCCACACAAGTATCACTCGAAATTGCGTGGTTTTCTTTTTACCTCGTCGACTAACACGGTCGGCCATTTATGGGAGTCAAATTTTTGACTCCCATTAATGGCCGACCACGTCAGTTCGTGAAGTAACAGAAAAATCAGGCAATTTCTAAGCAAATTTGTGTGGATCATTGTATTCTACTTTTAAAATATCTTTCTAACCATATGCATTTTATAACAAACGGTTACAAACCCTTTTTAAACACCAACTCGACCGATCCAAGGCAACGTTTTCCTTTAAGAAGTCTTAATTCCGATAGACGTTTGACATCATCCCTGTTATACTAACCTCCTTCTTGGGTTTCATTGACTGGAGGTCTCCTTCTTAAGACAACAGCTGGATGAGGTTCTTCTCTTTCTGCTGTCGGAGGCGGACCGGAAGGCTTTGGAGGCGGCGGTTTACTCTTCACTGCGGGTTTCTTTGAAGGAATTGGTAACGCCTGAAAATACAACAAAGAAATATAAGTCTGGTTCCTAACAGGGCTTCATTGGGATCATTGGGTGAAGTTGGACATTACAGCATAGGTACCAGGGGCCAATTTCATAAAGCTGCTTAACCAGAAAATACTGCTTGACAAACTTCTTTGCTAAGCAAAAATCTAGTTGGGCACTAGTCACAACAATTATCTGTTAAGCTATTCTTGTCTGTGCCTAGCAAATTTGTGTGCTTTCAGGCTTTATGAAACTGGGCACTGGACCTAATTTTGAAAATATGCTTAAGCAGACAAAAGGGCCAAACAATTTCCTGTTAAGCGAAAACCAGAACAACACATAATAGATGTTAAATTTGCATCGGGGATAAAGAATATTAATTTTGGTTTTTACCCATACACCGATGTGTGTTAGCACTGTATACTCAGTACTTTCCCGAGTCCTGTGAAAAAATATCACAGGCATGTTACTCGGGTGGGATTCGAACCCACGACCCTTGCATTCTAGAGCAGTGTCTTACCAACTAGACTACCGAGGTTGCCCGGCAGCTAGAGGCAGTTCGAATCCTATGTTTTGGCAGCGGGTACCGCAACGATATAATAGATGTTAAATTTGCATCGGGGATAAAGAATATTAATACAAGGGTCGTGGGTTCGAATCCCACCCGAGTAACATGCCTGTGATATTTTTTCACAGGACTCGGGAAAGTACTGAGTATACAGTGCTACACACATCGGTGTATGGGTAAAAACCAAAATTAATATTCTTTATCCCCGATGCAAATTTAACATCTATTATATCGTTGCGGTACCCGCTGCCAAAACATAGGATTCGAACTGCCTCTAGCTGCCGGGCAACCTCGGTAGTCTAGTTGGTAAGACACTGCTCTAGAATGCAAGGGTCGCAGAACAACACAGGAAACCAGTTTCAAATGGTTCATAATGAAATGATATTTTGGATGGGAGACTTTTTTCAGATAAGCAAGACTGTTTTCTGCTTAGCTAGTTTGTATGCTTAAGCACCTCTACGCAATTAAGCTCAGGCCTGGCTGCAGTTGCTAGGCGCAAAGTATTTGACGGCAACAGCAGTTTGCTTAGCAATAATAAAAAAAACCAGCCAAAACGTCACTTTATGTGTACAACAATAAGCAGGCAAATAAACGCACTCTCATTAGTCAAACTTAATCACAGCGTTTACATTGTTACAATAGTCACGATTAATTATAATTCCCAGCCATTTCCCTGGTTTCCTGAAATGTAGAAACTGTTTTTGCAAATAATTGATGTTCAAAATCAAAGTCTACTGAACAGACTGTTAAAAAGGAATCAAATGGTATTAAAACTCAAACCAAAGCATCTTTAACCGCATCAAACAAAAGCAACTTTAACCGCATTTTATAACTGTAATTGGTTACAATCAAAGAGAGCAACTTAAACAATATTTTAACCAACGGCGGCGGAACACTTTTGAAAGTGGGGGGGGGGGGGGCACATTTGTTTTCCATGTCAGTCATGTGTGTGTTGTTCAAACATCATGCATGCACACAGGTTATAATGGGCTAACGATTTAGAAAAAGAAAAGGTAACACTGTCGATTAAAGGATAAGAATCAAACTTAAATATAAAAAAAAAAATGTTTTTAATTTGTGGGTATAAAAAAAAATTTAAAAAAATTCACATAAAGGCTCTCGAACACGTGACCCTTTCATACGGAGTCACGACCTTTGACCACTGGGCTACGAGGGCATGATTAACATTGGTATATATAATAATAATTATATGTGTCTTGGCCCGATTTTCTCCTTTTTATAGTTCCATGATTATAACTTCCTCCATGATAAACGTGCACGAATAGTGTATGGAGTCCGATCCTTCTTCTGTACAAACCCATGCAGCTCTCTGCGTGCACGTGAGAGATCAAAGTTTGTGCATTGTGCATGCTACTTTTTCCGCACGGGAGGCACGTTGTGCGTGGCGTGAGCGGGGCGGCAAGGTGCGCGCGGGACACACTTGCACCGCACACACCTCCACCAGCGCCCCACCGGTCTCGCACTGCGGGCTGCACTGCGGGTGTCCGAGGATCGGCGTTAATTGTTGTTGTTTGGTGTATGAATAACATTACTTTGAGAAACATAAAGGTATGGATTATAATCAAACGGGGTTGTCAGCAACCCTCGTGTTTTGGGGGTGTTTTTTTTCAAAGCTCCGATAAAAAGTGGAGGGGGCAAAATCTCCACTTTTCAAAAGTGGGGGGGGGGCAACGCCCCCCCCCCCCCCCCCGGTTCCACCGCCGGTGATTTGAACTTGTGGCTTTCTGACTCAAAGTCACATATGTAGGATCCTAGAGTAGTTGTTGTCAATGCAGTGCTGATTGATTTATGCAAAATATAGCTGAATAGTGTCTACTTGCTGAGAAAAAATGAAAGAAAAATGTCACTTTGATATTTAAACATTCTAATCCATCCTGGCAAGTGAGATGATTCTCAGATTCAAGCGTTTCGAACTGAAAAATTATCCGAACCATCGCTTTGAAGGAAACCTCTTTTCCAGTGGTTTTCACCAAGTATGTTTTGATGGTCATTAATTTTTGAGTAGTTTCCAATCTACATGTGCGACTCCCACCTTTAATGTTAATCACGTTCAAACTACACATTGTAGATTCCAGAGCCGTATATTGAGGGATTTGTGACAACTTGCAAATAGAAGCCATCTTGTGCCCCCCCAACCCCCCCCCCCAAAAGAAATAATAAATAAAAATAAATAAATAAATAAAAATGCAAGGGAGAATACAGGGTGCAAGACTAGACTGTGCATTGGGTTGCACTGCATTTGTATGGAAAATGGCTCCATGTGACTATGTGACAAAAGAAAACTAGTCATTTTGTGTTGAACTTTCTCAATGAACAGCTCTGCTACAAAAAACACAGTGTATCACTGTACATGTACATTTGTATGGATGAAATGAACATCTACATGACAAAACTCCTGCCTGCCACCAGTCATGCCAGTGGAATTTAGGCATATTGCAAAGTTGTGCGAGAGTATGTAGATGGCTGACTGTACACTTTGTGGCGTCAAGTGCGAACTAAATGGAATGTATCTAAATGATCTATAGCTAAGAATCTTAAGCCTTAGAATTCCTCTCACTGACACTGGGAAAAAAAAGTCAGAGCTGCAAACTTTTCCATCTTGCAATCAGGGAGATTAAGTACAACTACCAGGGTGATATTTAGAATTAAGCTCCGAGTTTTGATTCAAAATTAATATTTTCTCATATAGCTCATCAACTTTTCTAACATTAACGTTTGCTCTACATCATGCATTGGCGCATTGCTTTTACCAGAGAGACACAAATTCCTATGCAATATCTACAGTAGTTAATGTGCAGTGTTGATTTAATAAAGCTGCATAAATTCCTGTTGCATTTTTGAACTCACCTTTTTAGGCTAGTTGTGTTGGCGGTTAGTTGGTATGTAAGAAATAAAGATAAGATACAAAGTGGAAAGATTTTAGGAACATAGAATAGGTATTGGGTTTTGATGAGGTATTTTTAGGCAAAAGATAAATAATCTAATAAATGCGCTTATTTCTCAAAACCAAGTAAAAAAACCAAAAGGGAAACTGACCGGGTATATTTCAGATAATTTGGGGTTGAACAAAGACGAAATGACTTATAGTGGGATTTGGACCCACAACCGCCGGATTAACGTGCCGCCGCTCTACCAACTGGGCTATCTAGCCCTATGTTGGTATCTTGCTATTTGGTCATACAACTGTGAACTGTTGTGTAGCCTGGGATCACACCCACATTTATGATACAACCTGGAGAGCCACGGAATTTCAACTTTTTCTAATAACATCTTTTTTTTTTACAAGTAAAAGAGAAAGCTCAGGTGACAATCTCGTACAAACAAATGTTCTGACAAGCAGATATTTTAAGTAGGATTTGAAACTTTGCATGGTGGAAATACGATATAGAAAGGTTTGCGGTAACACCATGTAATGACTGTCTCTAATGACTTAATAATAATAATAATAATAATATTGAAGTCTTATATAGCGCACGTATCTACCAAACAAGGTACTCAAGGCGCTGAGTATATACAAACTTTTAGAAAGATAGGTTATTGCAGTGATGAATTCTGAGACCCAATTATTTAGCACCTTATAAGGGTTTACAAGGTGCTACGGCGCATTAAGCAGCCACAACCAGGAACACCGGGGCGAACCCCTTCTCTTTTCGATAAGTGCACTGGGTTCTTTTAAATGCGTTACACAACACATGGGACCAACGGCTTTACGTCCCATCCGAAGGACTTGGGGTGGATCTGAAAAGAACCATTGGTTTAAACTCGACGTTTCGGTGCTGATTGTCCCCAACTCACTTAGAGAGAACCATTACATGGTGTTAGCGCAAACATTTCCATACATGCCCTAAGAAGATATTGTGATCTTTTTCTTTCACCAGTCAAAGAGAGAGCTAAGGTGACATCTGGCGACTTGCATAACCAAAAAAACAACAAAAAAAGTGTGGAGGGAGGGAGGGAGGGGGGAATGGTATACAAAGATTTGAGTTTTTTTCTTACCGGCTTAGGTGCAGCTTGTGGATGCGGCTTGCGATTCGTCTCATCTCGAGGCTGAGTAGTGGGATGCGATGGTCGCCTTGGTGCGTCCTCCTTAGATTGCGTGGAGGACGTCTCCGGACTGGAAGATGGTGGAGGTTGAGATGGCTTGGGCGGGGCAGCGCTGTCCACTGAAGATTTGGAAGAAGCTATCTTGGTCTCTGATTGGGGTGGTCTCGGAACGACTGCAAGTAACAAAGACAATTGAATATAATGGTTTGGTTAACTAGATTCAATATGAAGTTGAATAAATCTTTACCATTAATTTTTTGAACTTCTGAAAAACTTTTTGCTGCGACTCAACAAGATAAAATCAACAAACATTTTCTTTAAAGTAATAGAATGTCTTCATTGTGAATTTGCCAAATTTGGTTGAACTCATTATTTTCTTGCAAATTTGATGACAAGTTAAGCCCAAAATTAACAGAATTGTTATTCTATGCATTACATTATGTGGGGATACGCCAAGTAAGGTCATTGGACTTTGACAGTTACCAAAATCATACCCTGTCTTTTAAACAATGTTTTTGTAACTCTTACCTGAGGTTGGTCTGGCTGGCATTGGAGCCTTCTTCTTCACTTTCTACAATGAAAAAATGATGACATCAACAAAAACGTTAATGTAATTTGACATAAAAATCAAGATAATTATGCTGAAGTTCTTTTGTGTTATTATTTTTGCACAAGGATGGAAAGAAACACATTATGAAAGATTCCGAAAAGATGAACAGGTTCAGCGTTTTGATATACAGAGGTTGTCTAAAAAAGTGAGTAAAAAAAAAATATATATTCTTTATCCCGATCTAAAAGGCAGGCCTGATACTTCACAGAGGCAACAAGGGCATCCCCCCCCCCTGGTCATTGCCTTGGTGCCCTTGAAATGCTAACAGTAGAAATTTACAACTTCCTCATAGTGTGCCCTTGACAAAAGATAAAATGCCTTGGTGCCCTTGCCCTTCACAAACGAAGAATACAGGAGTGAACAAGTTTTATCGGAACAATAACTGAAAGAAAAGAAAGATTTCAGAAGTGTCCTTGAGCAAGATACAAGTTCTACATTGCTTCTCTTCACCCAGGGGTATAAATGGGTACCTGTGAGGGTAGAGGGAAAGCCTTTGGATCGATATAAACTGTTGCCCAGGTTGTATACTTAGAAACATTAAAAGGGATGTTATTGGCCCTATGACCAGGGCACTAATGTAAAGCGCATTGATACGGTTATTGTGAAATGCGCTATCAAAGAGTTGTTATTATTATTATTATTACTGACCTCCTTCTCAGGGGGTAACATCGTTACAAAGTTATCGGGGAAGACCCCTTTCCTTCCGTCCACCTCCCCAAGCCACCATCCACTATCTGCTGCGTCTCTGTCAATAATCGTCACAATGTCGCCCTCTTTCAGCTCAAGCTCGTCCGAGTGCTGAGCCTCGTACGAGAAGGTCACCTTAGCTCTCTCTTTTACTGGTGGAAGAAAAAGATCAAAATAAATTGGGTTAGAAAGATGTTTTAAAAGTAATATAATGATCCACACAAAATATGTCTCAAAATATTGTGTGGTTTTTCCTTTTCCCTTTAACTTTGTGATTTAACACGATCTGCTGTTTACTAGAACGAAATGTCTAAGAGCTGGGAAGTAACCAGGAATTTCATTTAAGTATTAAGTTTATTTCAATTTATTTCATTTCCAGGAAAACATTAAAAAAAAAACAATCAAAGGATCTACATTGTGACCAAGTTCTAAAAACACATTTTTTTAAAAGAAGATTACAAAAATATAAAAAAGATTTATCAAAGTACTAGAAGCAACGTGGCTAGGTGGATAGAAAGGAACAACCACCAGTAAGGGTAGTGCAAATAAAAAACAACTAAAAACAAAATAAACTCATGGAAAGCCAGAAAGTCACTTCTAAAGTGGTCGACCTTGGCTGCCGATGGACATGCATCCTGTCCAGGGGGAATAGAAATATCCTCAGCAGTTTAATGCCAATAAAACATGTTAAGTTGATGGAATGAGCAATTCTGAGCCATTTCTTGGTAATAGAGATTTCAGGTTGTGGAGAGAGTTATTATTTTAGGGTTTCTCTATACATGTATGCCTATCTACTGCATGCAGATCAAAATACAAACACAAACAATCCCAATTCGTTATATCACAAAGACAATTACACAACTATCAGGGAATTAAAACAAATACTACATGTAAAACGTTTCTATTTATTCATCATGCTGTTCTAGCTTCAGTTTAAAGGCAGTGGACACTATTGGTAATTACTCAAAATATTCATACGAAACGGCTCCCTCAAGTGATGTAGTTTTCGAGAAAGATGTCATTTTCCACAAATTTGATTTTGATACCTCAGATTTAGAATTTGAGTTCTCGAAATCAAGCATCTGACAGCACACAACTGTGTGTGACAAGGGTGTTTTTTCTTTCACTATTATCCCGCAACTTCGATGACCAATTGAGCTCAAATTTTCACAGGTTTGTTGTTTCATGCATATGTTTAGATACACCAAGTGAGAAGACTGGTCTTTGACAATTACCAACAGTGTCTAGAGTCTTTAAACAAGGGTCAAATGATACATACATGTACAATATTGTACAGACTTCCTTATTCATGTTATTGGATAGAGCTCTTCACACACATGTCTGATGCTTTTCAACAAGCATTTTAAAGGATGAATTCATTTGTATTTACTTATTGGGTTTAAAATTAGGCATTCAGATTGGCTCGGTGGTGTATTCCCTGCCTTGCACCTCTCTGAACTGCAGAGTGCGCGCACCTGCTCAGTATTGTGAGCGGATGTCTGAGCACAGTATTGCGTGCGGAAGTCTGAGCACTACTGGCGTGAACAGTGAAAAAGGACCATCCAAAAGTTTCCCAGGTGACATTGCAAATGAGGCATTTACTGGCAGGCAAGATTTTACCAAGAACTCAAACATTTTTGTGTTGAATACTTAAATTATCAAATGTCAAAACAAGAATATTAAATAAAAATTGTCAGATGTCTTTTTTCTATTTCAAAAAATGATAAAAGAATAATTCTGGTATACATGTACAGTGCTGAAAAACTTTTTGTGTAAGGGTAATATCAACTAATATTATTAATCTAAGTAGCAAATTCAACATCTGCATACAAGTATTAAACGGTTCAAATCATTGCACATTTGATAAAGTTTCAACATCTTTAAAATCTACTCTGCATTCAACACAAATTGTCTTATGTACCTTGTATTAAAAAAGTACTACTACTAATAATAATAATAATAGCAATTATAGTTAAGTGTCTTGCTCAGGAACACAAGTGTCACGACAGGGATTCGAACCCACACTCCGGTGAACAGAAGCATCATAGCTTGAGTTCGGTGCTCTTATCCACTCGGCCACGATAAGGGTAAAACCAAGTAAGGTTTGTTTGTTTGTTTGTTTGTTTGTTTGTTTGTTTTTATTTCCATCAATACAACAAATTATTTGAACTAACAAAACACAAGTAGACTATAATTATACACTATGTTATATACAGTATGTTGAGTCCAGTTGGAACCATGTAGCTTTGAATACGGATCAGAGCCTAATAGTCTGAAAATACCTTTAAACTTACCTCCCAAGCCCTTCTTTGCGAATCTCATGATGTACTATAGTGTTTGAGGACCAATTACTAAAGTTCAAGTTTTAAATACTTCACACTTTGGTATTTATAGTAATGACACTTCAACAAAACAATTGTATCTCTTACATGTGAAGGAAGTAACCGATCAAGGAAACACAGCAGGTTGTTGAATCATTTTAGGGTTTGCCAGTGGTTGGTATTTACTCTAGTGACATTGCTTTTTATATCCTCTGCCCAGACCTTCATGTCCTCAATCATGATGTTTAAAAATAAAGGAATAAAAGGGTAGCGACGAGTTCTTCAACGTACGTTTAAAGCCAGCAGGGTCAGCGGCCTTTATCGCCCGCAACGACCCGGCAAGGTTTTAAACGGACGTTGAAGAAGAGTCACTACTTTTTTATTCATAAAAGCCCCTTTGTTAAAAAACAAATACAGTTATAGACACTTTAACAATTACAAATTCGAGGTTTGAAATATTTTAAATTTTTCCAAAACTTTGTGAAGAATCTGTTTGAGGCGCGTGGGTTGTGTTACGCGCGCTTAGATTATGCGCTGATAGCTATGACTTCACTGTTCCGCGTGATAATCTTGAGCGCCCCACACCCGGAAGCCAGCTGAGTGTGCATAAACAGAGCTCCAGTGTGCATTAACAAAAGGTTTATGCACTCCCATGTGACGCGCTCTCCACCAATAGGAGTAGAGAAACTGTCTGGGGTATGTATGAATAAACATTTCATATATTTTATTTATGGGTTAAACCAAAATTAATCCTCTTTATCACAAAGCAAATTTAAAGGCACTGAAAATTATTGGTAATTACTCAGAATAATTTGTTTACATAAAAACTTACTTGGTAACGAGCAACAGAAAGCTGTTGATAGTATAAAACATTTTGCGAAACAGCTCCCTCTGAAGTAACATAGTTTTTGAGAAAGAAGTAATTTTCCACTTAAATATTTGAATTTGATTTTCGAGACCTCAGAACTAGATTTTGAGGTCCCCAAATCAAGCATCTGAAAGCACACACCTTCGTGTGACCATAGAGAAAGCTTTCTCTATGGTGTGACAAGGGTGTTTTTCTTCTACTGTCTTGCAACTTCAACGACCAATTGAGTTCTAATTTTCACAGGTTTGTTATTTTGAGCATATGTTGAGATACACCAAGTGAGAAGATTGGTCTTTGACTATTACCAAAGGTGTCCAGTGTCTTTAACATAAAATATATTTGATTTATTAATTTCTCCACGGAGGCTGCACTTCAAGGTTAGGACTACATTAAAATTTGTCAACATGATGTTAAAATATGTATTATTTATATCGTATTTTCATTTTTTTTTTTAAGTTTGGCTGAAGCGTGCTGAAATGAGGTCTTTAGAATGCTTTTTTATCTTAGTTTTAAAATTACGGTCTTGTCCTGATGATTTTTGTAAATTTTATCTGAAGGTACATGTAAAAATACCATTTATACCATAGGTCCTTTTGGTTGGTAAGCATTGTGCAACAAGTCTATTTTCACATTTTAAATTTTGTTAAACCGGTCAGCACGATTGCTGTAGTGTTAAGCAAAACTTTTCTTTCCAAACAGTTTGCTGATTCATCCCATTCAGAAAACCTCCTCATAATTACTTAACCTAACGCACACCCTCACCCAAAATGAGTCATGACAAAGTCTCCGACCACCCTAACAGTCATTGAATCAGGCCTACCTACACATACTGAGACGTACTGCGGGTACTCACCCTTTTCTGACTTCACTATGTGTCACACCAAGCCGCTAACAACAAATAACATCAGCTCAAATTACAAACAAGTTCCGTTGCATTGTCAAAGAAGCCACACTCAGTAACCGTTTAACGCTAATTCCTATTCTTTTTCGCACCCGGCGACCAGCTACTAGTATTGTTCTTTGCATCTTTTTATTTTCCATCGGCTTCCTGATTCTAGGCAGGAAGTTGCCATAGGGGGTGGGGGGGGGGTTTCTCAGGATGTATGGACAATATTGCTATGGCAATATGATGTTGAATGATGGTGACATTTGACCTTTAAGGAGACCGTTGGACCAATTGATTATTTTTGTCTGACGTAGAGTGGACATTGCCAAGTTTCACTTCCAGGATACACAAAGGCAACTAAAGCAGCACACTGTGCAAAGTTCATTAGTCACTATACAATATACATGATGTATTGGTGTTGTGATAGTCTCTGGTTATATGGACAACAGAGGGAGCTATACTATTCAATCATCACAGAACATTTTATGCAGACCTTGAAATTAGGTTATTATCCTTAAGATCGCAGGGCTAGCCACTTGTCAATGTCAGGCGTGTATGCTTCATTTTTGACAAAGCAGGGGGGCACCAATTCATTTTCTTCTTTATAAAGGACAACCTATGAGGAAATTGTACATTTACACTGGAGCATTTCAAGGGCACCAAGGCAATGACCAGGGTGCGCAGAGGCAATTGCCTTCGTTTGTTTGCCTCCGGGAAGTAACTCAGAGAATTAGAAGTAGCTGTTGTAAACCAAAAGGACCTGTATACATGTTGTTAACGGCCTGATGTTCCGACTCTAGTAGAGTTTCTACGTATATTCAGCTTTCGACAAAGACTCTGCTAGGGTTGAAACAACGGCCATTAAGCATTTTTTGTATTATTATTCAAATACACAAGACGGTCGGACTTCTCTGGTCTTGAGTTTACTGGCCGTACACTTAAAACATTGGCATCAGGCCCAAAATCCAGTGTAAATTTTGAGCTCCGCAATGCCTTCAGTTCACTTACATTTGTGCATTCTGACAATACATGTACCTCTTTTGCGTAGATTCATTATGTACGATAGATTGGAAACCAATAGTGTGAACACACTTTCACATTCATTTATGAAACTATCAGCCAGGGCTTAGTAATAAAAGAAATCAAAAGCAGTTAAGTGGAACTGATTTGATGAATCATGTATCGCGCTACAGATCTTTTATATGGCACTCTACAAGAACACAAGGAACAACAAGATTAAACAAAAAGAAATAAAGAAATTCATTTGCACAAACAGCGGCCAATTTCATAGAGCTGCTTAAGCAAAAAAATTGGTTAAGCACGAAAATAGCTCGCTTATTATACACATGTTACAGGCCAAAATTTCACGCCATATTCTTTGCTTGTGACTGGTGTTTAGCTGTTGTCTACTTAGCATAACAATTGAGTTGAGTCTTGGCCGGTAAACTGATTTTACAAAGCATAGATTTTTTTGCTTAAGCAAAATTTTGTGCTTAAGCAGCTCTATGAAATTGGACCCAGATCATACGTGGGGCAGCATGCTTCCGAGCAACAGTAATTTGGTCACTTTTATTACCCCTGACCTGCATGATTTGTCTTTGTTTTTTAACCCTTCTGGTTGTCGTTCCCATTTGGTTTTGTTCTCCTCCTGCATGCTTCGCCCTCTATCGCCCTCTTACAGTGTTTAATTTTTGTTTTTGTTTTGTTTTCTTATTCAAATAATTTATTTATTTAATTTAATTTAGTATTTATTTTCCTTATTTCTTTGGTTTGTTTGAATTGGTCAAATAATTTTTTTTTTAAGTAGATGCAGCTTCCCTGATAGCACTAGAAAGCTTGTTCCACTACTTAGGGGGGCAACAACAAAGAATAGATGTTGACGTCACAGCTCTGTTTCACGGAGTTCAGCACACCTCATCCCTTCCGAAATGTTTGTTGCAAATTTGTGACATCAAAAATTTGCATCCCAATTGTATGAACGGGGCTTGACTGTTCCTTTTGGTCTATTATTTGATCATTCAAATAAATATTAATGAAACTTGTGAGATTCGACACATTTCAAAAGAAACTTACTTATTTCTTCAAAGTCCTGCTCTTCTTCTTTCTTGTCTTTCCTCTCTTCCTTCTTGTACTCTGGTTTAATATCTTTCCTCGGCTCAGCCTTCTTGGTTTCTACTGGAGTCTCAGAAGACTTGGCAGAAGGAATCGGAACTGCTCTCTTCAGGGAAAGCTGGTGGTTGAATTAAACAAGAACATCTTAAAGGATTGTTACAGAATTGAAAACAAATTGTGAAGAACACAGATTTACATAAAACTTACACGGTCTAATGATGATGATAGTAGAAAACACCTCTTCAAATATTTTTGTCTGAAATATCATATTTGATCAGAAATAAATAAAACCAACTTCCAGTTTGGAGTTTATCACTCAGTGAGCGTTTTATTCATTTTTGTTTTTGCATTGATGTCATGCAAAATGTGGTATTTGTCAGTTTATGTATTACATAAAGTGCTAACACTGCCAGCAACTGTTTTGTTAGCAAAAACTAATTCTGTAATGTTCCTTTAACTGATGTACAATCCGCAGGACAAAGCATCAGGGTTATGTAAGTGTCTTGCTTAAAGGATTCGGGTACTTTTTCAAAATGTCCACAGATTTACATTAAACTTACAGGGTTTGAAGATAATGATAGTGGAAAGCTTCCCTTCAAATATTACTTACTAAGGTTGTGTAGTTTTTGAGAAATGAGTAAAACAAGTCACAAAATTATTTTAGCATGTAAAGTCCCCTTAACCAGTTATGATATTATACCAAAACCATAACTGGTTAATACGTTTTCACATGCTAAAACTGAGACGAAAATTATTACTTTTACTCATTTCTCAAAAACTACAGCTCCTCAGTCAGTAAAATTTCAAGGGAAGCTTTCTACTATCATAATTTTCAAACTGTGTGAGTTTAATGTAAATCTGTGGACATCGTGTTTTTTGGTTAGGAAAAAGTACATAGACCCTTTAAGGACAGAGGTGTCATGACTCTGGAACCCACACTCTGCTAAACAAAATCACCAGTGCTAGAGTCCGATGCTCTTATCCGCTCAGCCACGACACAACCCCAAATAGCGGGACGTATGGGGTTTTACCACAGCGAGTCCGAGCTGTCTCTCACGTACCCTTTTCTGTGCCAATTCACTCGACCTTGCTGCTGGTGGGGTCTTGGAGTGATCTGCTGTTGAATTTCCACCTGTTTTCCTTAATTTGACTTCTCCACCAGCAAAGATGTTACCAAATCCGACTCCTTTGACTTTTGGGGGTTTGGCCTTTGGAACTTCGGCTGGGGTCTCATCTGAAAGAACTAACATACATTTGATAAGACTGTAAAACCTGAGCCTAAATCCAAGTTAAGAAATAGTTTGTTTCAATTTCTTTAATTTGTAAACATGAATCTCCCAATGTGAACCACCCTAAAAGATTCCAATTAACTATTTCGCTTCATTTTTTTTTAAAACACAACTTTTTAGGTGCCAAGTTTAAACATGTGTTAACAAAATAAAATGTCCTTCTCTTGGTAAAAAATAACTGTACATGGTCTATACATAAACCTTCATCGCATACATTGGTTGGTACCGGGCCAACAGAAGGTTACAAGTTTAATCACAGTTTATCAAACAATGGGCAGAACAGTGGACGAGTGCCTGCCTAGAATTCAACCCCATTTTTGTCATGGCAGAATTGTGATTGTGAATTGTGACTGTGGTCGCCTAATTGTGAGATCTTTCGCCAACCTCTATACACCGGCCGATGCCAAGAAATTGCACACACCGCTCGGTCTCGGCTATAACTGTAACTCAGGTATTAAATGTGATTTTTACCTGGTCTCTCTGTGCTTTTAACTTCGGCCCCATCCCCAGCATCCTCCGGGCCAACCGCTTCATTCCCGTCGATTAACGACACAAAGTTAGAAGGAAACATTCCTTTCTTTCCTCGTAGAACGCCTTCCCACCATCCGTCTTCTGGTTGGCTGGTTACACTGATGACCTCATCGACCTGTAAGCCAATCTCATCATCCTTCTGGGGGACATAGCTAAAGACAACCTTTGCTCGAATCGCCTTTCGCTTCTCTGAACCCTCTGTTGTAAGACAGAAAAAGTAAAACTAATTTTGTCAGGCTTTTTGCACTGGACACGCAGGTCTGATACTTCACGAAGGCAACGAAGGCGATCATCTCAATGCCCCCTGGTCATTGCCTTAGTGCCCTTGAAATGCTATCGCAGAATATTACAGGTCCTCAAGGTGTCCTTACCAAGGAGGAAATGCCTTGGTACTCTTGCCCTTTCAAACACGAAGCATTCAGGCCTGTATTTACTCAAAATACATATCAACATAAAAACTTACTTGGTAATGAGGAAGGGAGAGCTGTTGATAGTAAACCATTGTAAGAAACCATTTCCTCTGAAGTAACATAGTTTTTTGAGAAAGAGGTAATTTCTCACTAATATATTCAATCTGAGAAAGACTTCAGGCAAATGCTTAAAGGCCCAGTCCGAAGGCAAAGTGTCTCTTAAACCTTGTCCGAGTGCACAAAATATTCAAACTAAAGTGGATAAAAAAGTAACCCCCACCCTGCCAGATTGTTGAACACACCTTGGAATGAACATTCCTTCTACGTACCTCTTCTTAAGACCTCTTGTGATTCTCCATTAACCGCTTCAGGAGGAGGTGGAGTTGGAGCCTTGGCTCGAACAGCAGCTGCCTTCTCAGGAACTGCCTTCTCAGGAACTGCCTTCTTGAGCTAAAAAAAACGACAACGAGAAAAAGGATTTAACAGGTTTGTACCACTGATTTGTAACAGATTTGTACCTGAACTGAAAGCAGCAGCACTGGCTGTGGTTGAATTGGTGTCAATGATTCCAAATTTTGAAGGGGCATCGAGGCCTAAGACCAGCTTTAGAGATTATGGCCCCAATGGCGCTCATGCACACCCCTATGTTCCGACAGCTCCTGAGTGACACGCCTACATTTCAACACCCCTGTATTCCCACACCCTAGATGCTTTTACAACAGTATGTTCAGATAATCCCACACCCCTACATGTACATGTACAAAGTACATGTTCCCTCACATGTTCATTCGACATAAATGTTCTGGAACCCATGTTCTGAAACCCCTAGTTCCCACATCCATGTTCCAACACCCCTAGTATATTTTACTAATCCCAGCCCTGACCCTAGTGAGTAAATCACAAGGGGGCTGTGGGGGATCATAGGGTTTTCGGAGCATAAACAGTATGGGTGTTGAAATAGAGAGCAGTCAATGTGCGGTAGCCTGTTGTTTGTTTAAATGTTGTACTGTCCCAATGAATGAACATGACAAGTGAAAATGTACCTGCATGAAGATCCGTACAGCCGTATACCAGCAGTTTAAGTTGAATATTCAGTAAATATTACATGAACACCAAAATGAATTCTTTATCCCTCGATGCAAATTTAACATCTATTAAATTGTTATCAGTCATTGTCAGTACCCGCTGCTAAAACATAGTAGGATTTGAACTGACTCTAGCTATCAGGCAATCTCGGTGGTCTAGTTGGTACATGACACTGCTCTAGAATTGCAAAGGTCGTGGGTTTGAATCCCACCGGAGTAACATGCCTGTGATATTTTTTTTACAGAACTAGGAAAAGTACTGAGTATACAGTGCTAACATACATTGATAGTGTGTAAATGGGTAAAAAATTTTTTTTAAAGGATTGTTACATGTAGCATACATACGAATATATACACAGTAATGTTTATTGACCCATTTAGATCGGTTTCCCTTTTGGTTGAGGACATCCTGCGAGGAAAGACTTCATGACCTCACTAGATTCTAATCCATTCATTTCATCGAACATAAAAAGGAAGGAAGTTGAAGTCCGCTCTATGTATATTTAAAAACACTTTGTCATTTTTATTCCTTCACTTTTCAATATTATTTGGTTTTACCCTTTTAATCGATGTGTGTAAGCACTGTGTCCTCGATACTTTGTCGATCTCTGTGAAATAAACTCACAGACATTAATGTGTATTAAGCCAGGTTCATACTTCTTCCTGCGAATGCGAATGGGATACGAATTTTGACTTCACAGATTCACAACGAGCTGTGCTCAATTCCCGCGAAACATTCTTAGAAAAAATAGCCCTGTGATGTCAAAATTTGCTTCGCATTTGCAGTAAGTATGAACCGGGCCTTACTTTAGTGGGATTTTAACCCACAACCTTTGCCGCTCTAGAGCAGAAGTCAAACCAGCATGACCACTGAGCTTGCCAAATAATGTAGCTAGGGGCAGCTCAAATCCTTTTAGCAGCAGGTTCTGCAATTACATACCTCACTAGTTTTGTCTTACATCTCAATAAAGTTTAGTAAATTTGTACGTACCTCAACAAAGTTATCAGGGAAGAGTCCTCGCTGGCCGTTAAGCTCTCCTTCCCACCATCCTTCCTCCATCATGTTAATATTGGTGATGATTTGACCTTCTTTAAGAGTCAACTCGTCATCTTGAGTCGCTTCATAGTCAAATGTCACTACAGCCTCCGCTGTGAATAACAAACAAGGAATAATAATAATAATAATAATTATAATAACAAAACTTAACACACGCACACATATCCACTGATAGAGTGCCCAAGGCACCTACAATAATACAATAGAATAACTTACAAAAATCTAGTGAAGTTGTAAAAAATACAACGGTGTTGTACAGTGTTGTTCATGCCTTATTAAAATGACAACTTTCTAGATTTTTCTGAAGGCAAACAAAATCTGAAAAATAGGTACATGTAAGAGTAGGAAGAGTACATGTACCATGCCTGAACAAAACCATGTCTGGTTGTACGTTTACAGGTGATTTAATGGCGATGATTAAAATACAGAAATGAATATTCTTTAAAGACACTGGACACTATTGGTAGTTGTCAAAGACTAGTCTTAACAGTTGGTGTATCTCAACATATATTGCATAAAGTAACTAACCTGTGAAATATTGAGCTCAAACGGTCGTCGATGTTGCGAGATAATAATGAAAGAAAAAACACCCTTGTCACACGAAGTTGTGTGCTTTCAGATGCTTGATTTCGAGACCTCAAATTCTAAATCTGAGGTGTCGAAATCAAATTTGTGGAAAATTGATTAGCTTTCTCGAAAACTACATTACTTCAGAGGGAGCCGTTTCTCACAATGTTTTATACTATCAACCTCTCCCCATTACTCGTTACAAAGAAAGGTTTTAAGCTAATAATTGTTTTGAGTAATTACCAATAGTGTCCACTGCCTTTAAATTGAAAAAAACGAGGCTGACTTTCCAAGGGGGAACTAAATTGACAGTGGGTTGCCGCAAGACATGGCAGTTTGCCATGTTGCACCATGTACATTTTATGTATACCTTTCACCATGTTCCCTCTTTTTTCTTTGAGCCTCACAAATATTTTTAGTTGTGTTTCCTGCTTTTTGCCACTTTTGTTTGCAATATAAATCGTTGATGCTCCCGGCAGTTAGCTTTCACAGGGTGGTCAGGATAGTATTGTATCCTAGCACATTGAATTCAAGTTCTGGTGACTACATACGTCATCAGAGTTTGCTGGGTTCGAATCCCAGTCAAGAATGACACTTCAGCAAGACACTTAGATGCAATTGCATCTCTGCTGCATATTACAGGGGGAAAGAGAAGTGTGGAAAGAGATTTTTTTTCATTTATTGATTTATTAACATAAACAAAATTAGGGGGGGGTGTTCATTCTTGCACAAGGTACAGTCATGACAGTTGTGTTGTGTTGTTAAAACATGATTGATTGTCTAAATGGTAAAGATGGCCGTTCGCCAACTTTACACTAACTGGCAAGCCTGTATCGCACTTCATTTTGGAAAGGGCAAGGGCACCAAGGCATTATCTCATTTGTAAAGGGCATTCCCCTATGAGGAAATTGCAAATTTCTACTGGAGAATATCAAGGGGCAACAAGGCACTGACCAGGGGGCACGGAGGCAATCGCCTTCGTTGTCGCCGTGAAGTATTAGACCTGAACTGGTATGTAACATGAATTGATGTTCAGGATGTAATCCTTCATATATTACATGAGACTTGATTGAATGCCAGGGTACTTAAGAAGATTAATCTTTTAGCTTCGCTTCCTAGAAGTAAAAAAAAAACTCTCATTGTTCCCCAATGCAGGAAGTGATTCTATAACGATAATATTGTTAGGCCCAACGTACATGTAAGCCTAACTGTATCTCACTCACCCAGGGCCTGCATGTAATTTCATGGCTCTGCTCACCATACATTGTGCATGAAGTATGTACGCAAAGCATAAGTGCTTACAGAAGCAGGGAAAATGTCAATTGTATTTCACAACTTGTAATAATAATAATTATATATTTATACCGTAACACATTTCTGTGAATAAAGACACCCAAGGCGTACCAAGAGAGAAAAATAAAGAAGACCAGAGCGTCCGGGTTTATGTTTTTGTAGAAGCTCAGATAGGTAGGTTGGAGCTTGACCATTAAGTGCTTTGTAAGTAAATTTTCACCCCACAGTTAAAGGCAGTGGACACTATTGGTAATTGTCAAAGACTAGCCTTCACAGTTGGTGTATCTCAACATGCATAAAATAACAAACATGTGAAAATTTGAGCTCAATCGGTCATCGAAGTTGCGAGATAATAATGAAAGAAAAATAACCTTTGTCACATGAAGTTGTGTGCATTTAGATGGTTGATTTTGAGACCTCAAGTTCTACATGTAAACTTGAGGTCTCAAAATCAAATTCGTGGAAAATTACTTCTTTCTCGAAAACTATGGCACTTCAGAGGGAGCCGTTTCTCACAATGTTTTATACCATCAACCTCTCCCCATTACTCGTCACCAAGAAAGGTTTTATGCCAATAATTATTTTAAGTAATTACCAATAGTGTCCACTGCCTTTAAGCCAGATACTTCTACTCTATGCAACTTTAGAGGCCAAATTGAAAACTGTGGCTACAGTGCTATACGAGGATTGTTGAATGATACAGTACGTGTCTCATGCTTCAAAGCATATAATTCTGAAGTGATCAAACTACAGCCAGTTTTAATTCAGATAAGCCCATAACTCACTGACCGATGCGTTTATTTTGGACGCAACAAAACAATGTAATGTCTGAGAGAAACTCAACCAAACTGGTAACTTCCTCAACACACTGGTGTGTCAGGATCTAAAGTCTATCAATTTGTAGATATTTCAATATTGCTGATGTTTGGGCTAAGGACACAGTTCAATACGACCAGATTTTAATCTATTAACCAGCGACATCCCATACAAACAACAAAAGAGCCATAGACATTGATAGAGCATCTAGACTTCCTGCAGGCACATTTAGAAGTGTGTAAACTAGCATGACAGGTCAACAGAAGAAAACACAACGTCTGAGAACTATGGAAATTACAGATCTGTTGATCAATTTTTGATCCATTGAAGATGGGGGCACGTCTCAGTCTTAAAACTTTTGATATGATATTTGAAAAAAAAACACTTAGGCCTACAAAGTGGTTTCTCATTCTTGACCAATAGGCCTATAGTCGGTATTTTGTCTACTTGGAAATGCTCAGGGCCCAATTTTATTAAGCCTATAAAGCACAAAAATTTGCTTAGCATGAAATTTCTTCCTTAAAAAAAACAGGATTACCAACCCAATTTCCACGTGATTTTCAGGATTTATAAGCAAACAACAGCTGAATGCCAGTAACAAGCATTAATTAAACAACAAATTGAAATTTGGTTGGTAATCCTGTTTTTATCAGGGAAGAAACTCCATGCTAAGCAAATTTTTGTGCTTACAGGATTTATGAAGTTGGGATCCATGGATTGTTGTACATTTACCTGAATCCAAGCCTGATACTTCACGGAGGCGATTAAAGGCGATTGCCTCCATGCTCCCGAGTCATTGCCTTGGTGCCCTTGAAATGCTCTGCGTTGAAATTTATAATTGCCTCATAGGGTACCCTTTACCACAGAGAAAATGCCTTAGTGCCCTTGCCCTTTCAAAAACCAAGCATACAGGCCTGCAAAACTGTAGGCCTACAGCTTTGATTAAATGAAGAAAAGGGGAATGTCTCGCGATTTCTCATTTCGTGACCAATCTCGCTGTGCCGGGAAATGCCCTTGAATACACCTTAAAGGCAGTGGACACTATTGGTAATTGTCAAAGACTAGCCTTCACAGTTGGTGTATCTCAACATATGCATAAAATAACAAACCTGTGAAAATTGGAGCTCAATCGGTCATCAAAGTTGAGAGATAATAATGAAAGAAGAAAACTCCCTTGTCACACGAAGTTGTGTGCGTTTAGATGGTTGATTTCGAGACCTCAAGTTCTAAACTTGAGGTCTCGAAATCAAATTCGTGGAAAATTACTTCTTTCTCCAATACTGTGGCACTTCAGAGGGAGCTGTTTCTCACAATGTTTTATACCACCAACCTCTCCCCATTACTTGTCACCATGAAAGGTTTTATGCTAATAACTATTTTGAGTAATTACCAATAGTGTCCACTGCCTTTAAAGGAACACATTGCCTTGGATCGGACGAGTTGGTCTATAAAAAGCGTTTGTAACCGTTTGTTATAAAATGCATGGATAGAAAGATTTTTTACAAGTAGAATACAATGATCCACACAAATTTGATTCGAAATTGCATGGTTTTCCTTTTACTCTGCGTACTAACACGGTCTGCCATTTATGGGAGTCAAAAATTTGACTCCCATAAATGGCTGACCGTGTTAGTCGACGATGTAAAAGGAAAACCACGCAATTTCAAGGCGTATTTGTTTGGATCATTGTATTCTACTTTTACAACATCTTTCTACCCATGCATTTTATAACAAACGCTTACAGCCGCTTTTCAATGACCAACTCGACCGATCCGAGGCAACGTGTTCCTTTAAATTCTTTGAGAAGTCACTGTATATATATACAAACAGTGTGAACATGTGTAGTAAGTACTAGTAGTCTGAAAATGAAACCCCTGAAGTGTTATTTCAAATCTACTTGCTCTCTTGTTATGTAAATCAGATTCAGGAAGTGTTTCCAAATTTAGATTGTGTGCTTCTGTGGAAACGCAAATTACCAATGCTTGTCCTGAAGATTCGACCATACACATGAAGCATAGTTTTTCTTCACAGGCTGATGGAGCTAAGATGGTTTAAGGAATGAAATAATGGCCCAGTGACCAGGAGTAATAATGTTGAAGCGCCACTAGCGTAACTGAGTGACAAATTTGAGCCCCAAAAGAAGAAATCATTGTATTATTATTGTTAAAATGCTCTATAAAAAAAATCAAGAGTTCAACAGCTGGTACGTTATAAATGATATGGATACAATAAGCACCACTGACACTGAGACTGAGGTGTCGAAACAACACCATGTCCAGTGTAGCATCATTCAAAACATAACCCATTCACACCTGTCACATAATTCAACCCTGGAGATACTTGGCTCAACTGAGAGAAATCCTAGAAACAGAGAAAGGTGACCAATTAAACAGTTTTCCTAACTGACAAACTGTCATGACTGTGAGGTTCACACTTCACCAGATGTGAACAATTGAAGGGTTGGGTTGGATGGTTTAAAATAAAGTGTGGAGTGGGATGTATTGCAGTGATGATACTGATTACCGATTAGCTGATAGCAAGAGATGGGTACTGTTTATTGGTGAAATAAAAGTGTCAGTCAATCATTGTTGACCTCAGATGGTCAAACGGCAATAACGAATGGCTGATTTTAAGTTATTTGGGGTTTTCAATTTTCTATCATGTGCATACAACATGCATTCAAGGGTTGATAAAATCCATTGAACTATCGTCTTAAGGCCCGGTCCCACTGCAGCGATAACGAGAACGATAACGATAATTACGGAAAGAGAACGCATTCCATTGGTTGAATGAACGTGTGCGTATTTCGCGTGGAGCAATTCAACCAATAGAATGCGTTCTTTTTGCGTGGTTAATGTTATCGTTCTCGTTATCACTGCAGTGTGACTCGGCCTTTATACTCTAGATTGAAATTTTGCATTTTTCTTTTATACAATACAATGGTTCAGTTCTATTTTATGAACTAAATTATCTCCTGTAGTCAGGCGTGATAGTTCTTGGAAAAAGTTTGATTATTTTATCGTGAACAAGGGCTGACCTCAATGGCGCTGATTAGGCTTTTTTAAAATAGACATTTCATTCGGTCTATTTAAATTAATACAATAAATTAGTTTTAGAATAGAAATACTAAGACCAAAGTAGTCTAAATCATATCATGCTTCTGTAGGTGTACCCAGGGTTTAAATTTACTGCAGGAACAAGGCCATAGGTTTTAATAATGGAGGTTCTAGGCATAAATTCCAGTACGATTTCTCCTTCTTTGTAAGTAAGTGTTGAATGCATGTACCGTGCACCACACTGGAATGTGTGGATGTCACGTTAGCGTTCCGGTAAACAGTAAACCGAGTTTATACAAAAGTGGGTGTTGTCATCAAATTTGGGGTCTAAAAAATATTTTATTTGATTACTCCACCAGCTTAATTACTAATTAGCCCAAATTATAGGATGGATCAATAGGAAACAAGAAGAAATGTTTAAGTTTTAGATGCCCGAGGAAAACCCACGCAATGAAAAGAATGCAAGGCTCCATCCAGTCCGCCGTCATGTTACTGTAGTGGGAATCCCTGTAGTGTTTACTGGTTCTAATCTCGACCTTTGTTGCATGCATACCTTTTTTAATAGACTTTATGTTTCAAAAATCTGTAAATTATAGGGGGCTATACAATTTACAAACAGACAAACAGTTAACACCTGTGACCTAATTTAAACATGTTAAAAAAACACATACTTTTCACAAACTAAACAACTGGATTTGTTATGATTTTTTTAGAGTAAGAAACGCAGCAAAAAAGAAACAAATCGTTCAGTTAATTATTCATCCCACTCCCTAAATCAAAACAAATATACATTGATACTGCTGTAATGTATCACTACCTACACCAGCTACACTACCTACTTCGTGTTCTTCATTCTTTCATTCATATACAATGTGTACACACCTACTTACACAGTACACGTAACGTACAGTGTGGGGAAAGAGTGCACAAACCACCGACTGTGTGTGAGAGTCGAGTGCGTAAAATCACACTGCAAAGTGGTTGCATCGGTCTTGAATTTCTCTCCCTTCCACCTCAAATATTCCAAAAATGCACCCTTCACCATTCACCCTGTATCATACACTCACCCATTGTAGCCTCTGCTATCGGTGACACATTTACAGGAAGTCAGAAAACGTCAAAATAGGCTGAAATATTCACGCTGATTTTGGGCCCAAGTAATGCATTTAAGTGCAATTGAGTCGTAGTGTTCACTTCCGCAATCTATGACCTCCATGACCTTTTGTGGAATGAGGTCAAGTTGTCACGTGGTCTTATTTATATCGAACAGGTAAAATCGCGCATCCGGAGGTCTTTTCGAAAAAACGGCTCGGGAATTTTCGGGATAAGGAAAGCACACGACTTCTAAAGTAGCCATAAATTATAGAGGTTCCTCCTCTATGAAATAACTACTAACTAACGGGGTCTAAGCTCAAGCCGAGCCGCAGTTTCGAAAAGGGACACAGTCACCGGGTAATTAAAGAGGCAGCGTTTTCTACCGACCTCTAGACTCACCAAAAAAATATGCAAGAAACATAGGCCCTAAAAATAAATAGCTAAAATTTAATATGGAGCTCATTCTGCGAAATACAAGTACTCAGACACAGAGCCTTTTATTTATTTTATTTGTGTAGAATATTCAGATCAAAGGCAGGCGCAAAAGGAGTCTCCGGGGCTGGCTCCAGCTCTCCACTTTCTTGCAGCCCCTCCATAACCCATTCTCCCAAGAAGTTCGTTAGATGATTAAAGCCATTGGACACTTTCGGTAAACAGTTTTATCCAAGGCCCACACTTCATGTATCACAACTTATATATAAAATAACAAACCTGTGAAAATCTAGGCTCGATCGGTCATCGGAGTCGGGAGACGGGAAAACCCACCCTTGTTTCCGCACGTTTCGCCGTGTCATGACATGTGTTTACTATAATCCGTAATTCTCGTTGTCGAGAATTGATAATTGCTTTAATGTTTTCTCAAAAAGTAAAGAATTTCATGGAATAATATTTCAAGAGAAGTCTTTTACCATTACCTTCTCTGTAAACCCTGTAAGTTATTTGTAAATCTGTGAAATTTTGTTTTCTGTTCCGAAAAGTGTATAATGGCTTTAAGATAGTGTCGCTAGAATACTAGACACAGTGCACACAATTAACAATTTTTTAAATGAACTGCTTTATTGTAGTGGTACTTTTGTTTATTGGTCTACAAGAATCATAGTAACCTTGTGTTGAAAGTGACGAATAACTTTTTAGTCGGGAGCAAACTTTTTGTGATGAGCGCCCTCTCGTGGGAATAATTAAAAATTTACACTGCAAACAAGACAGATCATCATCGGCAATGGTGCAATAAATAAACACTTTTCATTTGCACTCAAAGTGTTTTCTGTCAAATACGGAAGATACACTCTATTCCATCCGTAATTTTAGTCCATCTATTAATTTTGTGTTTTTCTTTTGAGTGTCAGGTGGTGACTTGAAATTTGTAATGAATGACCCAATCACCTGTAAAGATTATTCTATCAATGGATGGATTGAATGACGTCATCGGCCGCCATCTCTTTATGAATTGTGCACGCATGGATGGGGAGCTATTGTTGGCTAAGCTATTATTATTGGCTGAGCTATTATTAGCTTTCCATGGATGGAGAGCTATTATTGGCTGAGAGTCGTGCGTATAATATAGCGAGGATTACGTCCGCGTGCACTTTCCATTGTTTTACACCAAAGATGGTGCATGGCGGTCATGACGCATTATAATCCATCATAATATCTTTACATTGGAAACGATAAGAGAAAGTATTCTCAATCCTAAATCTACAAATAATTAGAATAATTCAAATTGTTTATTCAGAAGCAGCTTGACTATGGTCGAGATCGTCATACGAAGTAAAACCAATAGGCCTAAGATTAGGCCTCTTCTTCTTGTTTACGTTTGTTGAACATCAGTATGTGGAACTTGTATCCATCCGGGGTCTTCTTGAATATGGCCAGAAAACTGTGACAAAAAAATAGTTTTTCAAAGACGTTTATTTGAAGTTGACTAAAATTTTAGTCTTTATTTCATCATGTGATACAAATTTTAAGTCAAAGTGGCCATACTAATAAACTTCCCAGGCCCTAGCCGAATTGGCTGCTTTAACCACGGCTACGACTGTTGCTAAGTATGTTGCTAAGGACGTCCTATATACCTGAATGCATTAAGCGCGGAAATCTAGCCGTAGTGTAGCTGTAGCCAATAATTCGGACACGACCTCAGTTCGGTTGCTTTTATGTGTATGAGACAAGAAGAAGATGGCTGCAGCATGCAGGTGTAAACTTAATGTAATTTTGGCTGGTAAGTGTTTCTTTTAAGCAATACTTTTCTGTGCTTAGCAATTTGTTGTGTTTACAGCGTGAAATTGGGCCATGCTTATAGAGAAATAGTTATCTAATGGGATGAACTCACTTCCCTTCAATGTACTTTTCACCCAAGTCGTTGAAAAACTTGAAGTGATGCCTCTCGTAGACTAAGTTCTCATCTTTATCCATAGCCTCGATCTCTTTATAATCGTCTTCTATGCTAGCTGCTCTCTCAGCGATGTTATCAGCCACCAATCGTATCTCTGCAGTAAGAAAACCAGGTACCAGTTATTAATAAATGAAACGGGTTGTGAACTAAGCATCGAAAATCTTAGGGATAGACATATAGCCTTTTCGAAACAACGGCTTCTGCTTTGGATTCGGCTTCAGGCTAGCTTGGCTCCGCGGTTGACAATATTGCGCTTGGCGTAGTGTAAGAGACATCATAAAGACAATAAAACAAAGCTAAATGGAAATGGGCTGGACACACTGCCCAAACAAAATAACAATAGAAGTACAACAAGAATAATGTAATAGTAATTAGATGTTATTTTTTGATAAGAATTAATGTATAACTGAAAAACTTAAATAGTAAGTACCGTCATGTCCAACAAAGGGCGGGAATCCGTCAATCAGTATCATGGCATTTTTGTCGAACAAACTCAGTACAGCCTCCGTATCTTGTTCATTGCTGTAACGAACAACATTCTCGATAACGCAGATAATAACATCTGTAAATAAAAAAATAATATATCTTACGTTTGACAACTCTATACAATACAGTACACATAGAACACTATAAACCAATAATTACGAAGGGGAATGAGCCAATCGGTTAAAAGCACTGGACTCAAGCTCTGGTGTTTCTGATCAGCAGCGTGTGGATTCAAGTCCCAGTCGTGGAACTTGCGTCACTGAGCAAGACACAGGAACTATCCCAGTCGTGACACATCAGCAGCCGATTCCACGAAAGGCTAGGATTAATCCATGATCTGGAGATAGGACGAGTAAACTCGTCCAAACTTAGGATGGGTTCAATGCGTTCTAACGTCTATGGTTACGGAACTTAACTTGTCTCAAGTCCTAAGATTAATCCAATAGTAAGTTACATACAAATAATTTTGTGAAAATGACGGTTGTGTCCTCAAGCGAGACACTTATAACCATGATGCTTCGTCCTTCGGATGGGGCGTAAAGCTGTTGGTCCCGTGTGTTGTGTATTACGCACGTAAAAGAACACATTGCAATTATCAGACAGGGAAGGGGTTGCTTGACCCACAGCACCTTGTACATTGTAGGAAAATACAGTTAATATAAATATTTAGTTTACCAATTATTTACCTCGAAGATTATCTGGTTCTTCCGTCAGATTTTCATCCCCAGATTGAGTCAACACACCTACCGCCAGAAGCAGGGGTACAAGGTTGACGAGAAACATACTGCTTTTGAATCTTGCTCAGGATTGTGTTGTAGCAGAAGATAGTTTATAAAATTATGGCGAGGCTCATAAGTTTTGTGGAAATGTTTTTGATGCGACTGCACTGAATTGATAACACAGCAAGACTGATGAAATAGTCACACATGTATGACTTAATGATTATTCATTTTTATTTGCCTATCGCAGTTTATGCTATCCATAAGAATATGCTAGGTATTAAAGTAGTGAAGAGCTAACATGAATCTACATCAAAAAAGTAACCAAGGTTGTTTTTTTGCTCCTTATTAAAAAAAAATGTAATTACTTTGCCGATCGAACATTAGCCCATCCCCGATTAAAAATTGAATGAGCATTATTTGATCTTTTAATCTGTCAAAGTCTTTTAAAGTTTTGCAATTTAATGTCATCGTTAAATGTTTACAACATAATCCCTACCAGGCAATGATACCAAACGCAATTATGACTAATATTAGGCGTCTGTGGCGTACTAGTATATTCTCCAGCTGATCTTCCCAACTTAAAGGAACACGTTGCCTTGGATCGGTCGAGTTGGTCTTTGAAAAGCGTTTGAAACCGTTTGTTACGAATTGCAAATGGCTAGATAGATAATTTAAAAGTATAATATAATATACCATGAATGATGATGAATGAATGAATGAAAACAGACTCATTTTCTTATTTATTTTCTTTCTTTCATCAATTATGACCTACTGTTTGCTCGTAGCTTAAACCATTCACAATTTCATTGTTGAAAAGATTTAAAGTTTAATTTAAATGATTAGGGGAATATGCGCTGTTTGTCGTACTGGTAATAACACTAATGAGCAAATGAGAGGCAAGCACTATTGACAGTAAAATGGCGCCCTCATCGTGCCTAGTTACTATTGATACATAATTGAGCACGTTCGGTGGAGCGACGAGACTTGACTAGACCGACTAGACTAACCAGAAACCATATACATGTAGCACAGGAAGATTGACTATAATTGAACCATGCACTGGCGCATGCTCGACTATCGAGAGCTACGTCATATTTCAGGGCAAGTGTAGTTGCTTGTAAACCCGAACTTGCTCCTTGCTGTTTGCCTGAACATCTGACGTCACATTCGAGTCCCGTGAATAACACGAGAGAGCTTCCATCAGCCCAATGTCAATAATCACCTTTCACGTACATTCATTTCACCTTTAGAAACGCAGTCAAATCCTATAATACATAATAGCAAGTAAATGTACTGTACATAAAACACATAATGGACACCGCATGCAGACGACCGACAGTAAGCTTTCCATTACTGTGTTTTGATTGGTCTGAGGTGATGTTTGTCAACTGCACGCTTATCCAATGAAATAACTAGTTCTGAAAAGCAAGTACCAGTCTAACTTGCTATAAAAGTTGTGCATTGCAAGCCAAGTGCAGTTGCGTCCAAATCAAAGTCCACGTTTTTACGAGTTTTCAAAACTGTCTTTCTCTACAACACAATCCTTAGCAAGATTCAAAATCAGTATGTTTCTCGTCAACCTCGTACCCCTGCTTCTGCTAGTCGGTGTGTTGACTCAATCAGGTGTAGATGCAGATGAACATCTGGAGGAACAAGCGAATAATCTTCGAGGTAAATATTTTGATGAGCAATGCTAACATTTTTGGGCCCTTTTCGAAACCCCGGCTTCGGCTTTGGATTCGGCTCAGGCTAGCTAGGCCCGCGGTTGTTTTGACAATACATGTATTGCGCGTGCTTTGTGTACGCACACAGGGCTTCAGAGAGGACGGAGCCTGATGCCGAATCCATAACCGAAGCCGTGGTTTCGAAAAGGGCCTAAGTTAAGGCAGTGTAAACATAAAATTTATGAATCTCTTTAGTGTGAGTGTTGGCTCTGAAAAGAGCCTGTGTGGTCCCGTTTTCCATTTATCCACACCATGAAAGGCTTCAAACAATTCTTAAATCAATCAGAGATAAAACCAATGTATGTGATTTACTTTTGATTTGACAGAAGCCATTAAAGCCGTTGTTGAGACGGTATGCAAGTACAGCATGGAACATAATACAGATGGCGTCATGACCATGATTGATCCGGACGCAAGAGCATTGGTGGATGGTTATCCAGCATTTGTTGGATTTGACGGTAGGCCTCCTTTCTATTTTGTTATTCTGTCATACACTAATTCACTTCAACAAACTTAAAGACACTGACCACCTTTGGTAATTGTCAAGACCAGTCTTCTCACTTGGTGTATCGCAACATATCTGTAAAAATATGTGCTCAATTGGTCTTCGAAGTCGCGGGATAATATAGGAAGAAAAACACCATTGTCACACGAAATTGTTTGGTTTCAGATTTCGAGACGTCACGCAGGACAACTAACATAGTTGTTAGCATAAAACTTACTTGATAGTATTATCGTTGTGAGAAACGGCTCCCTCTGAAGTAACGTAGTTTTTGAGAAACAAGTAATTTCTTACTTGATATTTGAATTGAGTTCGAGACCTCAATTCAAGGCATCTGCTGAAAGCACACAACTTGTGCGAAGAGGGAGTTTTGTCTTTGCTGCTGTGTTTTGTTGGGTTCATGCATTTTTGTATTGTTCTTCTTGTTAAGCCGAAAAAGGAAAACAAATAATGATAATAATTGTTAATATTTTTTTGTAACTGTAGAGATACGAACTATTGTGGAGGTTTTCCCCGAGAAAGCATCTCACATCGATGTTAACTTCAAGGAGGTGAAACCTATGGATAAAGATGCGAATTTAGTCTGGAGTTTGTTTCACGTGGAGTTTTTCAACGAAGCCGGTGAAAAGTACAACGATGCAACGTAAGTAAATGTAAACCCGTAATATTTTTCATCGTCTTATACTATGAACTCTTGGGGTCGCTTTATATTATTTACACACGTACTAGTAATGGCACGCAATGAATAAGCTTTCGTGGAATACAGTGCAAAATGCTAATTCAAACTTCAATCAAAACATGAGACTCCTATTGACTTCCACGATGTGACCCAAATTTTTTATTTATTTATTTATTTATTTTTTTTTTTTTTTTGGGGGGGGGCTCTCAAATTTGTCCAATATAGAATTTTTGAAGGGCCTACAAAAATATATATGAGGCCGACGATCTGTGTTTTTTCCCGTAAGCAGCACTGTATGCTGCCGTTCATGCGAAGTACAGCCATCTTGTCCTTCTCACATTTAAATCAAGGTCACTTTTCGAAACCACGGCTTTGGCTCCAGAGATTCGGCTCACTAGCTTGTTGTTTTGACCATAATTATTGCGGGTGCTTCGTGAATATGAGGGCTTCAGACGGGAGAACGGAGCCTGAAGCCGAATCCAAAGCCAAAGCCGTGGATTCGAAAAGGGCCAATGCAACCGATCAGAGTCTGGAAAGCAAAATAGTCTGGCCCCGTTTATGTATGAAGAGTTTGTCGCATTGTATAAGGTTGTGAACTTGACGGCGAAATAAAGACTGTAATAATCAACCACAATAAACTATTGTTTTTTGTTTTGTTTTTCACAGTCAAGTGACTATCTTCAGAAAGAATCCAGATGGGTACAAGTACTACATAGCAGATTTCAACAAACGTAACCAAGCAGCTTAATCTACAGTGCCCTCTACAGCCATGGTGCCAACCAGGTGGTTACACTTTGATGTCCGTCACGATGGGCGTCAAATGCTGCTTCTGACCCACACACAAATACAACAACTCTCATTACTTTTACAATTTAATTAAGATGTGCATAATTTAAAATTTATTGTCATAGCTTAAAATAATACTTTCTCTGTCCAGATTTCTTCGGAAGAACCTTTGTGCGATAAAAGTGCAAAGAGTATTAACTTGAAAACACATCATTTAGAGACTATATAGTAATAAAATAGATATACTCCCCCAAAATTATTTTCGTAAGTGTTTATTTCTTTCGTTTTCTGTTTGTTTTTGCTTGGGAATTTGTTATTGTACGTAGCCCTACTACCACGTGAGCTAGTTAATATGAGTGTGATGCATGATGGGGCTGAGCATTTTCTGGATAGACCAATGAGCGTGTTTGATACTTTTGCCCATCCCAGCGCCTTAGGCCGAGCAAATCATAAATCATAGCTCCATGGTGCTACGCATAGGCTCGAGTTCAATTCAAAAATTCAAAAAATTCAATATTGGTTTATTTTCATATAAAAATACAAGACCAAATAAAAAGTCATAGACTAATGGCATTTGGTTAACAATAAAGTTACATAAAAAAAATATGTACAAGTTTACATGATAAGACAATAATTATTATTAAAAATATTACTATAGTTAAACAGACAAACAGGAATTGGGAAAACAGCTATGGACATGAGGGGGAACTTGTGGACACAAAATAAAAACAAAACAGCAACATTCTGTAGGCAAGGGAGGTTTGGACACAGTATGAGCACAAAGGAAATGAAACGGAGCGGTTATCATGAACTAATTGAGTTAAGCATCTGGAGCATTGAGGGGACTGGCGAGTTTTTGTATCTCTGAGTTTTTATCTGAAGGTGTTCTAGTTGCCTGGTGTTTCTTAAAGTATGCTCTGACAAATAATTAGACTCATGTTCTGGGGGGAGGAGATGGCGATGATTATCAGAAGTGAGCAGAGATTTGGCAAATTTAAGAACTAGGTGTTTACGCCTTTCATTCAATGATTCAAGTCTAAAAAAATTCAAGTGATCAAGATAAGACAAAATATTCGGATAAGCAATAATACGCAAAGCCCTTTTTTGAACCTTTTCAATATTATGAGCTCGTATTTCAGTGATTCCCGATGACCACACAGCAACACCAGATTCGAGTAATGGGCGAATGTATAGTTTATAAATAACAATGCGGTCATTGGCTTGAACTTGATTTTTCTTTAATTTACTTAGTACGAAAAGTCGTCGTAAAGCCATACTGACTATCTGTTGACAATCTGAGTTACGCCAGATACCAGCCAGACCGGATGCCCGAATCCATACAGGTGTACCTTTGACCTCGCAATCATTCGCAAGAAGATTTGTTGTAAATTCATACGTATATTACATTCAACATATTTTTAAATATATTTATTTTCATACTACAAATTATTCAAAATAATATTTTTTATTTAAACTTGAAAAAACACACCATTTTTTCTCTCAAAATGTTTATAGTTGGTTGTTCATCTTCAGGGAGATTCAAAATGGATTAGAGGCTCACAATACGTTGTGCAACTACTAATCAATCAGCATAAAATACACAATTTTATTGAGTCTAAATGCTTAGTTTAACTACTGGGGATTTATGATGTCATTTCATGGAGCATATTGGTTTTCTTTCTATCTTTTTTTATCTTTTTTTTTCTTTTTTTTTTAGGTTTCATTTCTTTCTTTCTTTCATCAATAATTGGCCTGTTCTTTGTTCGTAGCTTAAAATACTAAAACATAAACTTTTGAAAAGATTAAAAAATTATGTTTAGTTTGATTGATGGGGAGGTAAATTTGCGCTGATTACTTTTAATGACAGGGGGATTTGCGCTGATTGCGGTCTTGCATAGATTCATCAATGCTACTGTACATAAAACACACGTGGACACTGCATGCAGATGACCGACAGTAAGCTTTAATATCTGTGTTTTGATTGGTCCGCGGTGATGTTTGTCAACTGCACGTGTATCCAATGAAATCATTGTATCAAATGAAATCACTGGTTCAAAAGCAACCTGTCTTTATCCTTGCAGATGAATACAGGGGACCAGTCTTTAACTTGCTGTAAAAGTTGTGCATTGGAAGCCAAGTCAGATAAAAATAATGAGAATGTTTTATTGTGATTGACAAAAGAGTAGTCATCGCCAAGCTACACATACGATTATTTACAGTCATTTCATTATACAAGTCAGTAGCGAAAAATCCATTCGCGTTACAAGTTATCAACAACTATATTTGTCTACAACACTATTCAAAGCAGGATTCAAAATCAGTATGTTTCTCGTCAACCTCGTTCGCCTGCTTCTGCTGGTCGGTGTGTTGTATGAATCTGGGGTTGATGCAACTGAGCAACTGAGGGAACAACCAAGTGAACTTCGAGGTGAATATTTGTACACGACAGACCATGGTTTAAATGTTAAGATAACGGTTTTCGCAGTGTTATATAAAGAACTTTGTGATGAACCTGGTTTCCTCTAACTATCTTATAATTCGTAAATAAAACAATAGTTGAAAACGAGCAAACGGAATATTGATGTAAAATTAATTACAACTGCGGTAACACCACGATGAATGTGACTACTTAATAAGTAGATTACGTTCATTAGAGAAATGTCTTGCTTTATATTCAACTACCGCGAAGTAGATTTTGTGGGATTTCGGGAGACTTCTTAGTTCTGAAAAGTACCTGCTTTTTAACTACTACCTGCCTTGACTTAGGTTTTACAGTGGATCGTCGTTAACTTCACTACGGCGGAGATGTTATTTACTGATGTTTGTGATTTTGCACTTTTTCAATAAAACTAAACCAAACATGAGATACACAAAAGTTTACGTGTTTTAATTTTGATTCTCAGAAACCATTAAATCCGTTGTTGAAACGTTGTCTAAGTACAGCCTGGAACGTAATACGGAAGGCGTCATGTCTGTGGTTGATCCGGATGCCAAGCTTTTGATGGACGGTTATCCAGCCTTTGTTGGACTCGAAGGTAGGCCTTTACTTATTATTTACGTCTTTCTGTCAGACACTAATTCACATTATTACAACTTAAACTTGTGTGAGTTTTAGACTGAAGTAATTTTAATTTAAAAGAGTCTTACTTACCCCAAACAGTTGTTAGCATAAAACTTACTTGGTTTTACGAGCAATGGAGAGCTGTTGACAGTATAAATCAGAACATTTTGCAGTATATTGGAGTAGGTTTACTTATTTTTTACAATTTTTTTGAAAATACCGTCAGGCAGTCAACAAGATGCAGCCATTTTAAATGAGAGGAATCCAATATGTTCTGATTATAGTTTCCCAGTGAGATTGCTATACCGGTTTTAATTTATACAAAGTTAAAAATTATATTTATTTTTTTACGGGGGGGGGGGGGTGTTACAGCAGTAACAACATTATATATTTCATACTGACTCGGGGTAATGATACAGATATGTCGATGATCACAGATAATTGATTGAACAACACACTGTATTATTGAAATTGGAGTAACAGAGCGGACGTAGATGGAGCCAGCATAGGGAACAATTGACCAGGGCCCAATTTCATGGCTCTGCTTACCGTAAGCACGGAATCGGCGCTTACGGAAGCAGGGAATTCTGTGCTAACGGCAAGCGTATTTCACGGGTTAGCGGCGAATTTGGGCTTCTGCGTGTGCGTACTTCACTTTACTAGGCATTCTACGCTTACAAGGCTAGCGCAGAAATTCGGCGCTTGCACGTACGCGGGGAATCGTGATCGTAAGCGCAGAATTCTGCGGTAAGCAGAAGCATGAAATTGGGCCCTGATAATAAATGCTTTTGTACTTTTCGCTTTCGAACAGACAACCACACGGGAACAATATCACACAACATTACACACCAAACAGACACAGATCACAATTTAAGACCGACAGTAATTGAGACCAGAGAATGGATTAGTAAAAAACCATAAGTATAACATGAGAATTGTAAACTAATATTTCGTTTCTTATTTTGATAACTGTAGAGATACGAACCATCGTGGAGGTTTTCTCTGAGAGAGCATCTCACATCGAAGTAAACTTCAAAGTGGTGGAACCTATGGATAAAGATGCGAATTTAGTGTACAGTTTGTTTCATTTCGAGTTTCTCAACGAGTTGGGTGAAAAGTACGTCGGTGCTACGTAAGTATACCCATGCAAATATTTCTTCTTCTAGTACGAACTCTTGGGGGCTCTTTACACTTGGTGCATTCGTTTAGCTTCCCCGGGTCGACCCCGGTGTGTGGCGGTTTTGTTTTCCAGGACGAACGTGGGTAATTATCTGCACATGTTCGTCCTGGAAAAAGAAAACGCCACACACCGGGGTCGACCCAGGGAAGCTAAACGGACGCACCCATACACAGCTCTGGGTCGACCCCGATGTGTGGCGTTTTTTTTCCCAGGACGAACGTGTGTTGATAATTACCCACGTTTGTCCTGGAAAAAAAACAACGCCACACACCGGGGTCGACCCAGGCAAGCTAAACGAACGCACCCATCAGTCATACACGTACTACGTAATTACATATCGCAACGAGGGGTGCACCTCACTGAATAAGCTTCCGTAGGATACAATGCAAAATGCTGTAATGTGATTCACACTTTAGTAAAACATTAAGGGAAACTATCAATTGACTCTTAAACTTGCATACTCAATTTGATATGGGGAGGCCCAAGGTAGGTGAGTTAATATTCACCCTCCAAACAAAAACACCCCTTCGCCAGTGTTATTTTCCAAACGTCCAAGCATCAATCTTGAACAATGACCGTGCAGGGCCTATGGCATCCAATACCCCTAAGTTGGTAGTCGGGCGGACACAATTGCATTATGCAGCAGCGTCCGGGCGGACACGATTGCATATGCAAAACCGTCCGGCAGACATTATTGCATTTGCAATAATGTCTTCCGGATAGTATTGCATGGGGACATAATTGCAGGGGAAACCGGCGGTCTGTTTTTGTTTGTTTCTGTATTCGCCAACCAATATAGTTGACGCTGCTCGGGCCGAAATCGGCTCGAGAGACGTTGTGACCACGGGTGTTGGGAATGTTAGAAATTCTTTTGTGCCATACAGACCGATGCTGGGCAGCAACCACAACAAACCTTTGAAATATTATTATCTTTTGTTTTGTTTTCACAGTCAAGTGACTATCTTCAGAAAGAATCCAGATGGGTACAAGTACTACATAGCAGACGTCAACAAACATAACCAACCAGCTTAAAGTGGCGCCCTCTATCATGCACGGTGTGTCAACCAGGGGGTTGCACTTGGGTGTCCGTCACGATGGGCATAAATGCTGTTTCGGACCCCCCCCCCCCTTAACAAATACAGTTGCTCCCATTACTTTTTAAATTTATTTAAGATGGTGTACATTTGATTTTTAATCTGACATAGCTTAAAACAATACTGTCTCTGTAATTTTCCTCAAATAAATGGCTGGTATGCATGAAATTTGACGCTCTAAATATCGACAATGGACAGATATGTTTTGCTTTACTCCGTAAATACATGTAACTGTCGTTATTCTTTTATGAGAGTATGGAAATAAATGTATTCTTGAATTGAATTGAAATAGAGTACCTTTGTTCGATGTCAGTGCAAAGAGTACTAAAAAGTATCATATCTAAGCTGGAACCATGTTTATTCGTTCTTCGGATGGGACGTAAAGCTGTTGGTTACGTGTGTTGTGTCACGCACGAAAAGAGAAGGGGTTCACCCCGGTGTTCCTGGTTTGATTGGCTGCATATTGCGCTAGAACACCTTGTTGAAGAGGTAGGTCTCATAATTCAAACGTAGTCCCATCATACCTTGCAGGAAAATACCGTATGTTACAACGCATGACATGCACGCCATAATTATAAGAAGCCACTATTATATTTAATTTACCCACCATGTACCCACCAGATTCGTTTTTCGTGTTTGGTTCTCTATGTTTTGTTTTTTTTGTTTTTTTTCTCTTTGTTATCGTTTGGGAATTGTTTGTATTGTACCTAGCCCTACTGCCACGTATTGCTGGTTTGTTAGAAGAACATTAAACTTTGAATTGTTAGAGAACAAATGGCATTATGATTAATGGAATCTAGCTGTCCTGAAACATGTGGACAGATGGCTGAGTGACTCACTGGCGTCTAAATTAATATCACCAGCTGGCCTGGGACAAATGTCTCCTGACCGTCTCCTGACGATGACTATATAGAGCAAGCTAGTCGAAACGTTGAGACTAATTTAAGAACTCACTTCACGGTATACAGTGCAGTTATTAACGATCCTATAAGCTAGAGTAGTAATCCCAGCTGATTTTCTATACCTTCCGCCCATAGGTACAATAGTTAAAAAGCAGGACAGTTCTTTTCAGAACTGAGAAGTCTCCCGAACAAGAGAAGTCTCCCGAACAATCAGATAAATCTACTCCGCTGTAGTAGAATATAGAAAGACAGTTCTCTAAAAAACAAACTCTACCCGACAAGTAGATACATACACATGCCGGTGTTACCGCAAACCAACAATATATATACGTTGTATTTATAAACCTCAATCTTTTTCAATTATCTGAGATATTCTGAGAAAAAGTGACAATACAGATGGACCGAAAAAGTCACCCTTTTCAACACAAACACAAACAATAAGCCGATAAAATAGTTCAACCGGAAAATCTGTACTAACAAACAGGATAGTTTGTGAAACTCCATTAAAACTGTATAAAAACGGGTGCCGGGTGTGTGTGACGTGAGTAATTCAAAGGATGACCGGTTTTTAAACTTCGGATAAAAAAAAATCAAGAGCGGAGCGGCATTTTTATTTTGATAGATTGGGTCACAAAAAATGATGAACGAGGATCGTGATAAACGTATTTTTGAATTTGATTACAGGTGCAGGCACTAATATTATCCCAATTTATCAAAATAAAAAATGGTTTCCTTACATAGATTGTAGACTATCAAAGTAACTTTCAATAAAAGTGATGATTCTAGGTATACTTTTCGACAAAAGATCGAGAACAACAATGGCGAACAGCCATAATTTTTTTCACCGTTTCGGTCGTACCCTTTGCTGCAGCCCGACACTGAGCAATTTTGTGTAAACATTTAAACCAATTGGGCCGTAACGCCTTGTTTATCCATCACCGGAGATAACAGCTCATTGTCAGAGGTGGCAGCCCTCAAACCAGCAGCCACATCATTCATGACTACCCTGACTTCAGACCACCAAAGTGCAAGCAGGCACTCGGACACCTTGACTTAAAATTAAAGACACTATAGACACCTTTGGTAATTGTCTTCTCACTTGGTGTATCTAAACATTATGCACAAAATAACGAACCTGTGAAACTTTTAACTCAATTATTGGTCGTCGAAGTTGCGAGATAATAATGGAAGAAAAGACACCCTTGTCACACGAAGCTGTGTTCTTTCACATGCTTGTTTTCGGGACCTCAAAATCTAATTCTGAGTTCTCGAAATCAAATTCAAATATTTGAGTGGAAAATTACTTCTTTCTCGAAAACTAGGTAACTTCAGAGGGAGCCGTTTCTCACAATGTTTTATACTATCAACAGCTCTCCATTGCTTGTTACTAAGTAAGTTTTTATGCTAACAATCTTTTTGAGTAACTAACAATAGTGTCCAGTGCATGCCTTTAACCATCTAAATTTCATTCAATGTTCCACTTGGTACAGAGATCAAACGAAAGAAGAAGATTGAAGTAGAAGAGTGAATAATAAAATGATAGGGATATCTACTTTATGGTCTGGCTAATTATCAAATTTACCGCTTGTCTCGCCTTCAAAATATTGCCGCTAGAATTGTAGGCCTAACCCGATCCAACACTAGAGTACACATCACACCTATCCTACAAGATCTACATTGGCTACCCATTAAGGACAGAATCATCTTCAATATCCTTGTGTATGTCTATCGCTTATCAAAAGGCACTTTACCACAATATCTCTCAGAAGGACTCCAACCCCATATTTCCAACGGCCAGTCTATGCGATTTAATAACAACATCTTTTAAGGAAACCTCTTGCCAAAACATCATAGGTAGAAAGATCGTTTACTTCTGCTGCCCCTTCGTTATGAAATGACTTGCCACATCACTTTCTCCATCAATAGCTTTGTTCAAAACTTCCCTCACGTGGTGAACATTGGAGAAAAAATATATATTCATTGAAAAAAAACCCGGACTTATAAAAACCTTCAGCTATACTCTTGATTCATTCTGGAACTGAAATTGCTATAGAAAGACGGAATTTGTACCTGAATCATCCTGGCATGTCCCTGCATACGAATTTCAAAGTTTTATGGCGGCTTCCGGAATTCTTGATACCGAAAATGACAAGTAGGCAGCTGTGCTCCGAAACGAACTCAACAAGCCTCCCTGCGGGATTTTTGTGCACAGAGAAAATCAAAAGTTCGACGGATAAATTTGACCCCAAATCATTGCTCAATCTAAACAAGCTTAGCACCAATGGAAGGACATTTTAAGGGCTTTCCTCTCGTACAAAAATTAGTGCTATGGGGATTTTCAAAGCGACGCTAGAGGCCAGGGAGTAGACCCGACACACCCCATAAATTTTGGACATTTAATGCATGAAACACACGGCATTTGGCGAGGGGCAATTTTCCAGCATTATCATTGTTAAACAAAATCATATAATAATATTATTTCTTTGTTTTTTTTGCATCTTTGTGAGTGACAACTTTTGTAACGGTTCTATAATGATTATTAATAGTATTTGGAAGGGATTTCTCGTGGTGTGGTTCGTTTTTGGGGATATTGTTTGTTTAATTTCATTTTTTCATTGTTGCGCTTGGTATTTTCATAAAGTGGTATTTTTAACCAGAATTAATCAAAATCATCCAGCAAGTGCATCAATTAACCATCTAATGCAGGCTCATTAACTTTACGCGGGAGACTCTACAATCCGCCGACAGAGGGCGCGATTCCTATTTAAATACTTAGTCAGATACCCTAAACCAAATTCAACGCTGAACGTATTGATGAAGTCGAGCTTGATAAATCACGTGTGTCCCATTCAGAAACGCATGCGGTATCAGAATTTCTCAAAAACATGGACGGAGAGGAGTGACTTGCTTCTTCGAGAGAATTTTGCCCGCATTTGGCTCCATTTTACCGTTTCCTGAAAAAGAAACGGTAGTTATGAAGTGCAAGACATGTCCTCACAAAGTAAATGCAAAAAGTAAGTTTGGAATATATATATTTATTGTGGAAACCGGAGCTTGTAAACTTGTGTGTGATAACCCCCTTGACTTGTGCGTTAATTATAAAAGGGGTAGGCGGAGTCGGGACGTGGTCAAGGAGGCGGTGGGGGAGGAGGCTGATGCATGATCGCAACACTCAGACTTTGAATATTAATGCAAATTCAGCTCAATGACTTTGAGTCTGACGATGTAAATGACCTGTGACTGATAATTTGTTTTTTTTAGGATATAAAAATTATATTCCTTTCACAGATTTTCAACAAAATGTAACACTTGTGTAAAGTTGTTCTTATTTATATTATCAGTGATTTTTTTTCTTTGTATCACTCAGCGATGACCGCATATTTTATATCGGAAAAGTTTCCGTATGGCGCGACCACTTTTTCATTCGAAATAAAATAATATAGTATTTAATTTACCTGATAGATATATCCCTTTTTGTAAAAATGAGTGAAAAAGTGGGGGCGCCATACGGAAAGTTATCCATAATATCACTACCAATTAATAGCACAGACAGCATTTTTTGAATGAATGAAAAGTCACTTATTGTCTTCCTTCTCATTACAGCTGCATTACATGGTGTGGTCTATCATTCATATCTGCGTCTCAACTCTCACAAGAATGTTGAAGGCCGTCAGGAGGTCGTCGACCAGAAAGACCTAGGACCACTGGTGAGTGAAACACTGGAGTTTTATCTTACATGTCTTAGGAATTGTCCAAATTGTTTAGGTTTATATCTTGATGTTTACATACAGAAATGTTTGTACATTATTGTTGTTTAGTTGCCCCTGCTAGAACCATCAAAACATTTTGTTTTTATTTTTTCTTGCAGAGGTTTCAACATTTACATTACTCTGAATTTTTAAAATTGGTTTATGAAAAAAAAGATGCACAATAGATGAAATTTATTAGGTGATTTATTGCATATGGTTTCTTTTGAAGAATATAACTCCCAAAATGTTTAGGTTCACCATTTTGTTTTTCTTCAGGAAAGACACAAAAACGAATTAGTGTAAAGGGTTTGCCACCTGTAGGGGGACCTCTGGTCATTATTATGAAATGGTTTGAGAGAAAAAAAGCCACAATTTCGTTTTGAATAAAAGGTGGTTTATCATTTTGTAAATTTTGAAAAAAAAGCAACCCCAAAGTTCTTTGTTGGTACTTGTTTATTTTATTTCAGAGGTTTATCCCTCTGAAAACAGCAAAATTCAGTGATAAAGGTTAACCTCTGGCCAATGTTTTAACTGTTTTAGTTGAAAAATGTACCACTTCGTTTTAAAAGGCTTGGTAATTTGGTAATTACCCTCCCCCTCCCTAAATATTTGGTCAGAAATAGTTTTGTTTTATTTCAGAGGTTTTATATTTAACTCTTAAGAAGAGCAACATTCAGTGATATGGGTTCGCCATCCGTAGGGAAACTTCTGGCCAATTTTTTAACTGTGTTTAGTACCACTTCATTTTAAAAGGCGATTTTTTTTTTTATAATTTGGTAATTACCCTCTCTCCTCCCCAAATATTTGGTTAGAAATATTTGTTTTATTTCAGAAGGTTTATATTTAACCTTTAAGAAGAGCAACAATCCGTGATATGGGTTCGCCACCCGTAGGGAAACCGCTGGCAATTTTTTAACTGTGTTTAATTGAAAAAAGTACCACTTCATTTTAAACGGTCATTTTTTTAATAATATGGTAATTTTGGAAAATTACCCCCCCCAAAAAAATATTTGGTTAGAAACCGTTTTATATCGGAGGTTTTTTATTTAATTCTTTAGAAGAGCAAACTTAAGTGATATGGGTTCGCCACCCATAGGGAAACCTCTAGCCAATTTTTTAACTGCTGTTTATTAATTGAAAAATTTGCCACTTCATATTGGGTGATTTATTTGGCAAGTCTTGAAAAATAAGCCCCCAAATATTTGGTTTTATATTTTTAACTCTGAAACCAGAAGAGCAAAAATTCAGTAACAAAGGGTTCGCCACCCTGTAAGGAAACCCCTGGTAAATTTTTTAGCGGTGCTTTTGATTGAAATTAGGTAAAATTTGAAAACTAACGGAAGCCCCCAAATATTTTGATATACAAATAGGTTTGTTTTATTTCAGAGGTTTTATATTTTACCTGTGTTCGCCACCCGGAAGGACACCCCTGGCCAATCATTTTGAAAAGTTTGAAAAAAAAGCAAACCTTATATGTTGATGTATCGAAATCTTTACCTCTTATTGATTGATTGCTACTGTGCCAGGGTTTTGCTTCTTTCTGTTTTCTCAGCAAGTAGAACCAGTAGATCTGTTTTGCTGAAACTTTCACAGTTTTACTTCATCTTTCTATGTTTTGTCCATTAATCATTGAAAAACAAAACAAAAAACGTATTATCATTGCTTGGTTATTTTTCATCACTTCTTAATTTCATTTTTGTATCTGGTCTGGTTTCAGATTGACAGGGCATGTGCCAAGTGCCGTCACGATGGACTTCATTGCCACACCAGGCAAACACGATCAGCTGATGAAGGACAAACCGTCATCTATTTCTGCCCATCATGCAAGTAAGTTAATCACTACTTAAAGTCACCTGGAAATAGAATTTGTTTTCTTTCAAACATAAGAGTATATGCTTACGAACAATAAAACAATTTTTTTAGTAATTGTTTATCACGATTTATATGTTTAAAAAATATGTAAAGTTGTTTGGGGGGGGACTGACTCCGCCTACCCCTTTTGTGACGTCAATCGAGGCAGACTTTGCCTGCAATGCGTATAGTAAACACACGTGCAAAGTACATGTACGTCCAAGTCGTAAGTTGGTACATTTCAAAAAGTGTTTTTCTGCATTCAGCAGTAATACACCTGGTCGGCATTGCCGGAAAAAAAACACATTTTGTTTTGTTTTGAAACGTACAAACTCACGACTTGGTCCGTACATGTACTTTGCAATTGTGTTTACTCTACGCATTACAGGCAAAGTCTGCCTCGATTGACGTCACGAACAGCGCCCTCTCGGGTCGGGTCTACTCTTAAATTTGTAAATAACATAAGAAATGATTTTTTAAAACCTTAGTTAACTGTTTATTCACATTTCACTCATCAAAACACATAGGCCCCCTATTAGTGACAAAAGCTTTATTTTGAAAAAATACCACTTCCAGGTGACTTTAAACCTGGTTCATACTTCCTGCAAATGCAAAGTGAATTTTGGCAACCCAGCCCTGTTTAGTTAACGAATGTTTCAAAGAGGTTGAACACAGTTCAACTGTTGCGAGTGATTCATTGCGAGTTTGTGACAACAAAATTTGTTCGCATTTGCAGGAAGTATGAACCGGGCTTTAGGCTTGTAGATCCTTTTAGGTTTATCATACAGTTTCCATAGATTGCACAGGGGTAAGTAGGTACCTGTGAGGGCAGAGATGGTTCATATTTGGCTGCACAGGCAATTTCTGAGTTGGTTTGATGAATGAAATAAATGGTCCATTGATCAGGGGTAACATTGTTGCAGAGCCACGAGCGTCACTGAATGACGGATTTCAGTGCTACATGCGGATTAGTACAAGCAGAAATTCACTGTTCATATGACATGTGTGTAAACCGTTGTCGGAAGTGTCATGGCCGAGTGGTTAAGAGCATCAAGTTCAAACTCTGGTGTTTCTGATCAGCAGAGTGTGGGTTCGAATCCCCAGCCATGACACTTGTGTCCTTAACCCTTTCAATACCACATTGTTTATTGCAAGCGCCGAACCGGATACCGCATTGTTGACAAAGGTCACAATGCTGTGTACCGTATTTTTTCACACTAACAAATATATAACGCAATTTGCAGTGTGTACTGTTTTCAATCTTGAAATCTGTGGGAAGACATTATTCTTTGGAAAAACTTTGTGCATGCAATTTGTAGCATATGAAATGACCTTTCCTACGATGTTAGGGCCACTGATTTTCCGCGATCGCAGAAAACGGACGGAATTCGCGGAAATCCGCCCTTTGAAACGGAAAACGGGATTTCAGAAAATTATATTTTTTATTTTATTTTTTATTTTCTTGACGCCAAAACTATTGAAATTGCATTCTTTATTAAGATTCTTTTTGTTAAACTAAAAAAGCATCAGAAATCAGACCATTAAAAAGTACGAGATCGTAACCGTGGATCATTCTGTTCTACTTCACACCATGCTCCATGTTTACACACACCATGTACACACGTTGTTAACATGGTTAAGCGAAGGGCATTATTCGCGGCATGTTTTTAACATTTTATGTTCACCCAAATTGCATTTTCTCCCTCTCTTTTACCAACAATAATACACAAACTAGCTTACCTATGATCTATAAGAACACATACAATGTTTTTTCATCTCGCAAAGGTCTAAAATAAAACCGTAAACTGTCAACATTCTGTCGCCAAAGCGAAAACAAAATGGCTGACATTTTGTTTGTGGATGGAGAACGGTCACGTCCATAGACTTGTTCCCAAGTCTTTGATCATGCTGAAACAGCGCCCTCTTGTGGATACACTCCTGTCATTGGCCTACAATGTGGCTGATGCAGAGAATCAACTGCAGTTTTAGGCTTGGAATCAAGTCTATCACATCAAGTGCATTGATACTGCAGTCACCAGTGCAACCTTTTTACCCTGACTACATGTTTTTGTTTCATCGAACAGCAGTATACAAAATAATCCACAATAAAAAAATAAACAAATTAAAGTGTTTTTTTGAAATTTGTCAGTTCAAAGGAACATTTTACGAAGTCAGCAGTGCAACTTATCTCAAATTAATTTTTATAAGTGTGTCCCTGGGTATTAAACAACCTTTTATCTAATTAAAAAAACATGAAACGGAATTTTTTGTGCCTGAAACGGAATTCATGTTTTTGCCAAACGGAATTTGCACTTTTCTGAAACGGAAAATCAGTGGCCCTACGATGTCTAATTTGTATATTTATTATCTTAATTTTGTTTGCAAGATTTCTGGCTAAAACGACTTACTTCTATTTTTATTCAGGATTTCTGTCTCAAGAAAAACGACAAGATTTTCAACCTAATTTTCCTCAAGAAAAGTTTGTAAAAACTACTCGGAAAATATAATCGTTTTTATTATAAGCTTCTATTTCCATTTGTACCAAAATCGGAACCTATTATGCTGAAAAATCTTTTTTGTTTTGAAAGTGTTCAGCCACCGTGGTCACTTCGACCAGCACGAGTCGGTCGGGGCCCGCCCGCCATGCACGCCCAAGCCCACGGCGTTGGAACGGGTGACGTGCTCGGTCCAGTTAGCTACCGTTGTTATATAGTCCGGTTTTTTCATCATCTGACTGCATGTCTGGCGACGAAATACCACGATTTGATGCCAAATGTTCACTAGATACTTTGATAGAACTTCCCAAGTCTTTTTATAGAGTCACTATAGGCAAACATATAAGCCAAAACCTTCGTGCAATGAGGAGACATGATGGTGATTTTTGTCCAAAAAAAACGGAAGCGTGAAATCTTCAAACGTACTTTTCTCGGAAAATCATAATTGCGACCCCCTATACAATACATACCATTGCAATGCTTGGTAAACAAGCAACCCGTCTATATAAAACCTAACAACAGAGGGCGCCAAACAAAATAAATACAATCTCTCAAAGGCAAGGCTTTTTTCTGTCGAGTTTTCTCGACATTGGGACGGAGCGACTACACAACGCACAGTCGAGTTTTCTCGACAATGGTAAGGAAGCGGTTGCACTGCGCGGTCGAGTAAACTCGACAATGGTATTGAAAGGGTTAAGCGAGACACTTAACCATTGCTTCGCCCTTCGGATTGGATGTAAAGCCGCACTTTCACTGTTTTTTCATCTCACTGTTTTTTCATCTTTCTAACCATTTGTAAAATCGACCCCAGGATGGTTAGGGTCAAAGGTTAATTTTTTATGTAAAAGTAATTTTTTTTATATATTTTTTTATATTTACAGGCATCAAGAGATTGAGTACTCCTGAAGAGAATCAACATCTTCGGATCAGTCTACACTTATAGATCTCAAGACAAGAGCTCACTGGAACAAGGAGATGAAATCACCACCGGCGACGACAACAACGATGACGACCTGATGCCACAGAGATGTCTTACTGATGAGGAGGCCGATTTTTTGACTGGTTTATTCATTGAAAAATGCGCCACTTCATATAAGGTGATTTATAAGTTTTGAAAAACAAGCCCCCCAACTATTTGGTTTTATATTTTGAACTCTGAAAACAGAAGAGCAAAAATTCAGTGACAAAGGGTTCGCCACCCGTAAGGAAACCCCTGGCCGATTTTTTAACTGTGTTTGATTGAAAATTGCACCACTTCAAATTGAAAGTTGACATTTGGTAAATTTTGAAAAATAACAGGAAACCCCTCCAAATATTTTGACATACAAATAGGTTCGTTTTATTTCAGAGGTTTTATATTTTACCTGTGAAAACAGAGAGCAAAAATCAGTGACAGTCTGTAAGGAAATCCCTGGCCAATTATTTTTAAATGTTTGGGGAAAAAGCAAACATAGTTTGTTGATGTATTGAAATCTTTACCTTTAATGGATTCATCGCTACTGTGACAGGGTTTTGCTTGTTTCTGTTTTCTAAGCAAGTAGAACCAATTAACCTATTTTGCTGAAACTTTCACTGTTTTTTCATCTTTCTAACCATTTGTGAAATCGACTCGAGGATGGTTAGGGTCAAAGGTTCTTTTTTTTATGTAAAAGTAATTTTTTTTATATATTTTTTTATATTTACAGGCATCAAGAGATTGAGTACTCCTGAAGAGAATCAACATCTTCGGATCAGTCTACACTTATAGATCTCAAGACAAGAGCTCACTGGAACAAGGAGATGAAATCACCATCGGCGACGACGACAACGATGACGACCTGATGCCACAGAGATGTCTTACTGATGAGGAGGCCGATTTTTGGACTGGTTTATTCATTGAAAAATGCGCCACTTCGTATAAGGTTATTTATAAGTTTTGAAAAACAAGCCCCCTACTCTTTGGTTTTTTTCTTTCGAACTCTGAAAACAGAAGAGCAAAAATTCAGTGACAAAGGGTTTGCCACCCGTAAGGAAACCCCTGGCCGATTTTTTAACTGTGTTTGATTGAAAATTGCACCACTTCAAATTGAAAGTTGACATTTGGTAAATTTTGAAAAATAACAGGAAACCCCTCCAAATATTTTGACATACAAATAGGTTCGTTTTATTTCAGAGGTTTTTATATTTGACCTGTGCAAACAGAGAGCAAAAATCAGTGACAGTCTGTAAGGAAATCCCTGGCCAATTATTTTTAAATGTTTGGGGAAAAAGCAAACATAGTTTGTTGATGTATTGAAATCTTTACCTTGGATGGATTCATCGCTACTGTGACAGGGTTTTGCTTGTTTCTGTTCTTTCTAAGCAAGTAGAACCAATTAACCTATTTTGCTGAAACTTTCACTGTTTTTTCATCTTTCTAACCATTTGTGAAATCGACCCTAGGATGGTTAAGGTCAAATGTTTATTTTTTTATATAAAAGTAATTTTTTTTTATATATTTTTTTATATTTACAGGCATCAAGAGATTGAGTACTCCTGAAGAGAATCAAGATCTTCGGATCAGTCTACACTTATAGATCTCAAGACAAGAGTTCACTGGAACAAGGAGATGAAATCACCACCGGCGACGACAACAACGATGACGACCTGATGCCACAGAGATTTCTTACTGATGAGGAGGCCGATTTTTGGACTGGTTTATGCATTGAAAAATGCGCCACTTCATATAAGGTGATTTATAAGTTTTGAAAAACAAGCCCCCAACTATTTGGTTTTATATTTTGAACTCTGAAAACAGAAGAGCAAAAATTCAGTGACAAAGGGTTCGCCACCCGTAAGGAAACCCCTGGCCGATTTTTTAACTGTGTTTGATTGAAAATTGCACCACTTCAAATTGAAAGTTGACATTTGGTAAATTTTGAAAAATAACAGGAAACCCCTCCAAATATTTTGACATACAAATAGGTTCGTTTTATTTCAGAGGTTTTTATATTTGACCTGTGCAAACAGAGAGCAAAAATCAGTGACAGTCTGTAAGGAAATCCCTGGCCAATTATTTTTAAATGTTTGGGGAAAAAGCAAACATAGTTTGTTGATGTATTGAAATCTTTACCTTGGATGGATTCTTCGCTACTGTGACAGAGTTTTGCTTCTTTCTGTTTTCTAAGCAAGTAGAACCAATTGACCTATTTTGCTGAAACTTTCACTGTTTTTTCATCTTTCTAACCATTTGTGAAATCGACCCCAGGATGGTTAAGGTCAAATGTTCATTTTTTTATATAAAAGTAATTTTTTTTATATATTTTTTTATATTTGCAGGCATCAAGAGATTGAGTACTCCTGAAGAGAATCAAGATCTTCGGATCAGTCTACACTTATAGATCTCAAGAAAAGAGCTCACTGGAACAAGGAGATGAAATCACCACCGGCGACAACAACAACAACGATGTTGACCTGATGCCACAGAGATGTCTTACTGATGAGGAGGCCGATTTTTGGACTGGTTTATGCATTGAAAAATGCGCCACTTCATATAAGGTGATTTATAAGTTTTGAAAAACAAGCCCCCAACTATTTGGTTTTATATTTTGAACTCTGAAAACAGAAGAGCAAAAATTCAGTGACAAAGGGTTCGCCACCCGTAAGGAAACCCCTGGCCGATTTTTTAACTGTGTTTGATTGAAAATTGCACCACTTTAATATGAAAGTTGACATTTGGTAAATTTTGAAAAATAACAGGAAACCCCTCCAAATATTTTGACATACAAATAGGTTCGTTTTATTTCAGAGGTTTTATATTTTACCTGTGAAAACAGAGAGCAAAAATCAGTGACAGTCTGTAAGGAAATCCCTGGCCAATTATTTTTAAATGTTTGGGGAAAAAGCAAACATAGTTTGTTGATGTATTGAAATCTTTACCTTGAATGTATTCATCGCTACTGTGACAGGGTTTTGCTTCTTTCTGTTCTTTCTAAGCAAGTAGAACCAATTAACCTATTTTGCTGAAACTTTCACTGTTTTTTCATCTTTCTAACCATTTGTGAAATCGACCCTAGGATGGTTAAGGTCAAATGTTTATTTTTTTATATAAAAGTAATTTTTTTTTATATATTTTTTTATATTTACAGGCATCAAGAGATTGAGTACTCCTGAAGAGAATCAAGATCTTCGGATCAGTCTACACTTATAGATCTCAAGACAAGAGTTCACTGGAACAAGGAGATGAAATCACCACCGGCGACGACAACAACGATGACGACCTGATGCCACAGAGATTTCTTACTGATGAGGAGGCCGATTTTTTTACTGGTTTATTCATTGAAAAATGCGCCACTTCATATAAGGTGATTTATAAGTTTTGAAAAACAAGCCCCCAACTATTTGGTTTTTTTCTTTCGAACTCTGAAAACAGAAGAGCAAAAATTCAGTGACAAAGGGTTCGCCACCCGTAAGGAAACCCCTGGCCGATTTTTTAACTGTGGTTGATTGAAAATTGCACCACTTCAAATTGAAAGTTGACATTTGGTAAATTTTGAAAAATAACAGGAAACCCCTCCAAATATTTTGACATACAAATAGGTTCCAATTGACCTATTTGTATGTCCCCCTGAAACTTTCACTGTTTTTTCATCTTTCTAACCATTTGCAAAATCGACCCCAGTAAGGTTAGGGTCCAAGGTTCATTTTTTATGTAAAAGTAATTTATTTATATATTTTTTTATATTTACAGGCATCAAGAGATTGAGTACTCCTGAAGAGAATCAACGTCTTCGGATCAGTCTACCCTTATAGATCTCAAGACAAGAGCTCACTGGAACAAGGAGATGAAATCACCACCGGCGACGACAACGATGACGACCTGATGCCACAGAGATGTCTTACTGATGAGGAGGCCGATTTTTTGACTGGTTTATTCATTGAAAAATGCGCCACTTCATATAAGGTGATTTATAAGTTTTGAAAAACAAGCCCCCAACTATTTGGTTTTATATTTTGAACTCTGAAAACAGAAGAGCAAAAATTCAGTGACAAAGGGTTCGCCACCCGTAAGGAAACCCCTGGCCGATTTTTTAACTGTGTTTGATTGAAAATTGCACCACTTCAAATTGAAAGTTGACATTTGGTAAATTTTGAAAAATAACAGGAAACCCCTCCAAATATTTTGACATACAAATAGGTTCGTTTTATTTCAGAGGTTTTATATTTTACCTGTGAAAACAGAGAGCAAAAATCAGTGACAGTCTGTAAGGAAATCCCTAGCCAATTATTTTTAAATGTTTGGGGAAAAAGCAAACATAGTTTGTGGATGTATTGAAATCTTTACCTTTAATGGATTCATCGCTACTGTGACAGGGTTTTGCTTCTTTCTGTTTTCTAAGCAAGTAGAACCAATATTTTGATATACAAATAGGTTCCTTTTATTTCAGAGGTTTTATATTTTACCTGTGAAAACTGAGGAGCAAAAATCAGTGACAGTTAGTAAGGAAATCCCTGGCCAATTAATTTTAACTGTTTTGGAAAAAAAGCAAACATAGTTTGTTGATGTATCGAAATCTTAACCTCCGATAGATTTATCGCTACTGTGACAGGGTTTTGCTTCTTTCTGTTACCTCAGCAAGTAGAACCAATTGACCTATTTTGCTGAAACTTTCACTGTTTTTTCATCTTTCTAACCATTTGTGAAATCGACCCCAGGATGGTTAAGGTCAAATGTTCATTTTTTTATATAAAAGTAATTTTTTTTATATATTTTTTTATATTTACAGGCATCAAGGGATTGAGTACTCCTGAAGAGAATCAACATCTTCGGATCAGTCTACACTTATAGATCTCAAGACAAGAGCTCACTGGAACAAGGAGATGAAATCACCACCGGCGACGACAACAACAACGATGTTGACCTGATGCCACAGAGATGTCTTACTGATGAGGAGGCCGATTTTTGGACTGGTTTATGCATTGAAAAATGCGCCACTTCGTATAAGGTGATTTATAAGTTTTGAAAAACAAGCCCCCTACTCTTTGGTTTTTTTCTTTTGAACTCTGAAAACAGAAGAGCAAAAATTCAGTGACAAAGGGTTTGCCACCCGTAAGGAAACCCCTGGCCGATTTTTTAACTGTGTTTGATTGAAAATTGCACCACTTCAAATTGAAAGTTGACATTTGGTAAATTTTGAAAAATAACAGGAAACCCCTCCAAATATTTTGACATACAAATAGGTTCGTTTTATTTCAGAGGTTTTTATATTTGACCTGTGCAAACAGAGAGCAAAAATCAGTGACAGTCTGTAAGGAAATCCCTGGCCAATTATTTTTAAATGTTTGGGGAAAAAGCAAACATAGTTTGTTGATGTATTGAAATCTTTACCTTGGATGGATTCATCGCTACTGTGACAGGGTTTTGCTTCTTTCTGTTTTCTAAGCAAGTAGAACCAATTGACCTATTTTGCTGAAACTTTCACTGTTTTTTCATCTTTCTAACCATTTGTGAAATCGACCCCAGGATGGTTAAGGTCAAATGTTCATTTTTTTATATAAAAGTAATTTTTTTATATTTTTTTATATTTGCAGGCATCAAGAAATTGAGTACTCCTGAAGAGAATCAAGATCTTCGGATCAGTCTACACTTATAGATCTCAAGAAAAGAGCTCACTGGAACAAGGAGATGAAATCACCACCGGCGACGACAACAACAACGATGTTGACCTGATGCCACAGAGATGTCTTACTGATGAGGAGGCCGATTTTTGGACTGGTTTATGCATTGAAAATGCGCCACTTCATATAAGGTGATTTATAAGTTTTGAAAACAAGCCCCCAACTATTTGGTTTTATATTTTGAACTCTGAAAACAGAAGAGCAAAAATTCAGTGACAAAGGGTTCGCCACCCGTAAGGAAACCCCTGGCCGATTTTTTAACTGTGTTTGATTGAAAATTGCACCACTTCAATATGAAAGTTGACATTTGGTAAATTTTGAAAAATAACGA